>NC_133122.1:114663116-115263116 GCF_033568475.1 Henckelia pumila | reverse complement strand
TCGCTGCCCGGGTTTTGCCCCGAAAAATTTTTTTTTTTTATTAAAAATATTTATTTTGTTTCATAAACCGAGACTCAAAAATTTTGTACAATTGATTATTCAATCGATTGATCTGAGCAACCTGGCTCTGATACCACTGTTGGAAAACTGGCGAGTTCCCAGACCAATTACGATTGATACCCGGTGCAGCGGAAGTTTAAAAATTTTTCATGGAACGTTTCCATGGTATGGGTATCAACCGTTCATCGATTGAATTACGTGTGTAAAATTTAAATAACAATTAAATAAATTTTACCTCAAATCTCGCAACGAGATTAATGGACACCAACAGAACAATTCTGCTCTTGTTGTCTCTCCCTGGAACCGATGAACGCCTTCAATCAGGTCCACGAACAGAGGTTTAATCCCTCTGATAGATTGCACTAGAAAATCTATCAGAAGTTTTCTGCGAAGAGAATACACGAATTTGATTCGTTATTCCTTACTGCGATTCAAAATCACAGACCGGAATTTTCTCTGACAGAGTAGGGAGGGGCGGCCAAAAACGTTTTTGAGAGGCTAGGGTTTTCGAAAAATTGCTCTCAAAATAATGACCTGTTGTGTGTAATTTCTGTACTGAAATAACTTATTTATAATGCAGGCCACTAACACCTTAGGGCCCATTAGTCATAAGCTGGGGCCCGACAAGCAAAGCCCGCTCGTTCAGAAATTAATATAAAATTCATCGTGACTCCGATTGATGAAACGATTTCACCAATGTGCACAGAAACCATTTCTGCACGTTTTAAAGTCAAAATAAATTTTCCTGAATCCGAATTCAGTGGTTTCCAAAAATGTCCATCCCTATGTCATTTTAGGAAATCCTACTCCCTTACTCTTATTTAAGAAGTCCAACTCCTTAGTTCATTAAATTTAACTCTTTAAATTTAACTATCTCAACGGGATTAAAACTCCATTACACTGTGTGACCCTCAATGGTTCAGGGATACAGCTAGCCGTGGGCTCACAACTCCTTGTGACTCGGAACAACACTTTCCGACTTGCCCAACGAATCATGGTAAAGCGCCTAGCAACATCGCCCCATGATTCCCTAGGTATCACTGATAGTGCCTACAAGAACCAGTAGATTTTGGTTAGCGTACAGTACGGTCCCTTCATCCATATATCCCGATCGAATCAACAACCATTGGTATATCGAGAGTCGCTCAAGATTCGATAACTATGCAATGCATCTTGAAGATCAAATTAGTGACATCGCATGTGCTACTAAGAAACCATTTCTTAAATCACATCAAGTACTCTGGCCAGAGATTTGTCACACTAATATCTCCTCAGATCGCATAGGATATCCACACTCGCAAGTATGTGGTGAATCCTTGACAACAATGCATTGACTCCTATATGTGTCGTAACTGTACCCAATCTCGACACCTGATGACCCCTTCAGAGTCGGTAAACGAGTCAAAGCACAGTACTAGCATATAGAGTCTCCATGATGTTTCAAGTCGTAAGGACTAATGGTGTACAACCAAAACCGCGGACTTTATCCACTCGATAAGTGATAACCACTTGGAAAGTCCGGATAGGGTAGTTCGACTATTCATCCTATGAATATCCATTTGCATGCTTCGAACATCTCCATGTTCCCTACCAATGAAACGTGGTACTCCGCATCGCAAATGCTAGTCTCAAACTCGAGCGATCCTTCTCCTTATTATCGGACGGCTCAATCGACTAGGAACGGTTTTAGAATATACAGTGACTATAAGATGTATTTCATGATAGACATCTCCATGTTCTACCACATCTTACATACACTATAGTATATTCAAGGTCTTTATCAAAACAACAATAGTATATCACAATATAACAATATGAAGTAATATAAAGTCATTGCCATAAAAGTGTAAATAATATTAAACAAAAGATTGTTTATACAAAGAGTCAACAAAGCCCATAGCCACACAGTTGGCTCACTGGGCACCCACTCTTACATTTCATATCTGAGAAATTTGTATTGATGCATGCCTTACCTTTTGAGCCATTTCCTGCCGTGGTTTCTGTTACTTCACCTTTGGGTGGAGGAATTGTTTTGAGGAATTTTGTTAGGAATTGTGAATTGAGTAGTAAGGGGAATTTGATAAAGTTTGACTGTGTTATACTTGGTTTGTCTGACTTTGACTGCATAGTTGGTATAGATGTTTTGATTGAGTACAAGGCTACATTGGATTGTTTTCAGAAGGTAGTCCGTTTCAGACCAGAGATGATAGATGAGTGGAGATTCTTTGGTAAGGGTTCTCGATCTAGAATTCCTTTGAGTTCTGTTTTGTCTATGACTAGACTGTTGCAGAGAGGAGCAGAGGGTTTTCTGATCTATGAAGTGGATGTTTTGAAGTCTAGCCCAGTGTTGATTGACATACCAATGGTTAGAGAGTTTCCTGATGTGTTCTCGGATGAGAATCCGGGATTATCGCCTATTCGTGAGATTGAATTTGGCATCGAACTGACGTCAGGTACTCAGCCGATTTTTAAAGCTCCGTATAGAATGGCTCCGATAGAATTGAGAGAACTGAAGGAGCAACTCGAAGATTTGATCTCCAAGGGATACATTCGGCATAGTGTGTCGCCTTGGGGTGCTCCTGTTCTGTTTGTTAGAAAGAAAGATGGCTCCATGAAACTTTGCATCGACTACCGCCAACTGAACCAGGCGACGGTTAAGAACAGGTATCCTTTACCTCGTATAGATGATATTTTTGATCAATTGCAGGGTTCTTTTGTTTATTCGAAGATAGATTTGAGGTCTGGGTATCATCAGCTGAGAGTGTGAGAAGAGGATGTTCCTAAGACTGTGTTTAGGACGAGTTATGGCCATTTTGAATTTCTTGTCATGCCGTTCGGTTTGACTAACGCCCCAGCAGTCTTTATGGGGTTGATGAACCAAATCTTTCAGCGCTTTCTAGATGAGTTTTTTATTATTTTCATTGACGATATCCTGATCTATTCAAAGAGCCGTGCTGATCATGCAGAGCATCTGAGGATTGTTTTGCAGATTTTGAGAACCAAACAGTTGTTTTCCAAACTGTCGAAGTGTGAGTTTTGGTTGGACTGAGTCATTTTTCTTGGTCACACTATCTTTGGAGATGGGATTTCTGTCGATCCTAGCAAGATCGAGGCAATTATGAATTGGCGAAGGCCAAATTCCGTGCCTAAAATTTTGAATTTTATGGGTTTAGCGGGTTACTATCGCAGATTTATTCAGGGTTTCTCTTCTATTGCGAAGCTAATTACCCAGGTGACTCAGAAAAATGCGCCTTTTGTTTGGACTGAAGAGTGTGAGACCAGTTTCATTGAGTTAAAGAAGAGATTGACTAGCGCTTTGATACTTTCTATTCCATCAGGTTCTGGAGGTTTTATGGTGTATTGCGATGCTTACCATTCTGGTCTTGGATGTATTCTTATGCAGAGGAAGCACGTGATAGCGTATGCATCGAGGCAGTTGAAACCGCACGAGACTCGCTATCCAGTGCATGATCTTGAACTTGCTGCTATTGTTTTTGCCTTGAAAATCTGGCGTCACTATCTGTATGGTGAGTCTTTTGAGATCTTTTCGGATCATAAGAGTCTTAAGTACTTATTTTCACAGTCTGAGTTGAATATGAGACATAGGAGATGTCTAGATTTATTGAAGGACTTCGACTGCGAGATTAAGTATTACCCGAGAAAGTCGAATGTAGCTGCCGATTCTTTGAGTCGCAAGCTTTGTTCCTTATCTCTTTCGATCATTGGTGTGTCTCGTTTGATTGAAGACTGTTGAAATTCTGGATTGGAGTTTGAATCAGATAGGAATCCTATCAGAGTTTGTGCTATCCAGGCCAAGCCAGAGTTGTTTGTGTCGATCAGAGAAGTACAAAAATCCGATGAGAGTATTCAGCATTCGATAGATAAGGTGAGATCTGGACACCAGTCTGAGTTTCAGGTCAGTGATGATGTTTTATTTGTGAATAACCGTATTATTGTGCCTGATATTTCTGAGATGAGATAGCGTATTCTGCGAGAGGCACATTGCAGTCGGTTCAGTGTTCATCCTGGAGGCCGAAAGATGTATAACGACTTGAAGAGTCAGTTTTGGTGGAAGAAGATGAAGAGTGATGTTGCGAGGTTTGTATCCCATTGTTTGAACTGCCAGCAGGTGAAGGTCGAGAGAAAGAGGCCGGGTGGTCTTCTGCACAGTTTATCTGTTCCGGAATGAAAGTGGGATCATATCTCGATGGATTTCTTCACGAAACTACCCCGTTATGTTCGAGGATGCGATGCCATTTGGGTGGAGATTGACCGTTTGACGAAGTTTGCTTGTTTTATTCCGTATCGGATGACATATCGTCACGATCAGATGTCAGAGTTGCATGTCAGAGAGATTGTAGAATTGCACGCTGTGCCGAGATCGATTGTTTCAGACCGAGATCCTCGGTTTACTTCTTATTTCTAGCATAGTCTACAGGAGGCTCTTGGTACTCGTTTGCACTTGAGTACAACATACCATCCTAAGACCGACGATCAATCAGAGCTTACGATTCAGACTCTGGAGGATATGCTACAAGAAGTAGTGTTTGATTTTGGCACTATTTGCCAGGATTCGTTGCCTCTTGTGGAGTTTTCATATAACAACAGCTTCCAGACGAGTATTGGAATGGCACCATTCGAAGCGTTGTATGGAAAGAAGTGCAGATCTCCTCTGTACTGGAATGTGATGTCCGAGTCCCCATACTTGGGACCAGATATGATTCGTGATATGGCTGAGCAGGTGAAGATTATTCGTTTTAGAATAAAGACTGCTCAGGACCGACAAGCGAAGTATGCGAATATCCGTCGCAGACCTCTATCTTTCGATCAGGGAGACCGTGTATTCTTGAAGATTCCTCCTTCTTTATCTGGTATTAATGACGTATTTCACGTCTCGATGCTGAGGAAATACCATTCCGATCCTTCTCATGTTTTTCAGTTTGACGAAGCCGAACTTGATGAAACTCTGAGTTATTTCGAGAGACTGATTCAGATCCTTGACAGAAAGGAGAAACAACTCAGAACCAAATCGATCCCTTTGGTGAAAGTTCAGTGGAGTCGTCACGGAGTCGAAGAGGCAACTTGGGAGACAGAATCTGATATGAGGCAGATATTTTCGGATTTGTTTATCTGACGTGAGTCCTTAATTCTGTTCTGGAATTCTTTATTATTTCTTATGAGTTGATATTTTTGATTTCGAGGACGAAATATATTCTTAGAGGGGGAGAATTGTAACGCCCCAAATTATCTTAATTGACTTTATTTGAGATAAGGTGATTTCAAAATTCGAGATCGGACTTTTTATTGATCAGGGACTATTTTGTAATTTTTGGAATTTTCAGGGACTAAAACGCAAAAAGAGGATTTGTTATAATATCTTGAGGCTTTGACTTGGTCCTCATTCATCATCCTCTTCACCTTCACGCCTTTCCTCCATTGAAGGAGAGAAAACGCCTCCCAAGCTTTCTAGATTTTACCCCGAGCTCGATCCGTCCGTTGAAATTTAATTCTAAAGGCAGATTAGCGATCACTGCAGCGAGAGCTTCGTTCTATCGTAAGTTTATCTCCGATCAAATATGTTTTATTTTTTGGATGTAGTTGGAATTTGATTCTTTTTGGGTATGATGTTCTTGATATTATTCTTATCGTGTATTCTCAGACGAAATTGAAATAGAGCATCGTTCGGAATTGTTATGATTTTTTGAAGCATATTTTGAAATTGTGGATTTTGAGATGTGTTGGATTTGAGTTTGAAGGTTTGATTGATGATTGTTATGAGTTGTTTGGATTGATATTATGCTGTCTGCGTTTCCGATTTATCAGAATATAGCTGTTATGCCGTCAGTTTGAGTTTTGGGATATCGTTTTTATTGATTTGATTATACCGAGTTTGATGAGGTTTTGAATACCGATATTGATCTTGTGACTTCTTCTCATAGATTGATTCGAAGTCCTTGGAGTTGCGAGATTGCAGCTTTGATCAGTTGGAAGATTTGAGCCTGTATAGTATCGGTTTTTTTACTTATCGATCATAGAACTTGAATGGATATTGAATTGAGAAGTGTTGTTTTACAGATTGAAGATTGTGAAACAACAAAAAGGTATAAGACGACTTTGGAATGGAATAGGGCGATTAACTCGAATCCGGATTGATTCGAGTGTCTTAGAAGAAATCACATACTTGCATGTATATATGCTTATTTGAACTTATGATTGAATTGATATTTGAATTCATGAGATTTCATATGCATTCATATTGAGCCGATTGATTATTCATTTTGAATTAGATGATCTGGAGATTATAGTTGAGTGGCCTTGGTAGGAGATTTACTACAAGTGTCGATTAACTCACTATAATGCCCTAGAGTCTAGAGGATTAAAATATATCTCGTCCACCTCGAAAGGGGAGTTCGGTGTGATTGTTGGATATTTTAACCTCGGGATCCCAAACCGAAGAAAGAAAGAAAGAAGAATTCCTTTTGATTATCTAAGTGTGATAATCCAGAAGTTTTAAAGTCATGCATATCATGTTATCCCGCAGTGAAATGAATTACTTGAAGATTACGTGGAATTTGATCATATATCATGTTTCGATATATTATGTGATATTGTATGCTAGTCTCTTTTACTGGGAATATTATTCTCACCGGATTATCCGGTTGTTGTCTTTGTTTGTATGTGTACTTGGCAACAGGTGGGGCAGGATCGAGCCAGAGAACTCTTGGATAGGTGATCGAGTGGATAGAAGTGAGGCCCTTGGTTTTAGGAGTTGAATCTTTAAATTCAAACTTTGTTGTATTCGGATTGTAATAGCTTGAATCGATGCATGTTCTATCTTTCGAGTGGTTGATCAACTCTAGAACTCCTTGTATTAATTGAAGGAACTGCGTTAGTAATGCATGATTATGATTTGGAAGTGTTGGAGTTGAGCCTTGTTGATTTCTGTTGATTTCTTGTTCTGCAGCAGGGGGCGCTCGGTCAGTAGTTTTTAGCAAACCGAGCGCACACCCCATCAAGCAAAACAACAGGTTGCTGTTTTCGAGGCGCCCGGTCTGCACTTTTTAGCAGACCGAGCGCACCCCCCCTTTTAAAAAAAAAACTTTCAGTATTACTTTTAGTCTTGGATCTTGCATGCTTTAGTGTAGTTTAATCTGAGATTAGTTGTTTAGAACCGATGTCTCACATATTGAGCCTGTATCCTTGTGATAACCAGTACTAGGGATTTTACCCTATCCTGTCAGTAGATGGTTGGACACATAGACTCGTGTTAGGTCACCAATATCAGTTGGACACAAGAGCTCGTGTCAGGTCACTGATGATTGGTTGGACATGTGTACTTGTTTTAGGTCACCATCAGGGCACCTGAGTATGTCGGTCACCTCTTGTAGTGACAGCTCATCGTGGCACATACTAAGACCCAAGTTTGTTCTTGATCAGATATTCTTGACTTCGTGTCTTGGTACCCTGTTCACTTGCATACATGTACATATAATACCGTATACTCATACTCTCATACTGAGCATGTTAGGCTCATTTCCGGTTATTTTCTGTTGGCTGAATGCCCTATTCCATGGGCCAGTTGCAGGTAGTTATCCCGGGGACAGGGAGGTTGGTTGTCCACTAAGTTTTGCTTACCTGGTATTTGACTTACTTTAATTTTGCAGTTGCTCTGATTAAGAATATTTTATTGATTATTTGCATGCTTAAGTTTTGATTAGTAGGTGATCATGACGCGGGTCACTATATTTATGATATCAGAGCATGCAATAAGATTCTTTGGGACATAGAATTGATTTTTGGGTTATCCTTTGTAGGATTTCAAGTTGGATGCAATGACTATAGCAGTATCAGGAATTGGAATAACGGGATATCTAGGCTTTTCCAAGATCATCATTGCCATGGTTGGCAGCAGAAGTTCGTATTATGTGGATCCCAGCAGGATGTAGCTGGAAGAGAAAATCCAGTTTTCAACGCCAGGAGCTTCTCAGGGTTGAATGGAATGTGTGATATATAGTCATCCATTCATATTCGACCAAGGAAGCTACCCCTGAAGACTCTTCACTAGTAGTTGGAGAGATTGTCAAGAAATTTTTATCTCATCTACCAGATAAGAACCCAACAATATTGGGAAGATCCGGTAGATTAGCAAGATTTCATCTTTTAGATCTTGTGATGAAGAAGGTCTGCTGACATTAGTAGCAGACGAGAAACTTAATGTTCAAGATCAGTAGACGGAATGAAAGATTTCCCTAGGAATTTAAATATTGTAATAAGTTTTGATGTGACAGGACTGAATTGTCGGATGCTTGAAGACGCATGGATAAGTTATGCCAGGATGCTGATGACTGTCGAGTTTGAGATGGTATAGTAAGTGCGACCTTATGCCGGTGTACTCTTGAAGGATCCTTCTGTTCCAGTGTGGCATTTTAGGAAGACTTACCCTAGTCTCGATGTATGTACAATCATAGCAATGGGTATAACTATCAGGAGAATATTCAAAATTTATTTGAGTCTTCTAGAATTATTCTTGGTGCTGGGGTACTACCAAGGGATGTGATGAATTATCATCTGACTTTGCCAGAGATACAGATTTTAGTTTTCGTGGATTGAATATTCTTGGAAGGCTAGGATTCCTTGAAAAGTGTTTATTCTGGATGGATAAGTTCTCGCACGTACTACTGGGGGAGGTTAAATGTTCTTTTATAGAAGGATCAATCGAAATTGTTTATCACTTGATGATAAGAAACTGATAGGAAGAGTATAGTACTCAGATATTCAGTTCTCGGAAATTTTTCTGCAATATTTATGAGATTATATTTTCAATAATTTATTTAGCAAGTGTTTGAATTTCAATGGGTACTAACAGAGTAACATCAAGTGTTTAGATATGAAAAAAGGACAGCAGCTGAGACCTAAGGATACCAGGTCTAGCAATAATGTTGTCACTGATTTTCCGAGACGTCTATTGGACGCGTTAGGCCATTGATATGTTAGATTCGATGAGATCGAGTCAGGGGATTTGCTAGATTATATTTGGTTAAGGGACTTTGCCAAAAAAAGGATGAAACAGTTTTGTTCATCTAGTGGCGCAAGTCAGAATTCAGTAAGGAATTATTATTATCCATGACAGGATAATCAGTATTTTCAGGTGTTATATCAAGTTATGAGATAGATGACTTTATATTGATATTTCCAAGAAGAGAACTTGAAAGGTTCTGGAAATCAAGAATTATGGACAACGACGTTGTCACAGGTGTTATGACAAGTGTGTTATTCATAAAGTATAAGAATCCTTTCGGTGTACAAGAATTGCTGTTGTGAAAATTCCTCGCAAGCGTACGAGTATCAAGTTTTAATATAGTGAATAAATCAGATATCGATCCCACAGGGAGTAAAATGAAAATATTTAGTACTTGTAATCAAAATAGTCTAAACTTTATCTAAAAATCAAACTTTGAGAAATTTGCAATAAATAAAAATAATCAGGATGTTTTTGATAGCACACACACAACTTGCAGATATAATCAATAAGAAAAAATTGGTCTAGAGGTATAGATTTCACCTGGTTTCAACAACAGTCAATCCTAAATAATTAATCTTCATGAATTTCAGTCAATTAATAGCCAAGAACACTTAAGTTTATTATTTCTCTCTCCCGAGCAACAAATAATGTTTATCAACTATAATTCAATTCCAATATTCCTATTAAGAATTTATCGCAGTGATCAATCACAAAACAATGTTCTTTTTAAAAGCTCTGTTAAAATCATACACTCTCCCGAGCTGTATAAATAATTAATAGTGTAGTTTCTAATGTCCTATTCAAAATTCCCTCTCCCGAGCAATGATTTCAAATAAATGTAACAAATCAATTATTGATCAGATAATTGAAAAGACAATAAATTCTAGAAAAAATAATTAATCTAGAAGAAACTCAATTCAATAAAATCAAAAATTCATGAAAGCGTCTACACCAGGTTCCATCCGACCTCTAGAATCTAAAAATTTAGTTCATAATAAAATTATGAATAAACCAAAACATGTTAAAAAATCCAAACATATTCAGAATAAAATAAATAAAAGATAAAAGAAACAAATCCGTCGTCGACGCCGTGTCCGGTCTATCGAACCCCGTCTTTGTTCTTCAGATAAAGCTCCAGATTTCTTCCCAGAAATCTTCAAAATCTCGATCAATCCCTGTTCTCTGATATGCGTATGATTTGTTGTGGCGGCTCTCCTAAATTTGTCAGATAAAAATCCTTTTATATCGCTCAAAAGAAGCCCACAAAATCAAGCCCACGAATTAATTGCCCGATTTAATAAAATTTCCAAATCTCGATCGGGGCGGGCGCTCAAGTGAAGGCGCGGGCGCGCCTTGATCTCGCAATTTCCAATTCTCTAGTCTTCAATAGCATTGCGCGTTAGCTCTTGTTAAGCGCTAAAGATTGGCGCTAATCTTTTAAGCCCAATAAGAAAGCCCAAGAATTATTCATTCTTGTCTGTGCGTTCTTTTCTTTCTTCTTTTCTTCCCTTTTACTTCTTTTCTCTTTTTCCTCTCTTTTCCACATAAAATCAATAATTTCCTACACTCACAAAAACAACAAAACACCCACATAAATCTGCTCGAAACAAACAATTAATAATTAAAATCATATATAAATTAAGTGTATAAAATACACTTATCAAATACCCCCAAACTTAGACTTTTGCTAGTCCCGAGCAAAACTATTCAAAACAATAACTTCCAAAAACTCAAATCATCATAAACTCACAAGAATAATCAAGAAATATTATGGAGCAATGGTCTCGACAATAATTTCAAAGAATTTTCAAATCCAATCTCATCCAACCTACTAACACTTGAATGTTTCAGTCATAACAAAATAACCGCATAAACTCACAATCTCCGCAACTCAAGTTCAAAACACCATTCTCCAAGTTCAATTCAAACATTCATAGATCATGAGGACTTTTCATGGTAGCATAGGATCAAATAAAGGATATAAAATCAAAAACACTCACAATTAGGTAAATGCAAAGAATAATAGTGTGTGCGTGTTTCGATCAAAATTCATAATCATTAAAAGTATCAATCAACAGTCCATAGGCTAAATTCTCGCAACTCTTCTCCACTAGTATATTGGGCAACTGAGACTCGGTCAATAGGACTTATTCAGCTTATAATGTAAGGTCTGGCTCATGGCTACAAATGAAGGATAAGAATTCAAAACAAGGAGTAATTTATATTTATGCTCTAATTTCGACTCCTTTTCTTTCACAACTTCACACTTTATTTTTCCACTTCATTGATTTTTCAAATTCTTCACAACTTCTTTCACAATTTTTTTTCATTTCTTTCAAATCTCTTTTCAACTTCCTTTTGTTATTTTCTACTACCTCTTTTCATCTTTTCAATTCATCCACCACACCATTCCATTTTTCACAAATAAAACTAGGAGCATACAACATTTTAGCATTCAAGTTACTCCCTTAACGGTAGGAATTAGTGTTTAGGCTAATTAGGTAGTCAATGTAGGACCTTGAAATAATGACGAATGGGGGTTTATTCACACGTTTACACGCATGCCATTCGATTTTCAATAAAGCTCAAACAAGGTACTAGGGATAACATGTATTAATGGGTATCCTGAAAGGCTCAAACGAATTTAGAAAAATTGCCTAAATCATTCCTAATATCAGTTTTTCCCGTATTTCGCCTCGAAAAGTGTTTGAACTAGTTCTAGACAAGTATCAATCCACAATTAAATCATACAAATATCAATCAGTGCAGAAAAGATAATCATCAGCAGTAAACGATGATTTTCCAACAAATTTCAGATTTCTCATACCTGTACTAATATACGTGTAAGCTCAAATAGGCAACTAAGGATAAATTTGTTCAATGAAAATTAGGCCCAAAATTTCAAACAATGCCTCAATCATCTCTATGTTTGTATGTTTCAAAAATCAGATTCAAGTATTAATTTCAGAGTATATAGGAAATTGTTTATTCACTTGGTTCCATTTTCTCAAAAATATTTGTCAGATAGGCAGACAGTCATGGATTTCAGTTATAACACAAAAAATATTTTTTCATCAACAACCATGCATCCAATTCTTTCTCAACTTCTTTTAAATTCAACTCAATAAAACTCAACAAAAATTTAATCTATGAAGCACACAATAAAATTCAACTACTCAACCAACCAACTAAATCAAACATTGATTCACCCCCCCAAACTTAATGTAATCATTGTCCCTAATGATTAAAAACAATAAAAGAACAAGGGACATGTACCTTCGACACCGAGCATCAGGACTCGGCATCATCATCATCATCTCCTTGGAAAGACGGAGCAACATCGACAGTATCATCAGAAGACCACTGCGGAGGAGGTGGATATGGCACAATAGTGGGAGGATAATTCTGGGCAAGAGCGGCAGTGAAGTCATGCATGTATGTCATATTTGCTCGCATCATCTTCCACTGCTTCTTCATCTGAGCAAGAACGTCCGTAGAATCATCACGAGTAGAATACTCAGTGGCCGGATGCATCGGTAGTGACATAGGTACTTCCACATGGGAAGGTGCTGGCTCAAAGTGTGGTAGTGGCTCAGAGGGTTGAGGTAGTTCAGCGGACTGTTCAGAAGTACTAGCTGGTTTTTTCTTCTTATCTCGTTTCAATGCACCAGTAATTTTTATAGGACCCCGTATCTGAAGAATCTGCTCAGTATCATCCCACACAACACCGGCATTCTGACAAAGCTCAGTAATCAAAGATGAATGGGGTAAACTGATAGTCGAAGATCCCGTAGCAGCAGCAATGATAGACTCTTGAATTACCCTCCCAGCATCAACAGATTTTCCGGTCACAATGGAGTAAACAAGAGTAGCCTTGGCCTTTGTCACATTTGATGTATGCCCAGATGGAAAAATCCTGGCAGCTACAAACTCATGCCAGTTATTCGCTTCTCGTCGCAGAAAAATAAATGTCACAGGCTCGTGCCTTGCATTTTTCTTCCATTCCGCTCCCTCATGACATAAAGTTTGAAGTACTAGATCATCGGGAAATGACACATTTTTGAATGCCTGATACTCATCATCTTCAATGTTTGGCATGTCATAAAGATCATTAATTGTGCGGCTGTCAAACGCCACCAATTTACCTCTAACTCTAACCTTGAAATTCACATCTTTTACCATTAGATTGGCGTAAAACTCGCAAACCAAAGATATAACGACCTCTGACGGACTCTTAATAAACGTTTCCCATCCTCTTCTTCTTGCTTCAATTAGTGCCGGAGCATCAAGCTCTCTCTGACTCATTCCACGTTCTTTCTGCATTCCTTTCTCCGTCAAATCAACATAATTGGATTCAGCTGTAGCATTCCAAAACCGATGGCGATCATATGGGGCAGCAGATGAAGTAGATAGTGCTCCCTTGCCCTTAGTTTTAGGCGGCATTGTAACTCAACAATTCAGAACAAATAAATAGCAATAGCCGATTGAATTAGCAAAGTCTCAAACACACGGCACATCACATTCAAGCACAACCATTTTCCAGACAATTCATCAAACACTTGGCGTGCACTACTTCAATGCTATTCAATTACACACGCATTACCGTTCTCAATACCACCAAAATCACAGAAATCAACTTCCTCAAATCACATAATGAGAACGGCTGAAATATAAGAGAGGATTTGAACTTTTTACCGATCAAATAAGAAATCTGCGTAGACCCTCCACAAATCTCATGTTTCCGCGCGTGAACGAAGGAGAAACAATGATGAAATCTGAGATGTTCTACTTGTGATCAAGATAAAATCCCAAATTTGTTAGTAATTTTGTGGACTTTAGGATTTTAGAGATGAAGTTGCGCGATTGAGTGTGAGAGATTTACAGAGTGAGGCGACGAGCTTGTGATGGGATTTGTAAAGCTTGGAAACAGATATAACACATGGCTTGGGATGCGCGATTGCGCTAAACGAAGCGCAGATGGGAATCTCTTGTTTGCGCTTGAGTATGCGCTGATGATGTGCGCGTTTGCGCCTGATGTGCGCGGATGGGACTTTCTTTTGCGCTTAATGAGGCGCTAACGGGCTAATGGGATGCGCGATTGCGCTTTGTGTTGCACGGTTGGAGTGCTCGTTTGCATCAGAGAAGCGATGAGGCTGCGCGGGCGCTCTAGAGAAGTGGCGCGGGCGCGCCTCTGGTTCGCAAATCAAGCCAATTTCTTCCAGGGTAAGGCACGGGCGCTCAGATTAACGGGGCGGGCGCGCCTCTTGCTCGAATTTGAGTTTCTGGAGCCTGAAAAATTTTGAAAATTAAGAAAAAATAGGCTCGAAAATTTAAAATAAAAAATACTTAAAACAAATTAAATAACAAAAATTAAATAAACTTAAAATAAAAGCAAATAAAATAAAATAAAAGAAAACGCTTGGGTTGCCTCCCAAGTAGCGCTTGGTTTAAAGTCATCAGCCCGACTTTCACCGGTATTAAATCTTCCCCTTTTCCTTCACACGCCAAATAAATTCCACGATCCGCCGTTTAAGTTTTGCTCTCTTTTTCGTGGCCTTCATTGGTGGTAAATTTGGCTTTTTCTTCTTTGACGATTCAACCGCAATATTAGCTCTTTGACAGCCCTCTAGCTTCACAACCGGATCAATCAAGCACAATTCTTCGATGGGTGGATTAGGTGCTTTCGTAAATAGATTGAAAATTACGCGTTTGCATTCTACACCCATCGAAAATTCACCCTTCTTCACTTCAATTCTTGCATCCTCAGTGGCAAAAAATGGTCTCCCAAAAATCAGTGGAACACCATGATCTGCTTCAATTTCCAAGATCACAAAATCCGCTGGGAAGATAAATTTATCCACCTTGACTAGAACATCTTCAACAATTCCTAGGGGATATGTAATGCTTCGATCCGCCAATTGCAATGAAATCTTAGTCGCTTTCATGTCTCCCAACTCCAAGGCCCTGTAAATAGACAACGGTATTAAATTAATACTGGCCCCTAAATCACAAAGTGCATTATTAAAATAAGAACCACCAATAGAACAAGGAATAGTAAAACTCCCTGGATCCTTAAGCTTTTGTGGCATCTTCTTTTGAAGCACTGCACTTCACTCTTCTGTTAAATTGACCACCTCGTTCTCTAGCAGTCTTCTTTTCTTGGACATCATCTCCTTGATGAATTTTGCGTAGTTCGGAATTTGCTCCAAAGATTCAGCAAAGGGGATGTTGATGTGAATTTTCTTGAAAATCTCCAAGAATTTGGAGAACTGCTCATCCAATGCCTTCTTCTTGAACCTCTGCGGGTATGGAAGTGGAGGCTTGTACATCGGTTTTGGGTCAGGTTCAGGCTCCTTCTCTTTCTCCTCGACTTCCTTCTCTTCAACAACAGCTTTTTCAGGCGTCTTTCTATCAGGTTGGCACTCTTCTCTATCTACTTGCTTCCCACTCCTCAACGTGATAGCATTGCACTGCTCCTTGGGATTTACCTCAGTGTTGCTTGGAAACTGGCCTCTGTTATTATCCTTCAGTGCGTTCGCCAACTGCCCAATGCTAGTCTCCATGGATTGCAATACCGCACCCATGTTGGCCATGTGCGTCTCCAAACTGTCAAGACGAGACTCAGTTCTCGCCATCCTCTTACCTGATTCCTGCACAAAAGTACTAACCACATCCTCCAAAGACAACTTACCATCACCCTTATTAGTATTGTTAGCATATGAAAAATTTTCATTATTCCACAAACTAGGGTTGTAGTAGCCCGTACCCTAATTGAGTAATCAAAGGATTAATGCTAATTAAATAAATTGGGTATCGGACGGATCGAAAGCTCCGAAGGCACGATCGGAAGCTCCGAACAGGATCGGAAGTTCCGATGAGCGATCGGAGGCACCGATGATATTATGTCATTCATGACGTGTGGTTAGATCGGAAGCTCCGATCAGGACCGGAAGCTCCGATCACCCCTATCCGGATTCAACAAGTGATATTTTGACACGTGGCAGATCAGGATCTTCGGAAGCTCATGGCAGGATCGGACGTTCCGATCGAGGTTCGGACGTTCCGATCGGGGATCGGAAGTTCCGATCGTTGTCTATAAATAGAAGGCTGAGGCTTCACTTTCATTTGCCAATTCCGAGTTTTCCTTTCCATTCTAGTCCTTTTGGAGCTATTCTAGTCTTCCTAGGCTTGACCCGGCGGTCGGCGAGGCGTTCGGTAGTCGTAGCGGAGTTGTGCCCAAGTTCTGGAGGCATCGACATCAAAGGGCTAACGACGGACGAAGGTATAGCTTTTGATTCCTATAAATATTTATGAGTATGCAATAGCTTAGTTAAGGCTTTTAGAGCACTTTAATTATAGTAGTATCATTTGGCAGTGTAGAGCAGACTATAGGCGTGGACCTAGAGTTGGTAGAGCTTGCACTGTTTTGAGGTACGGAAGTACTGTTAGAGATATCCTGACTGAGTATGCATGTATTATATGACTGCATGGTTTATATGTCATTGATTTATGCTGCATTCATTTGCATCTTGTTGTATCTCTTTCGAGATGTCTGTTAGTAGGGTTGTACCCTATCCTGTTAGTGGATGGACTTCCATCGATTTGGGTCCGGCGTATCCACGTTTATCTCGGTATGGGAGCCACCTCCTGAAGCGACGGCACAACGTGCTACATACCAGGGCCCGGCCTGTCTCTGTTATCTGATCCTTGACCTCGAGTCTATAGGGAGTTCACTTTGCATGCATGTATACTCATACTCTCGTACTGAGCGTTTTATGCTCACGTCTTGTACTCTGTGTTTTTGGACACCCTATTCCATGGGGCAGGTTTGCGTTTGGACGAGGAGGGTGGATCCAGGAGGGGCTAGTCAGTGGTTGGCCAGCTGGAGCTTCGTCTAGGTTTTATTACTGTTGTTTGGGTTTATACAACTATTCGATTTGGTTGTATATTATTTGGATAAATTACAGATTTCTTTACTTGGGATTGTATAATATTTATAGTTTCCGCAGTTTTATTCTGATATCTGTTTAATTAATTTAATTGCATGCCTAAGTTCTGTTTAGTAGGTGATCCAGGTAAGGGTCACTACAAGGGTGATAAGCATTTGGGACAGGGTTACCTCTATATGCTCCATAACCTCGGTAGCCATTAGGAGTGATATAATTAACTTGCTCTGGTGTATGTGATCCTTCAACTCCAATTGAATCTGCAACATGAATATTATTCAAAGAAGCTACCTGTGTAGTCAGTGCAGATAATTGTGCGGTGATCGATGTGAGAGGATCCACTGCATACACTCCAACTGGCTTCTTGACTCCTGTACGCTCAGATAGCCATTGGAAAATATTGACCGTCATCTGCTCCAGCATATCATAGGCCTGCACATGGTCCTTAGCAAAAATGGTTCCTCCAGCAGCAGAGTCCACATTCATTCTCGTAGGCACATTCAGTCCATTGTAAAACCACTCGATCTGTTCCCAATCTGCAAAATTGTGGTTAGGACAACGTCTAAGTAATTCTTTATACCTTTTCCACGCCTCGTAGAGCTGTTCAGAGTCCATCTGCCTGAAAGTACTGATCTCGATCTTCAGTTGGGTGGTTTTGGCAGGTGGAAAATATTTTGCAAGAAATTTTTCTGCCATCCCCTCCCAAGTAGTAATGCTTCCAAGCGGCAGTGACTGCAACCAACTTCTGGCTTGATCCCTGAGAGAAAACGGAAACAAGCGTAAGCGAATAATATCCTCAGACACACCATTAATTTTTACCGTATCAGTTATCTCCAAGAAAGTGCGTAGGTGAGGATCAGCAGTGGCGCTCCCATTAAATTGGTTTGATTGCACCATATTGATTAACGCCGGCTTCAGCTCAAAATTATTAGCATTGATAGTTCCTCGAGCGATTCCAGAATAATGAGCCTGGATTACTGGCCTAAAGTGATCTCTGATTGGCACCAGGGGAGCTTGATTTGCTTCTTCTTCAGCCATTCTCTCAATTTCTTCTCTTCTAGCTGTTCTTAAAGCACGTGCAATGCGCTCGATCTCCGGATCAAACAATAGAGAATTAGCACTTTGAGATCGTCGCATAAATTGAAATAAAAAACAAGAAGAAATTAATTAGCAAATTAAAAATAAAATAAAAACTCTAAATTAAAATCTAGACTAATTGGTAACAAGACTAAAAATTAATCAAAATTTACTCCCCGGCAACGGCGCCAAAAACTTGTTGTGAAAATTCCTCGCAAGCGTACGAGTGTCAAGTTTTAATATAGTGAATAAATCAGATATCGATCCCACAGGGAGTAAAATGAAAATATTTAGTACTTATAATTAAAATAGTCTAAACTTTATCTAGAAAATCAAACTTTGAGAAATTTGCAATAAATAAAAATAATCAGGATGTTTTTGATAGCACGCACACAACTTGCAGATATAATCAATCAGAGAAAATTGGTCTAGAGGTATAGATTTCACCTGGTTTCAACAACAGTCAATCCTAAATAATTAATCTTCATGAATTTCAGTCAATTAATAGCCAAGAACACTTAAGTTTATTATTTCCCTCTCCCAAGCAACAAATAATATTTATCAACTACAATTCAATTCCAATATTCCTATTAAGAATTTATCGCAGTGATCAATCACAAAACAATGTTCTTTTTAAAAGCTCTGTTAAAATCATACACTCTCCCGAGCTGTATAAATAATTAATAGTGTAGTTTTTAATATCCTATTCAAAATCCCCTCTCCCGAGCAATGATTTCAAATAAATATAACAAATCAATTATTGATCAGATAATTGAAAAGACAATCAATTCTAGAAAAAACAATTAATCTAGAAGAAACTCAATTCAATAAAATCAAAAATTCATGAAAGCGTCTATACCAGGTTCCATCCGACCTCTAGACTCTAAAAATTTAGTTCATAATAAAATTATGAATAAACCAAAACATGTTCAAAAATCCAAACATATTCAGAATAAAATAAATAAAAGATAAAAGAAACAAATCCGTCGTCGACGCCGTGTCCGGTCTATCAAACTCCGTCTTTGTTCTTCAGATAAAGCTCCAGTTTTCTTCCCAGAAATCTTCACAATCTCGATCAATCCCTGTTCTCTGATATGCGTATGATTTGTTGTGGCGGCTCTCCTAAATTTGTCAGATAAAAATCCTTTTATATCTGTACCGCCCCGTTTTTATCTTAATTGATGTTATTTGAGATAAACAGTGATTTCAAAATTCAAGAGCTGACTTTTTAGAGAACAGGGTCTAATTTGCAGTTTTCGGAATTTTTAGGGACTGAAATGCAAATATGGGATTTGTTATATTATTAGACTTTGACTAAGTCTTTCCCATCACTCCTTCATCCCCTCCAACCGTGTTCCATCCATTGAAGGCAAGAAAGCTTTTCCCCAAGCTTTGTGATTTCGATTCTAGATCAATCCGTCCGATAGAATTGATTTCTGACTTGATATCTACGATCACAGCGACGAGTGCTCCGTTTGAAAGTAAGTTTATCTTAATTCTGAGAAGTTTGAATTTATCGATGTTGTCAAAATTTGTTTATATTCGGAGAGGATGATTATGAGTTAGCACTGATCGTATATCTAAGACGGTTCGAAGATCTAACGACGATCGGAATTGTTATGATTTTTCTTGTAATTTTCAAAAATCTTGATTTTGAGATGTGTTGATATTGTTTTGGGTTTGATGTTTGAGGATTGGAATGAGTTTGTTGAGTTGTTGTTTTGCTGTCTGTATTTTCGGTTTGGTCAGTTTACAGCCGTTATGCCGTCAGTTTGAGTTTTGGATATCGTTTCGATGTTTTGAGTTATACCGAGCTTAGTATGAGTTTTGATATCGATTTTGATCACTATGACTTCTTCTGATAGATTGAATTGAAGTTCTTGGAGATTGTGAGCCTTGCACTCTTGATTAGTTTGGAAGAGTTGAGCCGGTATAGTATCGATGTCCTTCTTTATCGATTGATTTAACTTGACTTGGATATGGATTGAGGAATTGTTGTTTTCAGATTGAAGTTTTGGAATGTCAAAGAAGAGGTATAAGATGACTTTGGAATGGAATAGGATGATTAACTCGAATCCGGATTGATTCGAGTGTCCTAGAAGAAATCACATACTGCATGTTTTGACTGCTTATTTGATTATATGATTGAATTTATATTGAGTGCATGAGATTACATATGCATTCATATTGAGCCTTGATTTATTCAGATTGAATTAGACGATCTAGGGATTGTAGTCGAGTAGCTTGGTAGGCGATTTAATACCTTGTCGAGTAGCTCACTATAATGCTCTTGAGTCTAGAGGATTAAAGCATGCCATGTCCACCTCGAGAGGGAAGTCGGTGTGATTGTAGGATGTTTTAACCTCGGGATCCCAAACCAAAGAAAGAAAGAAGAATTCAAATTGATTATCTGAGTCTGATAATCCAGAAGTTTTAAAGACATGCGTATCATTTTAATTCAGTACTTGAATGGATTAATTGATAATATGAGGAATGAATTCATAGTATGATTTGATATGTTTATTTGATTGCATGTTAGTCTCTTTTACTAGGAATATTATTCTCACCGGATTATCCGGCTGTTGTCTTTGTTTGTATGTGTACTTGGCAACAGGTGGGGCAGGACCAAGTCAGAAGAGGCATGGTTAGCTTCGAGGGAAAGATGTAGAAGTGAGACTCGGTCTAGAAGTCGATTCCAGCATGTCAATCTAGTTTATGTTAGAACATGTTTAGTTATCGAAATTCATCGTTATATTGTTGTTGCATGTTCTCGAATTTGGTTTGGTTGTTGAACTCTAGAACTCCTGTTTTAAATGGAGGAATCAAGCTTGTAACGCATGTTTATGTTTCGGAGTATTGTATGGCTTGATGTTCTTATTTTTGGTGATTCTAGCACCGGAGCAGCCAGGGAGGTGCGCTCGCGCATCCTAGCGCGCGCCTGTGCCCCTTTTTGGGCAGGGCGTCATGCGCGGCCGCGCCTCAAAAGGGCACGGCCGCACATGAGCCAG
Organism: Henckelia pumila; assembly: GCF_033568475.1. NCBI lineage: Eukaryota > Viridiplantae > Streptophyta > Magnoliopsida > Lamiales > Gesneriaceae > Henckelia > Henckelia pumila. Next base: position 115,242,003 of record NC_133122.1, on the reverse strand, counting down.
GGCGCCGTGCGCGCCCGCGCCTGATGAGGCGCGGCCGCGCGGGCCTTTTTATATATAAAAAAAAATGTGTTGGCTTATAATGCTTGCTTATTTTTAATTACTCCTTTAATTAATGTTTAGAACCGAGGTCTCACATTAAGTGGTATCAGAGAGATAAGTTCCTGGAATTTGTTCTAGAAGTGAGCGGGGTAGATCGAGTCCGCTTGACCTTAAGTTCTCGCATGTGATTGATTAATTCTATGATTACAGAATATGCGAGCATGCTTTATGAATTGAAGATTTATTTGAATTACGTGACTTGGAGATTCAAATTGTTAAAGCATGATTTGAATGAGATATGAACTGTTTTCATGCATTGATCTGAGTTCCTTCTATCGAATTGGTAAGACGATCAAAGGTTTCGTGACACTGAAACGGTGAGATGTGAATTGAATTATCCGTGTTCTAACCCCTGTCAATTTAGATGGGTACTCGAAGAAGGTTAGACATGAATACTCCACCGATTATTCCTATGACAAAAACTCCTCCGGTGGTACAGATGGATGACACAATCACGCCTATGGAAGCCTTACTGAAGAGGTTCCAATCTTTTAGGCCGCCGTATTTGAATGGGAAGGAAAATCCGGTCGATTGCGAGAGTTGGTTGGAAGATATTTATCAGCTCTTTGAGTCGCTTGACTACTCGGATGACCTTAGAACGAGACTGGCAATTCATCAACTTCAGGGAGTGGCAAAGAGTTGGTGGATGACTATCAAAAGAGCCAAAGAGAATAAAGGTACGACAACTACTTGGGCACTTTTTAGGGCAGAGTTCTATAAGAGATTATTTCCAGTTTCCTATCGAAAGGATAAAGGTGCCGAGTTTGCAAATTTGAGGCAAGGTAATATGAGTATCGAGGACTATGTTGCGAAGTTTGACAGTTTATTGAGGTTCGCTCCGCATATTTCCGACAATGAGGAGGAAAAAGCAGACCAGTTCATTAACGGTTTGCACCCTGACATCTTTATTCTGGTGAATACTGGGAGGCCAGATAACTTTTCTTATGCGATGGATCAGGCAAAGGGAGCAGAAGCGGGACTGATGAGGAAGAGGGAGAATCAGTACCAGCCTCAACAGCAACAGCAGAGGCAGTATCAGAATCAACCGCCGATGAATGAGGGTAGTAGCAGTGGTGGTAGCAAGAAGAACTATTTCCGTCCCAAAGGGAAACAGTTCAAGAAGTCGGGAAGCACTTCTTCGAGCTCGAGTGGCTCGAGACAGTTCAGTTCTGGACAGGGTTCAGGTTCCTCGAGAGCTTCATGTAATAGGTGTGGAGGACGACACTCCAGCGACCAGTGTAGAGGAATCTTTGGGAACTGTTACATCTGCCAGAAGACAGGGCATTATGCCAGACAGTGTCCACAGAAAGCTTCTGACCAGACTCAGAGTGGGAATACCTCTCGACAGTCATCTCAGCCTTGGAGACAGGCTACTGCAGTTCACTCGTTCCAACCTCAGCAGCAGAACCGTCAGGGAGGTAACCAAAGTTCGAACCAACCTTCCCGACCGCAGGCTAGAGTGTTTGCTCTGAATGAGGATCAGGCTCAGGCAGCACCTGATGACGTGATTTCAGGTAACTGCAAGATTTTTGGATATTCTGCATACATTCTAATAGATACAGGTGCATCTCACTCGTTTATATCAGAGAAATTTGTTTTGATGCATGCCTTACCTGTTGAGCCTTTACCTTCTTTTGTTTCGATTACTTCACCTTTGGGTGGAGGAATTGTGTCGAAGAATTTGGTTAGAAACTGTGAGTTGAAGTTTGAAGAAAATTTGATCGAGTTTGACTGTATTGTACTTAGTATGTCTGATTTTGATTGCATTATTGGGATAGATGTTTTGACTGAGTACAGGGCTACAGTGGACTATTTTCAGAAAGTAGTTCGGTTCAGACCAGATATGGCAGATGGATGGAGATTCTTCGGTAAGGGTTCTCGTTCTAAGATTCCTTTGATATCTGTCTTTTCTATGACTAGATTATTACAGAGAGGAGCCGAAGGATTTCTTATTTATGCGATCGATATTCTGAAGTCTAGCCCTGAACTGAATGATATTACAGTGGTTAGGGAATTCCCTGATGTGTTTGCAGATGAGATTCCGGGATTACCGCCTATTCGTGAGATTGAATTTGGCATCGAACTGACGTCAGGTACTCAGCCGATTTCTAAAGCTCCGTATAGAATGGCTCCGATCGAATTGAAAGAACTGAAGGAGCAATTGGAAGATTTAATTGCCAAGGGATACATTAGACCGAGTGTGTCGCCTTGGGGTGCTCCTGTCCTGTTTGTTAGAAAGAAAGATGGCTCTATGCGTCTCTGCATTGACTACCGCCAACTGAATCAGGCGACAGTTAAGAACAGGTATCCTTTACCGCGTATCGATGACCTTTTTGACCAGTTGCAGGGTTCTTGTATCTATTCGAAGATAGATTTGAGGTCTGGGTATCATCAACTGAGAGTTCGGGATGAAGATGTCCCTAAGACTGCGTTTCGAACGAGGTATGGCCACTTTGAATTTCTTGTCATGCCGCTCGATTTGACCAATGCCCCAGCAGTCTTTATGGGATTGATGAACCGAATCTTTCAGCGTTTTCTTGATGAGTTTGTGATTATTTTCAGTGATGATATCTTAATCTATTCTAAGAGTCGTGCCGAGCATGCAGGGCATCTGAGAACAGTTTTACAAATTTTGAGGGCAGAACAGTTATTAGCCAAGCTTTCGAAGTGTGAGTGTTGGCTTGACAGAGTTGTCTTTCTGGGGCACATGATTTCAGGAGATGGGATTGCTGTTGATCCCAGCAAGATAGAAGCAGTGATGAACTGGCGCAGGCCGACTTCTGTGCCAGAAATCCGTAGTTTTATGGGTTTGGCGGGTTACTATCGCAGATTTATTCAGGGTTTCTCTTCTATTGCGAAGCCTATTACCCAGCTGACTCAGAAGAATTCTCCTTTTCTGTGGACAGATGATTGTGAAGCCAGTTTTGTTGAGTTGAAGAAGAGATTAACCAGTGCTCCGATTCTTTCTATTCCATCTGGTACCGGAGGTTTCACAGTTTATTGCGATGCTTCTCATCTTGGTCTCGGATGTATTCTTATGCAAAGGAAGCACGTGATAGCATATGCGTCGAGGCAGTTGAAACCGAACGAGACTCGTTATCCAGTTCATGATCTTAAACTCGCTGCTATTGTTTTTGCCCTGAAGATCTGGCGTCACTACTTGTACGGTGAGTCTTTTGAGATCTTTTCGGATCATAAGAATCTTAAGTACTTATTTTCACAGTCTGAGTTGAATATGAGGCAGAGGAGATGGCTAGATTTATTGAAGGACTTAGACTGCGAGATTAAGTATTACCCGGGGAAGTCGAATGCAGCTGCCGATGCTTTGAGTCGTAAGCTTTGCTCTTTATCTCTTTCGACGATTGGTGTTTCTCGATTGATCGACGGCTGTTGCACTTCTGGGGTTGGAGTTTGAGTCAGATAGAAATCCGATCAGAGTTTGTGCGATTCAGGCCGAGCCAGAGTTGTTTGTGTCGATCAGAGAAGCACAGAAATCAGATGAGAGTATTCAGAATTCGTTAGAGAAGGTGAGATCTGGACACCAGTCTGAGTTTCAGGTCAGGGATGATGTTTTATTTGTGAATATCCGTATTGTTGTGCCTGAGATTGATGAGTTAAGACAGCGTATTCTGAGAGAGGCGCATTGCAGTCGGTTCAGTGTTCATCCAGGGGGCCGAAAGATGTATAACGACTTGAAGAGTCAGTTCTGGTGGAAGAAGTTAAAGAAGGATGTGGTGAGGTTTGTATCTCATTGTTTGAACTGTCAGCAGGTTAAAGCCGAGAGAAAGAGACCAGGTGGGCTTCTGCACAGTCTGTCTATTCCAGAATGGAAGTGGGATCATATTTCGATGGATTTTGTCACGAAACTACCCCGATCTGTTCGAGGATGCGATGCCATTTGGGTAGTGATTGACCGTTTGACGAAGTCTGCTTGTTTCATTCCGTATCGGATGACATACCGACACGATCAGATGGCAGAGTTGTATGTTAGAGAGATTGTCAGATTGCACGGTGTGCCGAGATCGATTGTTTCAGACCGAGATCCTCGGTTTACTTCCCATTTCTGGCATAGTCTACAGGAAGCCCTTGGTACTAGATTGCACTTGAGTACAACATATCATCCTCAGACCGACGGTCAATCAGAGCGGACGATTCAGACTCTAGAGGATATGCTGCGAGCAGTGGTGCTTGACTTTGGCACTACTTGGCAAGATTCATTGCCTCTCGTTGAATTTTCGTACAACAACAGCTTCCAGATGAGTATAGGAATGGCACCATTCGAAGCGTTGTACGAAAAGAAGTGCAGATCTCCTCTGTACTGGGATGAGATGTATGAGTCCCCAGACTTGGGACCAGATATGATTCGTGATATGGCTGAGCAAGTGAAGATTATTCGATTGAGAATGAAGACTGCTCAGGACCGACAAGCGAAGTATGCAAATATCCGACGCAGACCTCTATCTTTTGATCAGGGTGACCGAGTATTCTTGAAGATTTCTCCGTTTAGAGGTATTGTTAGATTTGGGAAGAGAGGGAAGTTGGCACCGAGATTCATCGGTCCGTATGAGATTTTACAGAAGATAGGCGATCTAGCCTACCGTTTAGCACTTCCTCCTTCTTTATCTGGTATTCACGACGTCTTTCACGTCTCGATGCTGAGGAAATACCATCCCGATCCTTCTCATGTGCTTCAGCCTGACGAAGCCGAATTTGATGAAACTCTAAGTTACTTTGAGAGACCGATTCAGATCCTTGACAGAAAGGAGAAGCAGCTCACAACCAAATCGATTACTTTGGTAAAAGTTCAGTGGAGTCGTCACGGAGTCAAAGAAGTGACTTGGGAGACAGAATCTGACATGAGACAGAGATTTTCTGATTTATTCATCTGATGTGAGTTCTTAATTCTGTTCTTGAATTCTTAATTTTCTTCTTATGAGTTGATATCGATGATTTCGAGGACGAAATCTTTTATTAGAGGGGGATAATTGTAACGCCCCGTTTTTATCTTAATTGATGTTATTTGAGATAAAAAGTGATTTCAAAATTCAAGAGCCGACTTTTTAGAGAACAGGGTCTAATTTGCAGTTTTTGGAATTTTCAGGGACTGAAATGCAAATATGGGATTTGTTATATTATTAGACTTTGATTAAGTCTTTCCCATCACTCCTTCATACCCTCCAACCGTGTTCCATCCATTGAAGGCGAGAAAGCTTTTCCCCAAGCTTTGTGATTTTGATTCTAGCTCAATCCGTCCGATAGAATTGATTTCTGACTTGATATCTACGATCACAGCGAAGAGTGCTCCGTTTGGAAGTAAGTTTATCTTAATTCTGAGAAGTTTGAATTTATCGATGTTGTCAGAATTTGTTTATATTCGGAGAGGATGATTATGAGTTAGCAGTGATCGTATATCTAAGACGGTTCGAAGATCTAACGACGATCAGAATTGTTATGATTTTTCTTGTCATTTTCGAAAATCTTGATTTTGAGATGTGTTCATATTGTGCTGGGTTTGATGTTTGAGGATTGGAATGAGTTTGTTGAGTTGTTGTTTTGCTGTCTGCATTTTCGGTTTGGTCAGTTTACAGCCGTTATGCCGTCAGTTTGAGTTTTGGATATCGTTTTGATGTTTTGAGTTATACCAAGCTTAGTATGAGTTTTGATATCGATTTTGATCACTATGACTTCTTCTGATAGATTGAATTGAAGTTCTTAGAGATTGTGAGCCTTGCAGTTTTGATCAGTTTGAAAGAGTTGAGCCGGTATAGTATCGATGTCCTTCTTTATCGATTGATTTAACTTGACTTGGATATTGATTGAGGAATTGTTGTTTTCAGATTGAAGTTTTGGAACGTCAAAGAAGAGGTATAATATGACTTTGGAAGTCGATCTAGGATTGTAGTCGAGTAGCTTGGTAGGCGATTTACTACCTTGTCGAGTAGCTCACTATAATGCTCTTGAGTCTAGAGGATTAAAGCATGCCACGTCCACCTCGAGAGGGAAGTCGGTGTGATTGTAGGATGTTTTAACCTCGGGATCCCAAACCAAAGAAAGAAAGAAGAATTCCAATTGATTATCTGAGTCTGATAATCCAGAAGTTTTAAAGACATGCATATCATTTTAATTCAGTACTTGAATGGATTAATTGATAATATGAGGAATGAATTTATAGTATGATTTGATATGTTTATTTGATTGCATGTTAGTCTCTTTTACTGGGAATATTATTCTCACCGGATTATCCGGCTGTTGTCTTTGTTTGTATGTGTACTTGGCAACAGGTGGGGCAGGACCAAGTCAGAAGAGGCATGGTTAGCTTCGAGGGAAAGATGTAGAAGTGAGACTCGGTCTAGAAGTCGATTTCAGCATGTCAATCTAGTTTATGTTAGAACATGTTTAGTTATCGAACTTCATCGTTATATTGTTGTTGCATGTTCTCGACTTTGGTTTGGTTGTTGAACTCTAGAACTCCTGTTTTAAATGGAGGAATCAAGTTTGTAACACATGTTTATGTTTCGGAGTATTGTATGGCTTGATGTTCTTGTTTTTGGTGATTCTAGCACCGGAGCATCCAGGGAGGCGTGCCCGCGCGCCTGCGCCCCTTTTCGGGCAGGGAGTCATGCGCGGCCGCGCCTCTTGAGCCAGGGCGCCGTGCGCGCCCGTGCCTGATGAGGCGCGGCTGCGCGGGCCCTTTTTTTTAAAAAAAAAATGTGTTGGCTTTTAATGCTTGCTTATTTTTAATTACTCCTTTAATTGATGTTTAGAACCGAGGTCTCACAATATCGCTTAGCAAAAGCCCACAAAATCAGCCCACGAATTAATTGCCCGATTTAATAAAATTTCCAAATCTCGATCGGGGCGGGCGCTCAAGTGAAGGCGCGGGCACGCCTTGATCTCGCAATTTCCAATTCTCTAGTATTCAATAGCATTGCGCGTTAGCTCTTGTTAAGCGCTAAAGATTGGCGCTAATCTTTTAAGCCCAATAAGAAAGCCCAAGAATTATTCCTTCTTGTCTGTACGTTCTTTTCTTTCTTCTTTTCTTCCCTTTTACTTCTTTTCTCTTTTTCCTCTCTTTTTCACATAAAATCAATAATTTCCTACACTCACAAAAACAACAAACACACCCACATAAATCTGCTCGAAACAAACAATTAATAATTAAAATTATATATAAATTAAGTGTATAAAATACAATTATCAATTGCGTACGAGGTTCGGGTGGGAAGGAATAAAGAGATGTGTGTATCAGTATGTTTCTAGATGTTTGGTGTACCAGCAGGTCAAGACAGAACACCGATAACCCGTAAGGCCGCTTCACAGTTTACCTATTCCTGAGTGAAAATGGGAGTTGATCGCGATGGATTTCGTGACCCATTTACGGGTGACCTCGAGGAATTGTCATGCTATCTGGTTGTGGTGGAACGACTCACCAAGTCAGCACATTTCATTCCTTATAACCAAAACTACAGTTTTGACAGGATGACATGTTTGTACATCCATGAGATTGTCCGATTTCACGGAACGGAGCTTCCGATCGCAGCCAATGGACACGTTGCATGCATGCAGGCGATCAGAGCTTTTGATCGTTGTCTATAAATAGGGGTCCGAGGCTTCATTTACAAATGATCATTTCACCTCTCCTTGGACCATGTTAGCTAGATTTTAAGATTTTTTGGGTACTCTTATTTTAAGAGTTGGAGTAGATAGTAGTTTTTATATAACGGACAGTGTCCGTAGTAGCGTCCGAGTGGCGGAGCTCTGGCGAGACATCCAAGGGTCGTAGCTAGGCTATGCCCAAGCTCTGGGGCATTCGACATCTTCGGGCTGACGATGGACGAAGGTATGGCTTTGGTTATCTATAGTAAATAGGGAGTATGCTATAGTTTAATTAAGGCTTTTAGAGCCTAATAGGTGATGTTTGGGATGATAGATAATGCCTGGTTATTTATGCATTGTAGTGTTGCATGGTAGGATTGGATCTAGATGAGGATCTTCTAGGATCTGCCTTAGTAAGGTACGAAAGTATTATTCGAGATATTCAGATTGAGTATGCATGTATTATGTATTTGCATGTATTCTGTGATTGCATGATTAATATGATATAGCATGTCATGACTGTATGTTGCATTCATGAACATATTGAGCCTATATCCTTGTGATATCGAGTACTAGGGTTTTTACCCTATCCTCTCAGTAGATGGTTGGACACAGACTCGTGTTAGGTCACCAATATCAGTTGGACACAAGAGCTCATGTCAGGTCACTGATGATTGGTTGGACATGTGTACTTGTGTTAGGTCACCATTAGGGCACCTGAGTATGTCGGTCACTCCTGTAGCGACGGCTCAACGTGGCACATACTAAGGCCCAAGTTTGTTTTTGATCAGATATTCTTGACCTCGTGTTTTGGTACTCTGTTCACTTGCATACATGTACATATAATACCATATACTCATACTCTCGTACTGATCATGTTAGGCTCACTTCAGGTTGTTTTCTGTTTGCTGGATGCCCTATTCCATGGGGCAGTTGCAGGTAGTTATCCCGGGGACAGGGAGGTTAGGTGGTGACCATGGCTGGATAGCAGGGTTGACCATTAGGTTTTGCTTACCTGGTATTTGAATTACTTTAATTCTGTAGTTGCTCTGATTAAGATTATTTTATTTATTAATTTCATGCTTAACTTCTGATTAGTAGGTGATCACGATGCGGGTCACTACATAAAGCATCTTAAAAGCCCATAAATAGCCTAATTATGTGAAAAATAGGCTTTTAAACAAACAAACACACACACACACACACACACACACATATATATATAAATCTCATAATTTTCTTCAAAATAAGTCTTCAAATAATTATTTTAGACTCTTAAAATTCCTTTACATAATTTTGGATGAAAAACTTCTGTTAGAACCCAAAGGGGTGGGGTGGGGGGGATTTAGGTTATATTGGCAACTTTAGCAATTTAAAGCAATTATGCAAGTATGCAAGAGGTAGACTAAAAGCAATAAAAAAATGCGGTTAATAAATGCGTAAAGTAAATAAAGCAGTAAAAGAGATAGAATATGTTTATGGAAGTCGATGATAAATCGTCTACGTCTCCCCTTCTTAGTTAGGGCCGATTAAACAAGGATCCACTATCACTTCAAACGTCTTGGCCTTGATGGCTCCAAGGATAGCCGTACAACAACACGATCACCGCGCCGATAGCTTTACAACTCAATACAACTTGGCCTTAAGGGCTCCAAGGATAGCCTCACAACTCGAAACAACTCAGGCTTCACACTCGAGTGAATACAAAAACAACTTTCAAGCGTTTATTACAACTCGATACAAATATATTTTGAGGGACTCGAAAGAAGCTTCAAATTCTTGAAAGATTTCTTGAATATTGCTTGAAGCATGAGAGACTCGAAGGTGAGTTGCTTTATCCCAAATGACCTCAAAATGCCTCTATTTATAGTGCAAATTCGGTTGAGATTTTTGAGTCCATTGGGTAGATCACTGCGTCCGATCAGCATACTGCAGATTTGGTCGGAAGAATTTCTTCCTTAATTTTTGGATCATGCTTTTGACTGAGATCGTTGCATCCATTCTCCAGTTCGTTGCGTCCGTTCTGCGTCAAATTCCATGATTCTTGTGATTTTTTTAGGCATGAACGTTGCTTCCGATCTAGACTTCGTTGCTTTTGTTCTTTGAGCATTACAAGACTTCAGAATAACTTCCAAGATTTTATCTGTCAATGAAAATCTAATCTGCAAAGTCTCATTATAAATGATTAGTAAAAATAACCTAGTTTTGTAATTATCAAAACAAGATAAGTTATCGTATTAAAAGCATTAATCTCGTTTATGAGATTTGTATGCGTTTAAGGCGTAACAATCTCCCCTTTTTTGATAATCACAAAACATGGTTATATCGGAAATAAATATGAAATATTTTAAACAAATTAATATTCTCAAAAAAGTTAATAACAATTTTAACAATTTTTTTTTATCACATAATCCAGTTTTATTCTCCCCCTTTATATTTTATTAATTTCATTAAACATTTAACCAAATTAAATCTCACCTTTTTGTGATAATGAAAAAGCTAATAAATAAACAGCACAATGTAATAAAAATTTCATTAATAAATAAATTTCAAATAAAATTTAATTACAACAAAGATATAAAACTAAGAAGCATCATCCAAAGGGTCTTGATAATAGTATTCTTCCAACACAGTGAGTCTATCGTTGACAACATCAAAGGAGTTTCGCATCTCTGAAGACAAGTTCGCGAAAGATGTCTGAATAGAATGAATGGCGGAGAAGTTGCGATCTAAATTGAGTTCTAGCCGCTGAATATACTCAGAAAGACGATCGGAAGATGGATCTGGTGTAGGCGGAGGCTGAGGCATCATAGGTGGAGAAAAAGGTAAATCACCAAAATCACCCAAAGGTGAAGAAGATGAAGGAAAAGTAGAAAAGGAAGGAATATCCGGGTCAGTATAACCACTAGGAAATCCTTGCTCTTGAACAGACGAAGGAAGGGATGAATAAGGAATATGAAAATGAGTAACAGGATGAAAAAGAGCAAAATTATGACTAGGATCATGCACCCATCGAGAGAATATAGGATTCAATGACAACTCTATTTTAAGAATGGAGGTATGATCAAGAATATGTGTCTCGGTGATAGGTGTTCTGTCTAAGTCATCAAAAACTATGTCAAAATAAGTCAAAATTTGGTTAATAAACCGAGCAAAAGGAAGGCTAACTTTCTTTGAATTCTTTGCAATATAATGCATAACAAAGATGACAAAACAAGTAAGGTTAAAAGATCGCTGAGAGACAATATGAAAAAGAACATAAAGGTCTAAAAATTTTCACTTGGAGTGGGCTCCAGCACGAGGGACGATAGAGGAAGTGATAAGTTTTTGGACAATTTGAAAATCTGGACAGAGCATTTTGAGAGTTGGTCGATCATCAACAACATGGGCTAGTCGACCAAGAATAATAGAAAGAGCTTTTGCTCGACTAAAATCAGGACTGTCTTCATGCCATTTCAGCGAGAAGAACTGACTGGGTCCATCTCTAGGAAGAGAGAACCAAGCAGAGAGATCGGCTGAAGAAAAATGAATATATCTATTTTGAACAATTGTAACAACATAAATATCATCGCTGCCCAATTCAAGTTCAAAATTGGCGTAAAAGTCATGAATAAGAGAGGTATAAATAAAATCAAGATCAGAAGGCTAGAAAAACTCTCCCCAATGTTGGAAGTCAATAAAATCCAACACACGAAGATGGGATTGCGCTAAATATGTGCGATCAAGAATACGACCCTGGAGAATTTTCCTATCATGGTAGTCGGTTTGTATAAGTCGGATATAGGTAGGTTAGGATTATGGATATGGGTTTGGGTACGAGCACGATCACGTCACCTCGGATTGACGGTATCGCCTTCATGTCTAGGAGGCATTTGAGAGAAAATTTTCGAACTAAAGGGAGAAAGAAGGAGGAATTTTGGTGTGAAAATTTTGAAGGGATCGGCCTCTATATATAGGCATCAGCCCGAACGGACGCAACGTTCTGCCTAGGCGGGAAAAAATTGCGGAAATTTTGAATTGAAATTTTGAAATAAGTAGGGATTGAGTGAGAACGTACGCAACGTTAACCGAACGTACGCAACTTTCTCGCTTGGGCAGGTAAAATTCGCGGCACAATTTGGTGAAAATTTTTAAAATTAGGCGGGGAAAGTTTTGAACGGACGCAACGTTCTATGAACGTATGCAACGTTCTCGCAGAGAATGGATCGTCTGTTCAAGGAACGGAAGCAACGTTCGGACTCAGTTCCAAAGAATTTGGATTTTTCCTCTTAGTTTTATGAATAGTAAGACTCTTAACAAGTAATACACATAAAATGTGAGCTTTATGAATTTGAATAAATACAATTAATTTTCATTATCCAAAATTAAATTGCTCAGATTTAATATTAAGCTCCCCCTAAATTTGACATTAAATTTAATTTATGCGATTAAAACACAATCATACCAAGTTCACCACGCAAACGAATAAAAGTATTTTCTTATAGTGGTTTTGTAAAAATGTCAGCAATTTGATTTTTCATGTCAACATATTGAAGTTCAACTTTATTTCGTTCGATGTGGTCACGAATAAAATAATGACGAATGTCAATATGTTTGGTGCGCAAATGTTGAATCGGATTCTTTATAAGACATATGGCGCTAGTGTTATCACAAAAAATAGGGATTTTTGAAAAAGAGACACCATAGTAGAGCAATTTATGCTTCATCCAAATAATTTGCGCACAGCAACTACCGACAGCCATATATTCGGCTTCGGTTGTTGAGAACGCAACACAATTTTGCTTCTTTGAAAACCAAGAAACCAAACAGTTTCCTATAAAGAAACAGGTTCCACTAGTGCTCTTTCTATCTACCTTATATCCACCAAAGTCGGCATCACAATAAACTTTTAAATCAGAGAAATAATTTTTGGAATACCACAAGCCAAAATTTGGAGTATTTGAAAGATATTTGAAAATGCGTTTTAAGGCGAACAAATGTGATTTCTTTGGACATGATTGAAATCGTGCACACAAGCAAACACTAAACATAATGTCAGGTCTACTAGCAGTAGCATAAAGTAAGGAGCCAATCATACTACGAAAGGAAGATTGATCTATAGATTTACCATTTTCATCCTTGTCGAGTATGATTTATGTGCTCATTGGTGTAGATGATGGTTTTGAGTTCTCCATCCCAAACTTCTTTAGAATCTCCTTAATGTATTTTCCTTGGTTTATAAAGAAACCATCCTTGCACTGTTTGATTGCAGTCCGAGGAAATAATTAAGTTCCCCCATCATGCTCATCTCAAAGTGATCCTGCATAAGCTTGGAGAATTCTTGGCAAAGAGTTTCATTAGTAGATCCAAAAATTATATCATCGACATAGATTTGCACAATCAAGAGATCATCTTTAACATTTTTGGTAAATAAAGTAATGTCAATCTTTCCTCTTGAAAAACTATTTGAAAGAAGGAAAGTAGACAATTTTTCATACCAAGCTAAGAGCTTGTTTCAAACCATACAAATCTTTATTTAGTCTATAAACATGACCAGATAATAAATGATCAATAAAGCCATCAGGTTGTTCAATATAAACCTCTTATTTTAATTCACCATTCAAGAAGGCACTTTTGACATCCATTTGAAATAACTTAAAAATTTTTAGAGCAAGCAAAAGAAATTAGCATGCGAATGGATTCTAGTCAAGCAACAGGCGCATATGTCTCATCATAATCTATGCCTTCTTCTTGACTATATCCTTTTGCTATAAGTCTAGCTTTATTTCTAGTAATTTTACCATGCTCATCAAGTTTATTCCTAAAGACCCATTTAGTACCAATGATTGATCTATCATGCGATCTAGGAACAAGAAACCATACATCATTACGTTTAAACTCATTCAATTCATCTTGCATGGTTATAATCCAAGAATCATCTAATAATGCATCATCAATACACTTAGGTTCAACATTAGAAACACATGCAAAATGATTGCAAATATTATTAAGAGATGAACGAGTGGTTACTCCCTTTGAAGGACTTACAATGATGAGATCCATAGGATGATCTTTGTCAAGCATCCATTCTTTTGGAAGTGGTGTGTCCTCACTTGCAGTGACATCAACGTTTAAGCTTGCAGATGTAATCTCTTCTTCAAGTAACTCTACATCATCGTTATTAGTACGAGAAACTATAGATATAGATTCATCAAATATAACATGCATAGATTCTTCAACAAGTAAAGTACCTTTATTAAATACACTATAAGCCTTACTTGAAGTAGAATACCCAAGAAAGATGCCCTTGTCAGATTGGCATAAAACTTACAGAGATTGTCCTTACCATTATTATGGATATAGAATTTGGATCCAGAAGCCCAAAAATATGAAATGTTAGGCTTTCTCCCTCTCCATAATTCATATGGAGTTTTCTTGAGAATGGGCCTAATTGATACACGATTGATGATGTAACAGGCAGTGTTCATTGCTTCAGCCCAAAAATATTTTGGTAGAGAGTGCTCAAATATCATGGTCCTCGCAATCTTCACAAGTGTCCTATTTTTCCTCTCAACGACTCCGTTTTGTTGAGGAGTCCTAGGACAAGAAACATTGTGACCGATGTCTTTCTCTTCACAAAAATTTGTAAAATTTTCATTTTGAAATTCAGTTCCGTGGTCACTACGGATCTGTTTTATTGAAAGATTTTTCTCATTTTCAACATGCTTGACAAAAGTTTTAAAATAATCAAAGGCATCATTTTTGTGAGCTAAAAATAATGTTCACGTGAAACGTGAGAAATCATCCACAATAACAAATGCATAAAGTTTTCCTCCTAGGCTAGCGTCCTCGAGGGACTGTTGTGAAAATTTCTCGCAAGCGTACGAGTGTCAAGTTTTAATATAGTGATAAAATCAGATATCGATCCCACTGGGAGTAAAATGAAAATATTCAGTGCTTGTAATTAAAATAGTCTAAACTTTATCTAGAAAATTAAAATCTCAGAATTTTGCAGAAAAATAAATAATCAAACGAGATTTAAAAGCACGCACACAAATTTCAGATAAATATCAATCAGAGAATAATGGTCTAGAGGTATAGATTTCACTTGGTTTCAACAACAATCAATCCTAATTAATTAATCTTCATGAATTTCAGTCAATTAATAGCCAAGAACACTTAAGTTTATTATTTCCCTCTCCCGAGCAACAAATAATGTTTATCAACTACAATTAAATTCCAATATCCCTATTAGGAATTTATCGCAGTGATCTATCACAAAACAATGTTCTTTTTAAAAGATCTGTTAAAATTATACACTCTCCCGAGCTATATAAAAAATTAACAGTGTAGTTTCTAATGGTCCTATTCAAAATCTCCTCTCCCAAGTGCCAGATTTCAAATAAATATTACAAATCAATTATTGATCAGGTAATTGAAAAGACAATCAATTCTAGAAAAAAACAATTAATCTAGAAGAAACTCAATTCAATAAAATCAAAAATTCATAAAAGCATCTATACCAGATTCCATCCGACCTCTAGACTATAAAAATTAGTTCATAATAAAATTTTGAATAAAACAATAATTCATAAATCCAAACATATTTAGAATAAAATAAATAAAAGAAAAAGAAAACAAATCCGTCGTCGAATCCGTATCCGGTCTATCGAACTCCGTCTTTGTTCTTCAATTAAGCTCCAGAATTTCCTTCAGAAATTTCACACAGAAAGATACGATCTCTGATATATGTATTGTGTGTGTGGCGGCTTCCCCCTTAAGTCTGACAAAAATCTCTTATATATATCACATACAAAAGCCCACAAAATCAAGCCCATAAAAATTGCCCGAAATAAAAAAAATCTGAGATGGCAGCGATCGGGGCGGGCGCTCAAGGACACGCGCGGACGCACATGAGCTTCTGGAATTCAATTCTCTTGAAGCGCGATAGCTCTTCTTTGTGAGACCTCGTTTCTAAACAACTAATATCAGACAACAAGCGATAAGTAATCAAGAACCCAATATATATATATATATTTTTTTAAAAGGAGGCTCGCGCGCCCGCGCTGACATCAGCGCGCCCGCGCCTACGCCCCGCAAATCCCAGCGCGCCCGCGCCAAAGGAACCGCGCCCGCGCTCATACCTCGCAAAGAGGCCGCGCGCCCGCGCCAACAACCGCGCGCCCGCGCCATCCCCTCGCCCAGAAAAGTTAAGGCACTGTAATAAACTCAATCAAAACCTAAACACTTGCATTAAGAGTATTTGACATTCCAATAACAATACAAGAAAGGTTTAGGGAAGAGCAACATTCAATTCGATAGCACCTACATCGTTTCTTGCTTACAAAACATATACGAGAAGTTCGAATGACTAAACATGATCGCAAAACATAACTAGGTTGACATGCTGATTCGACTTCTAAACGAGTCTCACTTCTATCTCTTGCTCTGGACGCTAACCAGGTCTATGTTGACTTGATCCTGCCCTTCCTGTTGCCAAGTACACATACAAAACAAAGCAACAGCGGGATAACCGGTGAGAATGATAATCCCAGTAAAAGCAACATATCAAGTAATGAATATACAACATGCTATCAAACCACATATTCAAGTCGAAGTTAATGATATGCATGTCTTTAAAACCAGGATATCGATTCTGATAAACACGGGAGTATTGCTCTGCTTTTGGGATCCCGAGGATGAGATCACGTAACGACTCACCGACTCTCCCAATCGAGGTGGTGCCACGTATCCCACTCCTCTAGACTTTGAGCAACCATAATGAGTATGCTAGCACTAGGCGAAATACTACAACCTAGGCCACTCAATCATAGTTCCCAAACGTCTAACAAAAAGGGCGGTTCTGCCCGCTGAAATCAAAGTAGGCTCAAGATGAATGCATAACAGAAACATAAACATAAGCCACATAACAAAAACTCAATCAATCAACAAATACAAGTTCCACATGCTAGAACAAGTATCAATGCAATATGTGATTTAAAAAGGGGAAACTCGAGAACCAACAGTCCCGAGTATGCTATCCCGCTACGATGAATGCTTTTACCTTTCAATGCAGTAGTTCCAACTCTGGATAAGCTACAACAAAAGGTTTAATCAACAACTAAACAATCCAACAAAAAAGGCAACGGTTCAAGGTAATCTCTTTACCGTTCTTCGTCCAATTCTCGACGACCAAATGCTGCTAACACAGGGCTTGACAACTCCAAACGAATCTGTTCAGATACAATCAAAGATCAATTACCATGATCGACTTACAAGCCAAGTTCAACAACTTCAAAAACGGTTCAAATCTCCAAAACTCAAACCGACGTCATAACGGCTATAACTGAACAAACCGACAACGCAGACAGCAGTTCAATAGCGATATAACCTCATAAAAATTCTAAGACAACCAAAACAAAGCAAACCCATCAATCTCAAAATCCACATTTTCGCAAATGGCTTCCAAAAATCATAACAAATCTGAACGTCGCTCTAATTCAAAACCGACAGATAATAAACGATCAGAACTCTGTAGAGAACAACATACTCGAATCTCAAACGATTCTAACAACATCCAAAAACTAGAATGTATCCGATCGTAGAAAAACTTACGATATAACGGAGCTCTCGCTGCAGTGATCGCTAAACTGCCTTCAGAAATAAATTCCAACGGCCGGATCGTGCTCGGACTGGAATCCCAAAGCTTGGAAAAGCTTGGAGGCGTGAGAATGGAGGGAGACGGCTTGGAGGGGATGAAGAAGACTTTGTCAACCAATTTCTAAGAGTAGATAATATATAAAATCCACAATTTGCGTTTTAGTCCCTGAAAAATCCAATTTTTGCAAAAAGGACCCTGATCAAAATCAAGTCGGCTCGGGAACTCTGTAATCTCTGATTAACTCAAATAAATTCAATTAAGATAAAAACGGGGCTTTACATCTTCCTCTCCTCTTTAGCGCTAAATCAAGCGCTGATGTTTGGCCCATTAAAGAAAGCCTATCACTGTTCCTTCTCTGTACGTTCTTTTCTTCTTTTCTCTTCTTTCTTCTTTTCTTTTCCTTTTCCTTTTTTTTTCTTTTATTCTTTTAATTCCTCATTTTTCTTATATTTTTCAAATAACTTCAATAATTCTCTGCAATTACAAAAACAACAAAACTCACACATAAATATGCTCGAAACAAACAATTAACAATAAAAATCATATATAAATTATGTGTATAAAATACACTTATCAGGGACCACATAGATCTAGGTGGAGAATTTCATGGGGCATAGAAGTAGATACAAAATTTTTTCTTTTAAAAGATTCTTTTGTGTGTTTTCCAAGCTGACACGCATCACAAACAGAATCTAATTTTAAATTGAGTTCTGGCTATACCGACAACTAGATCAAGTTTAAAAAGCTTTTCAATGATACTAGGACCAACATGACCTGATCGTCTATGCCAAAGAATGTTTTCATCAACATTCAAGGATACAAGACTTTTTATATTTATCAAAGATAAATTATTTAAAGAAACCTTGTAAACATTTTCACTTCTATATCCTTTGAAATTTAAGAATTTGTCAGATGCGAGTGATATTGTGCAGTGTTGGGGAGTGAATTTGACTTCATAAGCTCTATCACACAATTTACTTATGCTTAATAGATTATGCTTAAGTCCTTTCACTAGGAGTACATCATCAATGAAGCAGGATTTAGATATACCTATTGAGCTGATACCTTCAATTACTCCTTTGCTGTTGTCTCCAAAGGTGCTAGTTCCCTTCTCCTTTGGTTTGACTGATTGGAGTAGCTCCTTGTTCCCCGTAATACATCAAGAACATCTACTATCAGAGACTGTATTTTCCTTCAGCTCTTTGACAGGAAAAATCCAGTGAGTTACTGAGTCTGCGATAGGGTACGATGACGATTTAGGAGTGCCAGCAAAAATTCTTTGATCTGCTACCTTATTGTCCTCACATTGCTGATAGTTCTATGGCAAAGTACGACCATTTCCTTTAGGGTCTAAACCCTGAGATTCATCATATGGTTGCGGTGGGCAGTGATATGACCTACGAGGGCTTGGTGGACCGTTGTCGCCAAGCAGAGGACAGTATTCGAAGGAACAGGGGACTCTTCTCTTCTTCTTCCAGGCCATCAAGTTCTAGTCCTTTGGGTCTGAAGGGCTAGTCTTTCAATAAGCCAGGAGGTACTTCTTCTTCTTCATCTGGATCCGGCGGAGTGCATCATTTTGGTGGACTGAGACCGAACCTGAAACGACTCTAACTACTAATGTCTAAATAAATAAAGAAAATGCGGAAAATTTTAAAAATTTTGGCATGACCTATTTGTTTGAATAATAAAATCACCTGTCTCAAACAGCAGTTTAAATAAACCTCAACCCGAGGTGAACAACAAACACAAGCATGCAAAACAGTATCTAATTCTATGCCAACCGAAGGAACAAAGTATTTAATGTTTACATGCCAACAATAAATTGCAGGGAATATCACATCCTGCTATGAAAAGAGAAAACAACAATCAACACAATATAATTATTTCATAAACATAAATGCGGAAAGAAAAGAGCTGCAACGGTCAGGGTGTGCCTCCGAACACCTATGGGCCCTGGAAATCCTACCCCGCAGTCTCATCCAAATGCTCACCTGCACCAAGCATAGTAGTGAGCCTAAAAGCCCAGTAAGATTTAAATAATACAGCAAGGGTTCAAAATAATGCATAATACTAAAAATAGTGCCAAATAGACTAATGAATCTCGCGCGAAAGGAATAAAGTCAAGACATGCCCGAAGTAAGAACAATGACAACATGCGATGGAAAACACATTCATGAAACAATTATCCTTTAATTTTACTATTGAATTTGGATCCTCGACTGTGACTATGATTTCGATCGATCGATGGCTATAGTATACAATGCCGGCAAGGAAGTCAAGATTTCTCCAGACCCCTCATTGCCCTTTAATTGGTAGGGAAATCGAGATTGCTTCCAACCTCGTACTACACATCCATTTGGTAAGGAAATCGAGATTGCTCCCGACCTCGTACTATACGTCTATTTGGTAGGGAAACCGAGATGTCTCTCGACCTCGTACTACACGTAATTTGGAAAGTGAATCAGGGCATCCCCCGACCCAACATTGCATGTACAAGTCACAACCAACTCACCTCATTCTTTAACTTTTTCTTTCATTCAACAATTTCTCATTTCAACATTTAATACTTTACAAACATTTCTTTTGATACTAGGCTTCGGGACTAGAATATTAAATAAATTTTGAAGTCACACACGCGAATAAATGACGTTGAATAATGTAAATGAAATAAACTCAAAAGATAGCATAACATAAATTTTATGGATGATTGGAGTGTAGGGGAGCACCCTAGGCTTAAAGCTTTACTCCCATTTTCTTAAGTTTACGCTCATAAGGCCCAACTCGAGTGGTTAACCCATAAAATCCAAAACTCATCCTATTTAAATCCAAAAGGTTTTCCGTTTGAACCAGAACATCAAACACACCTTAAAATACTCTAAGAACCAGTATTTACATTTTTATAATGGTCCAAACCAACTCAAAAACTTAGACACCCGGACAGCCCATAAACAAGGGAAAAATCTGCTCACGTCACTCTAACTTAAAACGTACATAACCCAATCGATTTTTACCTGAAATAGTCCCAATTTACACCGACACGATCCTTACATCCTATAATTTAATAAAATCAGAGGTAGCCCCTGTCCAGGCCTCTAAAACCAAACCCACCAGAATCATTTCCCAAGACTTGACGCAATGGTAAAAATTCTGTTTTGCCACCTTTGAAGCTAAGGCCACTCAAACCTACTCCTCATGCTCTAACCCTTGAACAACCCATCCAAGTGACTCATTAGCATCCCAATATGTCAATATAAAGCCCTAGAACTAGTCTCTTGCCCGATGATATCTCATTACATTTGTTTCATCCAATACGATTACCCGGCGCCCTCAAACTCTTCAATCCAACACCTCAACCAAAATCCTATTGGAACATCCCCTATTATGCATACAAACCTCATTCAAAACACATGTTTAAGACCGATGAACATCCCATGGGCAGCCCCTCAACTCCTCTCATCCATTTCTCCAAATTTTCAATTTAAACGCCACAAATTCAAAGCAATTTATATCATTTCAATGCAAAGCCATCAAATAACTTGGCTAACACCATGTACAACTTAAAATCAATCAAATACATATTCTCATGGGCCGAACACAACAGGGAACTACTGAATTTTCGTTCAAGACATGAAACTTTACAATTAGAAGCAAGAAATCACCCCAAAACTCCAATATGCAAGCTAGGAAATGCATTATACAAAAAGGTTCACCCCATGACTCACCCCTTGCCAAAACCGAAATCACACACACATTTTACACTAAAAATCTGCCAAAAAATCGAAATTACAAGAAAGATTCAAGAAGCGTATAATGTAGTAGCCCGAACCCTAATTAAGTAATTAAAGGATTAATGCTAATTAAATAAATTGGGGATTGGACGGATCGGAAGCTCCGAAGGGACGATCGAAAGCTCCGATCGGGATCGGAAGCTCCGATGAGGATCGGAGGCACCGATGATATTACGTCATCCATGACGTGTGGATGGATCGGAAGCTCCGATCAGGACCGGAGGCTCCGATCACCCCTATCCGGAGTCAACAAGTGATATTTTGACACGTGGCAGATCAGGATCTTCGGAAGCTCCGATGGCAGGATCGGACGTTCCGATCGAGGTTCGGACGTTCCGATCGAGGATCGGAGGCTCCGATCGTTGTCTATAAATAGAAGGCCGAGATTTCATTTCTCCTTGACAATTCCGGATTTCCTCTCTATTTCTAGTCATATTCGAGCTGTTCTAGTCTTCTTAGGCTTGGTCCGGAGGTCGGAGAGGCGTTCGATAGTCGTAGCGGAGTTGTGCCCAAGTTCTGGAGGCATCGACATCAAAGGGCTAACGACGGATGAAGGTATAGCTTTTGCTTCCTATAAATATTTAGGAGTATGCAATAGCTTAGTTAAGGCTTTTAGAGCACTGTAATGATAGTGGTATCATTTCGCTGTGTAGGCGGACTTTAGGCTTGGACTTAGAGCTGGTAGTGCCTACCTGGTATTTGAGGTACGAAAGTACTGTTCGAGATATCCTGACTGAGTATGCATGTATTATGTGACTGCATGATTTATATGCCATGATTTTATGCTGCATTCATTTGCATCTTGCTGTATCTCCTTCGAGATGTCTGTTAGTAGGGTTGTACCCTATCCTGTTAGTGGATGGACTTCCATCGATTTGGGTCCGGTGTTTCCACGGTTATCTCGGTATGGGAGCCACCTCCTGAAGCGACGGCACAGCGTGCTACATACCAGGGCCCGGTCTGTCTCTGTTATCTGATCCTTGACCTCGAGTCTTTAGGGAGTTCACTTTGCATGCATGTATACTCATACTCTCGCACTGAGCGTTTTATGCTCACGTCTCGTACTCTGTATTTTCTGGACACCCTATTCCATGGGGCAGGTTTGCGATTGGACGAGGAGGGTGGATCCAGGAGGGGCTAGTCAGTGGTTGGTCAGCTGGAGCTTCGTCTAGGCCTTTTTACCGTTGTTGGGTTTATACAGCTATTTGATTTGGTTGTATATTATTGGATAATTACAGATTCCTTTACTTGGGATTGTATAATGTTATTGGTTTCCGCAGTTTTATTCTGATATATGTTTTATTAAGTTAATTGCATGCCTAAGTTCTGTTTAGTAGGTGATCCGGGTAAGGGTCACTACATTTATGGTATCAGAGCATGCAAAATATTTCTTGGGATTTAGTCTCATCTTGAGGTATTTTTGTAGATGTCAAATCGTGACGACCAGAGTTCTCATGGCAGTATTGGTGGGCGTTGGGGTGATGCCGACCGGGAGCCTCGTCGAGAACGGCGTCATCGTCACCATGACGACGAGCGTTTCACTGTGCGTCGATTCTTAGCTATGGGTCCTAAGCCCTTAGTTGGAGGAGAGTCTCCGGAGGATGCGGAGAACTGGTTAGACCGCATGGAAATGACTTTTCAGACTTTCCAATGCACTGATGAGCAGAAGGTGGAGACCCTTGGCTATCTTCTGGATGGGCGTGCGCGCAGGTGGTGGAGGTTTACTTTTGCACCTTTTGTTGCGGCGAGAGGAGTGGCCACCTGGGCCGAGTTTTGCACAGCTTTCCAAAAGCGGTATTTTCCTCCTGCACTCCGTCAGTCGAAGGCAGGCGAGCTACTGAGTCTGAGACAGGGAACTATGTCTATCGATGAGTATCAGCAGAGGTTCTTTGATCTGCTATCCTATTGCCCCGAGATTGCTGATAGCTCAGGGATGAAGTATAATCTGTTCCTTCAGGGCCTTAACCCTGAGATCCATGACCGTGTGGCGGTTGGCGACGACATGTCCTACGAGGGTTTGGTGAGCCGTTGTCACCAGGCGGAGGACAGCATTCGGCGGAGCAGGTCTTTCTCTCAGTCGAGACCTGCTAGTTCTTTGGCCCCCCGTGCCCAGTCATTCAAGAAGTCCGGGTCTACTTCTTCCTCTGGTTCGGGAGGTGTTGTCCGTTTTGGTAAGAAGGACAAGTGTGATCACTGTGGGAAGAACCATCCATCCGACAAGTGCCGCAGAGCTTTTGGAGCTTGTTTCCGTTGTGGGGAGACTGGTCATATCCGGAGGGATTGTCCACTGTCTGGGGGAGGCGGTTCTGGATCTGGTTCAGGATCGGGTTCTCAGGCTACCGTACAGCAGAGGTCGCAGGGACAGTCTGCTGGGAGTTCTCATTTGAGGCCACGAGCTTCTGGCCAGGTGTTTGCCCTGAGACATGATCAGGCTGTGGAGGAGAATGAGAAAGTCATCGCAGGTACATTTATGCTTTATGGTATACCTGCTCTTGTACTTATTGACACTGGTGCATCTCATTCCTTCATTTCTTCACGTTTTGTTAAGAGGCATAAGTTACCATGCATTGCACTAGACGTAGTGATGTCTGTTTCTACTCCGACGGGCCAATCTGCTTTGGCTAAGCGTCTAGTGATGGGTTGCCCTTTAGAGTTCGAAGGGAACATTCTGTTAGCGAATCTCATGGTCCTGGCGATGGACGACTTTGATTGCATTCTGGGAATAGATGTGCTGACTACCTATCGAGCTTCAGTGGACTGCTATCAGAGATTAGTACGCTTTCATCCGGAAGGGAGTGAGAGTTGGTTTTTCTATGGTGAGGGAGCGCGACCCCCGATGCCTTTGGTATCAGCTTTGAGAGCCTGTCGAGCTCTAGAGTCTGGCGGGAAAGGCTACCTTATCTATGCAGTTGATTTGTCCGCTGAGAGTATTGGGATAGAGAGCATTCCTGTTGTGGATGAATTTCCAGATGCGTTTCCTGATGAGATTCCGGGTTTTCCTCCTGCTAGGGAAGTCGAGTTTGGCATAGAGTTGATGCCGGGTACTTCGCCTATTTCTAGAGCACCGTATCGTCTGGCTCCGTCAGAGATGCGTGAGTTGAAGAATCAACTACAGGATCTTTTGGACAAGGGGTACATTCGTCCTAGTGTATCTCCTTGGGGAGCTCCTGTTCTCTTCGTGAAGAAGAAGGACGGGTCGATGCGGCTGTGCATTGACTATCGGCAGCTGAATCGAGTCACTGTGAAGAACAAGTATCCGTTGCCTCGTATTGATGACTTGTTTGATCAGCTGCAGGGTACTTCTATTTACTCCAAGATTGACTTGAGATCTGGGTATCATCAGTTGAGAGTCCGTGATCAGGACGTAGCCAAGACTGCATTCCGTACTCGCTATGGGCATTACGAGTTCCTAGTGATGCCATTTGGTTTGACCAATGCGCCGGCTATATTCATGGATCTGATGAACCGTGTCTTCAGGGAGTATTTGGACAAGTTTGTCGTGGTCTTCATTGACGACATCTTGGTGTATTCGCGTAATACGGAAGAGCATGTTTCTCACTTGCGGTTGGTACTGCAGACTCTTTGAGATGAGCAATTGTACGCAAAGCTGAGCAAGTGTGAGTTCTGGATGGATAGAGTGGTCTTTCTTGGCCATATCATATCCAGGGAGGGGATTTCTGTTGATCCAAGCAAGATTGAAGCGGTACTTAATTGGTCGCGTCCGACGACGGTTGCTGAGATCCGTACTTTTCTGGGTCTAGCAGGGTATTATTGTCGCTTCATTCTGAACTTCTCTCAGTTAGCTCGACCGTTGACGCAGCTTACCCGCAAGGGTGTGGATTTTGAGTGGTCCTCCGAGTGTGAGGAGAATTTCCGTGAGCTTCGACGGCGATTGACTTCTGCGCCGGTGTTAGCATTACCGTCAGGATCTGGAGGGTATGTAGTTTACACGGATGCTTCTCTTCAGGGGTTAGGTTGTGTCCTGACTCAGAATGGGCATGTGATCGCATACGCTTCTAGACAGCTGAAGCTTCACGAGGACAACTACCCAGTCCATGATTTGGAGTTAGCAGCCATTGTGTTCGCTTTGAAGATCTGGCGTCATTATCTGTATGGCGAGAAATTTGAGATCTTCACCGACCATAAGAGTCTCAAGTATTTGTTCACTCAGGCAGAATTGAACATGAGACAGAGACGTTGGATGGACTTGCTTAAGGACTATGATTGCAAGATTAAGTACCATCCGGGAGCTGCTAATCTCACCGCTGATGCTTTGAGTCACAAGGTGCGACTATCCGCACTTCAGACTTGTTCGATGTCTAGTGCGATCAGTGACTGTTGTACTTCAGGTTATACCTTCAAGCATAAGAAAGGTATGCAGAGTATCCAGATGTTTGCGATATTATCTGAGTCAGCTTTGTACTCGCGGATCCGAGATGCTCAGATGTCTGATTCGAAGACCCAGCGTTTAGCTCGTCTAGCTAACGAGGGTAGCTCATCTGGATTTCATTATCAGTCAGATGGCTTTCTGTGTTTGTCTAGTAGGCTTGTGATTCCACAGGATGAAGAGTTGCGAGAGGAGATTTTGTCTCAGGCACATCGCACTAAGTTGAGTATTCATCCTGGGAGCAACAAGATGTACAAGGACCTACGTACTCGTTTCTGGTGGAAGGGAATGAAACGCAGTGTTTATCAGTTTGTTTCGAGATGTTTGGTGTGTCAACAGGTCAAGGCAGAGCACCGACGACCTGGAGGATTGCTTCACAGTCTGCCTATTCCTGAATGGAAATGGGAGTTTATCACTATGGACTTTGTGACCCATTTGCCGGTGTCCCCGAGGAACTGTGATGCTATCTGGGTTGTGGTGGACCGACTCACCAAGTCAGCGCATTTCATTGCCTATAGCCGAGAGTACTCTGTGGATCGCATGGCTCGGTTGTACATTCAGGAGATCGTTCGACTTCATGGAGTGCCTGTGAGCATTGTCAGCGATCGGGACCCCAGGTTTACTTCCAGATTCTGGGGGAGTGTTCAGCGTGCGATGGGTACTACTCTCAGTTTGAGTACAGCCTATCATCAGGAGACTGATGGTCAGTCGGAGCGCATTATCCGTACGTTAGAGGATATGCTTAGAGCGTGCGTCATGGATTTTGGTTCAGCCTGGCAGGATCATTTGCCGTTGATCGAGTTCGCTTACAACAACAGCTATCACACTAGTATTGGGATGGCACCTTTTGAGGCGTTGTATGGGCGACGTTGTCGTACTCCACTCTTCTGGGAAGAAGTGGGGGAGAGACAGGCTGAAGGACCGGAGTTTATCCAGCAGGCGATAGATATTGTTGATCAAATCAAGAAACGGATTAAGACTGCACAGGATCGTCAGGCCAGTTATGCTAATATCAAGCGTAGGCCTTTGCAGTTCGAGGTCGGGGAGAAAGTGTTTCTGAGAGTGTCACCTTTCCGCAAGATTCTCAGATTTGGCCTTAAGGGAAAGTTGTCTCCCAGATTTATTGGTCCGTTTGAGATCTTAGAGAGCATTGGTGATTTGGCTTATCGACTAGCTTTGCCACCGCATCTATCCAGCATTCACGACGTGTTCCACGTATCTCTGTTGCGACGGTATGTGGCGGATGAATCTCATATTCTGCAGCGGTCTGAGGTTCAGGTAGACAAGGATTTGACTTATGTTGAGAAACCTCTTCGCATCCTTGATTTTAAGGATAAGGTTTTACGGAACAAAGTCATTCCTTTGGTTTTAGTTCAGTGGCAGCGCCGAGGCACTGAGGAAGCTACTTGGGAGCTTGAGGACAGGATGCGTAAAGACCATCCTGAGTTGTTTTGATTTCATTCTTTAAGTTGTATTCAGTTGCAAACTCTGTAAACGTTTGATTTGAATAAAGAATGTTTTTGATTTCTGTATTTGCATTCGGTACTTAAGATCTGATTTCGAGGACGAAATATCTTAAGTGGGGGAGAATGTAGTAGCCCGAACCCTAATTAAGTAATTAAAGGATTAATGCTAATTAAATAAATTGGGGATTGGACGGATCGGAAGCTCCGAAGGGACGATCGGAAGCTCCGATCGGGATCGGAAGCTCCGATGAGGATCGGAGGCACCGATGATATTACGTCATCCATGACGTGTGGCTGGATCGGAAGCTCCGATCAGGACCGGATGCTCCGATCACCCCTATCCGAAGTCAACAAGTGATATTTTGACACGTGGCAGATCAGGATCTTCGGAAGCTCCGATGGCAGGATCGGACGTTCCGATCGAGGTTCGGACGTTCCGATCGAGGATCGGAGGCTCCGATCGTTGTCTATAAATAGAAGGCCGAGATTTCATTTCTCCTTGCCAATTCCGGATTTCCTCTCTATTTCTAGTCATATTCGAGCTGTTCTAGTCTTCTTAGGCTTGGTCCGGAGGTCGGAGAGGCGTTCGATAGTCGTAGCGGAGTTGTGCCCAAGTTCTGGAGGCATCGACATCAAAGGGCTAACGACGGACGAAGGTATAGCTTTTGCTTCCTATAAATATTTAGGAGTATGCAATAGCTTAGTTAAGGCTTTTAGAGCACTGTAATGATAGTGGTATCATTTCGCTGTGTAGGCGGACTTTAGGCTTGGACTTAGAGCTGGTAGTGCCTACCTGGTATTTGAGGTACGAAAGTACTGTTCGAGATATCCTGACTGAGTATGCATGTATTATGTGACTGCATGATTTATATGCCATGATTTTATGCTGCATTCATTTGCATCTTGCTGTATCTCCTTCGAGATGTCTGTTAGTAGGGTTGTACCCTATCCTGTTAGTGGATGGACTTCCATCGATTTGGGTCCGGTGTTTCCACGGTTATCTCGGTATGGGAGCCACCTCCTGAAGCGACGGCACAGCGTGCTACATACCAGGGCCCGGTCTGTCTCTGTTATCTGATCCTTGACCTCGAGTCTTTAGGGAGTTCACTTTGCATGCATGTATACTCATACTCTCGCACTGAGCGTTTTATGCTCACGTCTCGTACTCTGTATTTTCTGGACACCCTATTCCATGGGGCAGGTTTGCGATTGGACGAGGAGGGTGGATCCAGGAGGGGCTAGTCAGTGGTTGGTCAGCTGGAGCTTCGTCTAGGCCTTTTTACCGTTGTTGGGTTTATACAGCTATTCGATTTGGTTGTATATTATTGGATAATTACAGATTCCTTTACTTGGGATTGTATAATGTTATTGGTTTCCGCAGTTTTATTCTGATATCTGTTTTATTAAGTTAATTGCATGCCTAAGTTCTGTTTAGTAGGTGATCCGGGTAAGGGTCACTACATATAACCTATGCTTGGGTTTTAAAAGTAGAAAGAAATTTCTTGCCTCAAAATTGCAACCAAAAGAAATGGAGAAGGAACAGCTGATAGCTCACGTTCAGCTACTTGAAACACCTCCTAAGGTGACCTCCAAGACGGCACGGCAGCGGCACAAGGCTGGGAAGGGGCGGCCGAAGGTGACTAAGAAGGAGGAGTGAAGGGCCGATGGTTTTCTTGGAGGAAATGGAGTGAGGCGTTATAAGGGGGAAAGGATATGAGAGAGAGGCGGCTTGAGTGATTAAAAATGATAGGGTTTAAGTTTGTATGTTATATATTATGTGTATGTATGTATAGGTGTGAGTGTGTGAGAGTATGACAAGTCAAAGGTACCTTTTTGACCACAAAAAGGTGCTAGTTTTGAATTTAAAATTTTAGCTTGAACAATTCCCTCTAATTTAAATATCTAAGTCTAGAACCCTAAATTTTAAATGCCAAGAATTGAATTTCACTTGTCCGAGTCCAAAAAGGCTAATTTGGGAAATTTAAAGAATTGCGAGCGAAAATGCGCTTACGCGATTTCTTGAATGGAAAAATCTAAATAAAGATTTTTATTTTATTTTCCTCACCTCTCAAGGAATTTAGGTCACCTAAATTTAAAATAAAAGATTTTCCCGCCGTGATTGCCTTTGCCACGCGCCGAAGCCGAAAGTCACCAATTCAAGCAATTTAAGCAATTAAAATTTTAATAGCAAACCGATAAATTCTAAGGAGATTTAAATCATTTTAAATTACTATAAATTTTAGAATTTAAACATTAAAAATAATTTAGGCATGGAATTTAATTTATAGAATTTAGGCGTCACAAAAACAAATAAAAGTTTGAGGGAATTAAAACACTAACTTAGAATTTAAAATCAATACTTTAGTTATTTTGATGTCACAATGTTAAATAAAATGTTTAAATAATAAATTGAGCGATTAAAATAATTTAAATAAACTAAACGATTGTTTAAAAGTCATTTAAATAAAATACACAAGCGGAATAAAAATCTTTAAAATGACTTGGACAATTGAAAGCATTTAAATAAATAAGCTAGACATTTAAAATGATTTAAAATAACTAACCGCTAACTTAAGTTATTTAAAACAAATAAGTTGGATCATCCAAAAATATTTAAATAAATAAGCTTAACAATTAAAATCATTTAAATAACTATCCAATAAATTTGAATCATTTTAAATAAATGAGTGGGACAGTTAGGATAATTTAAAAGAATAAAATAAATAATTAAAATCATTTAATTAAGCAAACTTAAACCTTTAAAATATTTAAAACAAATAAGTTGCACAATAAAAATCATTTTGGCAATTAAACTTAAGCAATTAAAAGTATTAATTAAATAGTTAGTACAATAAAAATATTTAAATAAATAATTAATATTTCATTAACGAATAATTAAGATAAAGAATTTTAAATCGATTAAACTTAAAAATAATAATCATAATATTTATTTAATTTAATGCATGCGATTTAATATATTGGATTTTAGGTGCTACAATTTCTTCCCTTCTTAAATGGAATTTCGTCCTCGAAATTCAAAACTTACTAACCAGGTTCGAATATCTTAGACCATAATAACACTAAATCTTTTATCTCGCACCTACAAGAGTTGACGCTAATTAGCTTCCTCTGCGCACCCTGATACTTATTAATATCTATATATCACCAAGGGTTTTGGCTAACTCTAACTGTCCTATAAATTCCTAGTTCTTATTTGCTATCGAGTGATTTTATTCAAACTTAAATTTTATCACTGCACCAAATTACTTTGATCTAAATTTCAACCTACGAACGTTATCCTATTGCAACTCATAAGTTCCACAACCTGCAAATTCTTAGACCTTTAAGTTATTGCATAACTTACATTTATCTAATCTTATATCCTTCGTTATTGATCAATTATGCTCCACATAACCAATAAATAATTTATGTCGACCTCAACCATAACATAAAAACTTTCTAATAGCAAAGCTATGCTTAATGTTTGTTTACCAATTAAACTTAACTCATATAATATACAACCTGAGCTCTTAAGAAATTCACAAGTTCACAAAATACTTAGCAACTAACACTAAAATTTTCTAAATAGGATAGCTAAAGGTCTATTCAATTCTAACTCGTTAGATGTTGCGTGTTTTTTGCTCGCAAGCGCACGATGTCAAGTTATAATATAGGAATTAAGTCCAAGTCGATCCCACGGAGAATGAATAAATGATATTATATCAAATATTTGCAACTAATAAAATCATAATCCTATGTATAGCTACGAAAATGGTTTGATTTTTATAAAACTAAAATTTGCAAGGACAAAACTAAATAACCACGAGTTCACGAGAGTAAAATTCAATAAGCGATGAATGCTAGAGGTTCGACTTCACTTGACTATCCACCACAATTTATTTCTAATGATTGTTCAATTATTAATTTTTCTAGTTTATTACTCAAGAATCCCTATTATTTTCTATTACCTCTCTTGAGTGTCAAACAAAAATTCGTATTCAATAACAAACTCAATATCCCTATCAAAGTTCAATTATTAAATTCGGTAAAAAGCACAAGAATTCTTCTAATGACTTCTATGGAGTTATATGACTCTCGAACAGTATAAACACCATAGATGTATTTTCCTATGTCGTATTCAAAATCTCCTCTCTCAAGTGATAGATTCTAAATAAAATATCATTCAATCTATAGCCAGTAAATTGAAAGCATTAAGATCAGAAAAAACACAAATAAACTGTGCGAAGAAATTTAAATATATAAATCAACATATCTCAATCATGGTTTCCAGTCAAGATCCGTCTACCTCTAGACTAAGAAATCAGTTCATAACACAATTCAAAATCAAATAACTCATGTTTTTCCAACAATCCATAAACTAAGAAAAATAGAGTTCGAAGAGAAACTAGAACGAATTAGAATGAAGCTTCTCCGTCGCCGGATACCGCCGTCTTCAGTCTTCGTATCGGAATCTCGAGCTCTTGTGCACTTCAAAAATTCTCAATAGTCGTCTTCTCCTATGAAAACTCCCTAAAAACCCTCGTCTTCTCAGAATAAGCCTTAAAATACTTTCTTAAACTCGATCATAAACTTTCCAAATTTTAGGATTGCGTAGCGCTGGAGCGCTAATCATCGGCACTGGAGCGCCCGTAATTTTCTTCCAACAGCGCTGGAGCGCTGTATAGTAGCGCTAGAGCGCTTTTTCCTCGACTTTTCACCCTTCGTAAGACTCCGTGTAGCGCTGGAGCGCTAGGCTTGTAGCGCTGGAGTGCTAATCTGAACACTTTTATTTCTTTGTTCTTCAACTCTTTTTCACTTATTTTTCACTTCTTTTGACCAACTAAAATGAATAACACTCAAATTCCGGCAAACAACACAAACAACAAGAGAAATGCATAATATCGCTCAAAACACAACAAAAGCCAAGCTAATTCATATAAAATATAAGTGTAAAAATTGCACTTATCAAATCCCCCAAACTTGAACTTTTGATAGTCCCGAGCAAAACAAAACAAAAGAAACAAAATACTAAGACGCACAAGGAATTTAAAACACACAAGAAAGCAGTAAAACTAAAATAACCCAACTGGCCTCAGATGTTCAGCAATTAATCCATGTGTAGCTAATTTTCTCAAGAGTTCTCGTGTGTGTGTGATTAGCCAATCTTGTCTACCCACCTAACTTTCAATCAAATCATGCAATCAGTATGTAGTAGCCCATACCCTAATTGAGTAATTAAAGGATTATGCTAATTAATTAAATTGGGTATCGGACGGATCGGAAGCTCCAAAGGCACGATCGGAAGCTCCGATGAGCGATCGGAGGCACCGATGATATTACATCAGGCATGACGTGTGGTTGGATCGGAAGCTCCGATCACCCCTATCCGAAGTCAACAAGTGATATTTTGACACGTGGCAGATCAGGATCTTCGAAAGCTCCGATGGCAGGATCGGACGTTCCGATCGAGGTTCGGACGTTCCGATCAAGGATCGAAAGTTCCGATCGTTGTCTATAAATAAAAGGCCGAGGCATCACTTTCATTTGCCAATTCCGAGTTTTCCTATCCATTCTAGTCCTTTTGGAGCTGTTCTAGTCTTCTTAGGCTTGGTCCGGAGGTCGGCGAGACGTTCGGTAGTCGTAGCGGAGTTGTGCCCAAGTTCTGGAGGCATCGACATCAAAGGGCTAACGACGGACGAAGGTATAGCTTTTGCTTCCTATAAATATTTAGGAGTATGCAATAGCTTAGTTAAGGCTTTTAGAGCACTTTAATGATAGTAGTATCATTTTGGCAGTGTAGAGCAGATTATAGGCGTGGACATAGAGTTGGTAGAGCTTGCCCTGTTTTGAGGTACGAAAGTACTGTTCGAGATATCCTGACTGAGTATGCATGTATTATGTGACTGCATGATTTATATGTCATGATATTATGCTGCATTCATTTGCATCTTGCTGTATCTCTTTCGAGATGTCTGTTAGTAGGGTTGTACCCTATCCTGTTAGTGGATGGATTTCTATCGATTTGGGTCCGACGTATCCACGGTTATCTCGGTATGGGAGCCACCTCCTGAAGCGACGGCACAGCGTGTTACATACCAGGGCCCTGTCTGTCTCTTTTATCTGATCCTTGACCTCGAGTCTATAGGGAGTTCACTTTGCATGCATGTATACTCATACTCTCGTACTGAGCGTTTTATGCTCACGTCTCGTACTCTGTATTTCTGGACACCCTATTCCATGGGGCAGGTTTGCGATTGGACGAGGAGGGTGGATCCAGGAGGGGCTAGTCAGTGGTTGGCCAGCTGGAGCTTCGCTTAGGTTTTATTACTGTTGTTTGGGTTGATACATCTATTCGATTTGGTTGTATATTATTGGATAAATTACAGATTCCTTTACTTGGGATTGTATTTTGTTTATGGTTTCCGCAGTTTATTCTGATATCTGTTTAATTAAGTTAATTGCATGCCTAAGTGTTTGTTTAGTAGGTGATCCGGGTAAGGGTCACTACATTTATGGTATCAGAGCATGCAAAAGAATTATTGGGATTTAGTCTCATCATGAGGTATTTTTGTAGATGGCAAATCCTGACGACCGGAGTTCTCATGGCAGTGTTGGTGGGCGTTGGGGTGATGCCGACCGGGAGCCTCGTCGAGAACGGCGTCATCGTCATCATGACGAAGAGCGTTTCACTGTGCGTCGATTCTTAGCTATGGGTCCTAAGCCCTTAGTTGGAGGTGAGTCTCCAGAGGATGCGGAGAACTGGTTAGACCGCATGGAGACGACTTTTAAGACTTTCCAATGCACCAAGGAACAGAAGGTGGAGACCCTTGGCTATCTTCTGGATGGGCGTGCGCGCAGGTGGTGGAGGTTTACTTCTGCACCTTTTGTTGCGGCGAGAGGAGTGGCCACCTGGGCCGAGTTCCGCACAGCTTTCCAAAAGCGGTATTTTCCTCCGGCACTCCGTCAGTCGAAGGCAGGCGAGCTACTGAGTCTGCGACAGGGAGCCATGTCTATCGATGAGTATCAGCAGAGGTTCTTTGATCTCCTATCCTATTGCCCCGAGATTGCTGATAGCTCAGAGATGAAGTATAATCTGTTCCTTCAGGGCCTTAACCCTGAGATTCATGACCGTGTGGCGGTTGACAACGACATGTCCTACGAGGGTTTGGTGAGCCGTTGTCACCAGGCGGAGGACAGCATTCGACAAAACAGGTCTTTCCCTCAGTCGAGGCCTACTAGTTCTTTGGGTCCCCGTGCCCAAACTTTCAAGAAGTCTGGATCTTCTTCTTCCTCTGGTTCTGGAGGTGTTGTCCGTTACGGTAAGAAGGACAAGTGTGATCACTGTGGGAAGAACCATCCATCCAACAAGTGTCGTAGAGCTTCTGGAGCTTGTTTCCGTTGTGGAGAGACTGGTCATATCCGGAGGGATTGTCCACTGTCTGGGGGAGGCAGTTCTGGTTCAGGATCGGGTTCTCAGGCCACCGTACAGCAGAGGTCGCAGGGACAGTTTGCTGGGAGTTCTCATTTGAGGCCACGAGCTTCTGGCCAGGTGTTTGCCCTGAGACATGATCAGGAAGTGGAGGAGAATGAGAAAGTCATCGCAGGTACATTTCTGCATTTTGGTATACCTGCTCTTGTACTTATTGACACTGGTGCATCTCATTCCTTCATTTCTGCACGTTTAGTTAATAGGCATAAGTTACCATGCATTGCACTAGACGTAGTGATGTCTGTTTCTACTCCGACGGGCCAATCTGTTTTGGCTAAGCGTCTAGTGATGGGTTGCCCTTTAGAGTTCGAAGAGAACATTCTGTTAGCGAATCTCATGGTCCTAGCGATGGACGACTTTGATTGCATTCTGGGAATAGATATGTTGACTACCTATCGAGCTTCAGTGGACTGCTATCAGAGATTAGTACGCTTTCATCAGGAGGGGAGCGAGAGCTGGTTTTTCTATGGTGAGGGAGCGCGACCCCCGATGCCTTTGGTATCAGCTTTGAGAGCCTGTCGAGCTCTAGAGTCTGGCCGGGAAGGCTACCTTATCTATGCAGTTGATTTGTCCGCTGAGAGTATTGGGATAGAGAGCATTCCTGTTGTGGATGAATTTCCAGATGTATTTCCTGATGAGATTCCGGGTTTTCCTCCTGCTAGGGAAGTCGAGTTTGGCATAGAGTTGATGCCGGGTACTTCGCCTATTTCTAGAGCACCGTATCGTCTGGCTCCGTCAGAGATGCGTGAGTTGAAGAATCAGCTACATGATCTTTTGGACAAGGGGTACATTCGTCCTAGTGTATCTCCTTGGGGAGCTCCTGTTCTCTTCGTGAAGAAGAAGGATGGGTCGATGCGGCTGTGCATTGACTATCGGCAGCTGAATCGAGTCACTGTGAAGAACAAGTATCCGTTGCCTCGTATTGATGATTTGTTCGACCAGCTGCAGGGCACGTCAGTTTACTCCAAGATTGACTTGAGATCTGGGTATCATCAGTTGAGAGTCCGTGATCAGGACGCAGCCAAGACTGCATTCCGTACTCGCTATGGGCATTACGAGTTCCTAGTGATGCCATTTGGTTTGACTAACGCGCCGGCTATATTTATGGATCTGATGAACCGTGTCTTCAGGGAGTATTTGGACAAGTTTGTCGTGGTCTTTATTGATGACATCTTGGTGTATTCGCGTAATACGGAAGAGCATGTTTCTCACTTGCGGTTGGTACTACAGACTCTTTGAGATAAGCAGTTGTACGCCAAGCTGAGAAAGTGTGAGTTCTGGATGGATAGAGTGGTTTTTCTTGGCCATATCATATCCAGGGAGGGGATTTCTGTTGATCCAAGCAAGATTGAAGCGGTACATAATTGGTCGTGTCCGACGACAGTTGCTGAGATCCGTAGTTTTCTGGGTCTAGCAGGGTATTATCGTCGCTTCATTCTGAACTTCTCTCAGTTAGCTCGACCGTTGATGCAGCTTACCCGCAAGGGTATGGATTTCGAGTGGTCCTCCGAGTGCGAGGAGAATTTCTGTGAGCTTTGACGAAGGTTGACTTCTGCGCCGGTGTTGGCATTACCATCAGGATCTGGAGGGTATGTAGTTTACATGGATGCTTCTCTTCAGGGGTTAGGTTGTGTCCTGACTCAGAATGGGCATGTGATCGCATACGCTTCTAGACAACTGAAGCTTCACGAGGACAACTACCCAGTCCATGATTTGGAATTGGCAGCCATTGTGTTCGCTTTGAAGATCTGGCGTCATTATCTGTATGGCGAGAAATTTGAGATCTTCACCGACCATAAAAGTCTCAAGTATTTGTTCACTCAGGCGGAGTTGAACATGAGGCAGAGACGTTGGATGGACTTGCTTAAGGACTATGATTGCGAGATTAAGTACCATCCGTGAGCTGCTACTCTCACTGCTGATGCCTTGAGTCGCAAGGTGCGACTATCCACACTTTAGATTTGTTCGATGTCTAGTGCGATCAGTGACTGTTGTACTTCAGGTTATACCTTCAAGCATAAGAAAGGTATGCAGAGTATCCAGATGTTTGCGATATTATCTGAGCCAGCCTTGTATTCGCGGATCCGAGATGCTCAGATGTCTGATTCGAAGACCCAGCGTTTAGCTCGTCTAGCTATCGAGGGTAGCTAATCTGGATTTCATTATCAGTCAAATGGCTTTCTGTGTTTGTCTGGTAGGCTTGTGATTCCGCAGGATGAAGAGTTGCGAGAGGAGATTTTGTCTCAGGGACATCGCACTAAGTTGAGTATTCATCCTGGGAGCAACAAGATGTACAAGGATCTACGTACTCGTTTCTGGTGGAAGGGAATGAAACGCAGTATTTATCAGTTTGTTTCGAGATGTTTGGTGTGTCAACAGGTCAAGGCAGAGCACCGACGACCTGGAGGATTGCTTCACAGTCTGCCTATTCCTGAATGGAAATGGGAGTTTATCACAATGGACTTTGTGACCCATTTGCCGGTATCCCCGAGGAACTGTGATGCTATCTGGGTTGTGGTGGACCGACTCACCAAGTCAGCGCATTTCATTGCCTATAGCCGAGAGTACTCTGTGGATCGCATGGCACGGATATACATTCAGGAGATCGTTCGACTTCATGGAGTGCCTGTGAGCATTGTCAGCGATCGGGACCCCAGGTTTACTTCTAGATTCTGGGGGAGTGTTCAACGTGCGATGGGTACTACTCTCAGTTTGAGTACTACCTATCATCCGGAGACTGATGGTCAGTCGGAGCGCACTATCCATACTTTGGAGGATATGCTTAGAGAGTGCGTCATGGATTTTGGTTCAGCCTGGCAGGATCATTTGTCATTGATCGAGTTCGCTTACAACAACAGCTATCATACTAGTATTGGGATGAAACCTTTTGAGGCGTTTTATGGGCAACGTTGTCATACTCCACTCTTCTGGGAAGAAGTGGGGGAGAGACAGGATGAGGGACCGGAGTTTATCCAGCAGGCGATAGACATTGTTGATCAAATCAAGAAAAGGATTAAGACTGCACAGGATCGTCAGGCCAGCTATGCTAATATCAAGCGTAGGCCTTTGCAGTTCGACGTCGAGGAGAAAGTGTTTCTGAGAGTGTCACCTTTCCGCAAGATTCTCAGATTTGGCCTTAAGGGCAAGTTGTCTCCCAGGTTTATCGGTCCGTTTGAGATCTTGGAGAGCATTGGCGATTTGGCTTATCGACTAGCTTTGCCACCGCATCTATCCAGTATTCACGACGTGTTCCACGTATCTCTGTTGCGAAGGTATGTGGCGGATGAATCTCATATTCTGCAGCGGTTTGAGGTTCAGGTAGACAAGGATTTGACTTATGTTGAGAAACCTCTTCGTATCCTGGATTATAAGGATAAGGTTTTACGGAACAAAGTCATTCCTTTGGTTTTAGTTCAGTGGAAGCGCCGAGGCACTGAGGAAGCTACTTGGGAGCTTGAGGACAGGATGCGTAAAGACCATCCTGAGTTGTTTTGATTTCATTCTTTAAGTTGTATTCAGTTGCAAACTCTGTAAACGTTTGATTTGAATAAAGAATGTTTCTGATTTCTGTATTTGCATTCGGTACTTAAGATCTGATTTCGAGGACGAAATATCTTAAGTGGGGGAGAATGTAGTAGCCCGTACCCTAATTGAGTAATTAAAGGATTATGCTAATTAATTAAATTGGCTATCGGACGGATCGGAAGCTCCAAAGGCACGATCGGAAGCTCCGAACAGGATCGGAAGCTCCGATGAGCGATCGGAGGCACCGATGATATTACGTCAGGCATGACGTGTGGTTGGATCGAAAGCTCTGATCAGGATCTAAAGCTCCGATCACCCCTATCCGAAGTCAACAAGTGATATTTTGACACGTGGCAGATCAGGATCTTCGGAAGCTCCGATGGCAGGATCGGACGTTCCGATCGAGGTTCGGACGTTCCGATCAAGGATCAGAAGTTCCGATCGTTGTCTATAAATAGAAGGCCGAGGCATCACTTTCATTTGCCAATTCCGAGTTTTCCTATCCATTCTAGTCCTTTTGGAGCTGTTCTAGTCTTCTTAGGCTTGGTCCGGAGGTCGGCGAGACGTTCGGTAGTCGTAGCGGAGTTGTGCCCAAGTTCTGGAGGCATCGACATCAAAGGGCTAACGACGGACGAAGGTATAGCTTTTGCTTCCTATAAATATTTAGGAGTATGCAATAGCTTAGTTAAGGCTTTTAGAGCGCTTTAATGATAGTAGTATCATTTGGCAATGTAGAGCAGATTATAGGCGTGGACATAGAGTTGGTATTGCTTGCACTATTTTGAGGTACGAAAGTACTATTCGAGATATCCTGACTGAGTATGCATGTATTATGTGACTGCATGATTTATATGCCATGATATTATGCTGCATTCATTTGCATCTTGCTGTATCTCTTTCGAGATGTCTGTTAGTAGGGTTGTACCCTATCATGTTAGTGGATGGACTTCCATCGATTTGGGTTCGGCGTATCCACGGTTATCTCGGTATGGGAGCCACATCCTGAAGCGACGGCACAGCGTGCTACATACCAGGGCCCGGTCTGTCTCTGTTATCTGATCCTTGACCTCGAGTCTATAGGAAGTTCACTTTGCATGCATGTATACTCATACTCTCGTACTGAGCGTTTTATGCTCACGTCTCGTACTCTGTATTTTTGGACACCCTATTCCATTGGGCAGGTTTGCGATTGGGCGAGGAGGGTGGATCCAGGAGGGGCTAGTCAGTGGTTGGCCAGCTGGAGCTTCGCTTAGGTTTTATTACTGTTGTTTGGGTTGATACCGCTATTCGATTTGGTTGTATATTATTGGATAAATTACAGATTCCTTTACTTGGGATTGTATTTTGTTTATGGTTTCCGCAGTTTATTCTGATATCTGTTTAATTAAGTTAATTGCATGCCTAAGTGTTTGTTTAGTAGGTGATCCGGGTAAGGGTCACTACACAGTAAGCCTCAAAGAATCATTAACCCCGCTCTCTAGTTTCAACACACTCTCTACCATGTTCAACCGTTACTCACAAAGATCAACAGGACTCATCAGGTAGTTCTATTAGGCAATCACTTTTTATAGCAGAGAAGTATCCAGTATAGATATTCAATGTAAGCATATAGGATTCAAGTAAAGGGAATTGGATATTTATAATTTTCTGTGGTATTGAGTAGGCTAGGTTTATCAGTTGCAGGGCATTGTCAGACATTTGTCTGACTCCTCTACTCCATACATTCTACACCTTTTTGCATTTTCTTTGGACTCAAATTTCAATTCTTTTTCAATGCCTCCCCTCACCTTACTTTCTCCATCTTTTTCTATCTTTTCTTGCTTTTTTTTTTCTTTTTCATCCAATTGGATTTTTTGCTTTTCTTTTTCTTTTCGGCCTTCTTTCAGTTTTGGATTTTTCTTTTTTTATCGCAAGGCTACAAATGAAAGACTAACAAATTAAAGGCTTGCAGGCTCAAAAACAAAGTTGCCTAAATCATTTCTCTGTTTGTAAAAATCTACCTCAGTTTCGAGTATGTATCACCAAAGTTAAGAATCAAATCAGCTAATCTTCTCACAAAATCCACACAATTTTCTCTACTTATCAGGAGTATCGACAGTCAAGGCTATAGTGCAGAAAAAGTGAGAACTCAAGATCCAATGTCACCAACACTAGATTATATTTTCATTTTCTTTTTTTCAACTTCATCGTCATAGGCCATTTTTCTTTTTCTTTTCTCATTTTACACATTTTTGTTTTCTCAAATAAACAACCACACAAACGAACACAGACAACATAAAAAAAACGACAAACTGAACAATAAAACTGACACAAAACAAAACAAGAAAAAACATAATACGAACGAGAAAACTAAAAACACAGATGCAGGAACTAGTGACTAATTTAGCATGCAACAACCCATCAAACGCGCAACTCAACTTCGCTTCAGCTTCAACAACAATCCATTCAACAAACAGCTCAACAAAACTCATCTAAAACAACAAACAACATCCCCCCAAACTCAGATATGTGCATTATCCTCAATGTGCAATATCAATAAAAACAAGGAACAAACACATACCTACGACAATGACCATCAGTGGTCATCATCCATGTCATCATCCCGAGGGGGCCAAGTAGGAGGTGGGGGAAACTGCGGATCCTCACTGGAGCCAGGAAAGCGCTGGGCTAGAGTCGTCGTGAAATCCACCATGTAATCCATGAAAATATCAGTCCGATGACAATGAAGGTCTAGCTGCTGCTCCACTCAAATCAATCACTCATCAAAATGCTCATACGCTCCAGTAAGTAGTAGTGGTGGTGGCTAGCTGCTACTTGCATGGCGATCCCGAGGCGCTGCTGCTCGCGGAGGGTGGTATAATCTCTCGTGTAGTCCCAGTAATAGGTCCTTGGATCTTAAAAAGCTCTTCATATGCACCTCATGTAACCCCAGCACGTGCACAAAGGGCAGTGATCAATGATGGGTGCGGCAATCCTCCAGTGGTATCGCCCCTAACTACTGCAAGAATGGATTCCTGAATGATATTTCCCAAGTTTATCGTCTTCCCAGTGACGATACAGTAAGTCAGGACAACCCGTTTTTTCGTCACCTCAAAAGTGTGACCTGTGGGCAAAACACGAGCAGCCACCAAGAAAAACCAAGACCTCGCGTCTTGCTTCATTTTCCCAGACAGAAAATGCACCACCTTCTCATCTTTCATCTTCCACTGCGTCCCTTCCTCACACAGGCTCGTTAGAATCTCATCATAGTCTATCTCACCGGCCTGGAACTCCGAATAGTCATCCATATCAAGATATGGCATATGGAAGAGGGTGTTAATGGAATGTCCATCAAATGCCACTCGCTTACCTCGCACTAGAACATGGTATTGCTCATGCTTGCATTTCAGATTGGCATAAAATTCCCGGACTAAAGAAATCACAGCATCACCGGGAGGTTGGACAAAACTCGTCCATCTTCGCTCATCAGCTGCATGTCGCACATCCCACAATAGTAGAGGGGAATTAGGATCAAAACCTCGTTCTCTAACCATGCTCTTGCTCACCATGAGAGGATAATTCTTGGCGGCCTCTTCATCCCAAAACCGATGAGCATCGAAAGTACCGGACGAAGATGCCCCCTGCTTTTGTTTCTTTCTCGGTGCCATTACAATATTCTAATCACAACCCCAACAACACAATACTGCAGCAGGAATACAACTCCTCCAACAACGCAGTGCAAAAACAATCCAATCAACACAATTTAACACACAATAACCTCTTCACTAAATATTTTCAACCCAATATATACAATCCTATTCACGAATCGCCTATCGGATAATCACTTTAGAATGACTCAAGTGCACATAACATATCACAATCCAATTAATCTTCCAGGCCGCAAATTTCAGAAACTAATCTCAACAATTCCATCAATTTACCTTGAACCTTTGCAATATCTCCGAGTCGATGGTCAAGTGAACGAGCGAAGTGATTCGAAGAGAAGACGACCAACAAAGATTCCTCTATCTCCGTTAAATCAAACCTGAGCTGCTATAGCCGAAAATTGGACGGAATCCCTTTTTGCGTGGAACCCTAGTTGCGAAAATATTGGAACCCGGATGACTAAAATTCGAACAAGATGCTAGGAAATGATGAATACGTGCGATTGATGGTGTGGCTGAGATATTCAGGGGAAAATTTTTTTTTTCGATTTGCCGGGGCGGATCGCGTGGAGGCTAAGATGGAAAAGGTGGGGTGTGAATGAATGAACTCTGCCATCCCCTTTTATTTTTCAAATATTCTGCGATAGCGCTGGAGCGCTAGGTTCAATGCGCTGAAGCGCCCATTTTTTTTTTCAGAGAGAGCGCTGGAGCGCTAAAGAAGTAGCGCTGGGGCGCTAAACCATCGACTTTGCACGTACAGAGAAGCGCTGGAGCGCCTGGAGGATAGCGCTGGAGCGCTAAATCCTCGACTTTTCTAAAAAATAAATTTCAACGTAAGAACAGCGCTGGAGCGCCGCATAGAGAGCGCTGCAATGCCAAATTCTCGAATTTCATACTCCAAAATGTGATTTTGTGAAGAAAAGAACCTGCAATAAACTTCGAATTAGGACCAAAATTAATAAAATAAATAAAAATAACTGAAATTCAATAAAAGTAACTAAAAAAATTAAATTAAAATAAAATAAAATGAAATTTAAAAATTTGGATTGCCTCCCAAAGAGCGCTTGGTTTAACGTCGTCAGCCCGACATTCCTGGTGTTGTTACGCAGGTTCGATCAAAGCAACTTTCTTCATGTTCCACACTTCATTACCAAACTAATGTTTCAACCTCTGCCCATTGACTTGGAATGTCTGACCATCTTGACAGCTCAGTTCAATGGCTCCATATGGATGCACTTTAACCACGGTGAACGGACCAGACCAACGAGATTTCAACATACCTGGAAATAATCTAAGACGAGAATTAAACAA
The DNA here is from genome assembly GCF_033568475.1 of Henckelia pumila. Classification (NCBI taxonomy): domain Eukaryota; kingdom Viridiplantae; phylum Streptophyta; class Magnoliopsida; order Lamiales; family Gesneriaceae; genus Henckelia; species Henckelia pumila. The sequence continues at coordinate 115,199,058 of NC_133122.1, read as the reverse complement.
TAATACATGCTGTCCAGGCTCAAATTCTCTTTTTAACAATAGTTTGTCATTGCCACTTTTTGGTCTGTTCTTTGTAGAGCTTGGCATTTTTGTATGAATGATTACGAAACTCCTCGATCTCATGCAATTGCAACAATCGCTCTTCGCCAGCAGCTTTCATATCAAAATTCAACTTTTTCACCGCCCAATATGCTCGATGCTCTAACTCCACTGGCAGATGGCATGCTTTACCAAAGACCAACCTGTATGGCCACATGCCAATAGGAGTTTTGAACGCGGTCCGGTATGCCCATAGTGCATCGTCCAACTTGATTGCCCAATCCTTTCGGTTCGTATTGGCCGTCTTTTCCAGAATTTGCTTGATTTATCGGTTGTATATTTCAGCTTGACCATTTGTTTGCGGATGGTATGCACATGCCACTTTATGCCGAACACCATATTTTGTCAGTAATGAATTAAAGATTTTATTGCAAAAATGCGTACCTTCATCACTGATAATGGCCCTTGGAGTTCCAAACCTCGTGAAAATATGTTTCTGCACAAACTGCACCACTACACGAGCATCATTAGTGGAGGTGGCGATTGCTTCCACCCATTTCGAGACATAATCAACGGCCAATAAAATGTAAGATTGCCCAAAAGATATAGGAAATGGTCCCATAAAATCAATTCCCCACACATAAAATAATTCAACTTCTAAAATATTGGTGAGAGGTAATTCATGACGCCTCGATATATTTCTGTTAGAACCTAATGGGGGGGGGGGAATTTAGGTTCTATTGGCAACTTTAGCAATTTAAAGCGATTATGCAAGTACGCAAGCGGAAGACTTAAGCAATCAAATAATAAGTGCGGTAAATAAATGCGTAATGTAAATAAAGCAATAAAAGGGATAAGAGATGTTTATGGAAGTTCGACGATAAATCGTCTACGTCTCCCCTTCTTGGTTAAGTCGATTAACCAAGGATCCACTAGAACTTCGAATGTCTTGGCCTTGATGGCTCCAAGGATAGCCTTACAACTTGACACGATCACCGCGCCGATATAACTCAACACTCTTGGCTTTAAGGGCTCCAAGGATAGCCTCAACACAACACTTGGCTTCACACTCAAGTGCTTACAACGATAGCACAACACACTTGGCTTCACACTCAAGTGTTTACAATAATAGCACAACCAACTCACAAACTATTTTTACAAACACTCTCAAATATATCACACAAACACTTTGATAGTGAGAAATTGCTTGCAAAGGAGAGAAGAGATGAGTTGGGATGTCTCCAAATGAACTTGGATGGCCTCTATTTATAGTTAGCAAAGTTTTGAATCTGATTTGAGTGCTTGGAGCGTGTGGTAAGAAGTCAAGAAGTGACAAAAGGTGTTCGGCGCCACTGCCTTCTTTTTTCCAGCACTGAGCGGAATTTGTGGAAAACTCATTTCTTCCAATCTAACCGTTGGATTGATCTGAAATTTGAACTGAAGCTTTAAAACATCTGGATCTTCAATCGGAACGGTAGAGATTTGATTCTAACGAGTCAAACATTTCCAGTAAGTTTCGGAAGTCACTTCATCAAGTTTTCGAACTTGTTCTGTGCAACAAATTTGAAAAATTCATATCTCAATATCCATCCATTGGATTAATCTGAAATTTTGACAGAGGTTGTAAAACATCCTGAATTTGAATATGATTGGTGAAGATGTGATTTGGATGTCTCAAACAATCCCAGTTAATTTCTGAAGTTGAATCTTCATAATTTGATTCATGTTCTGCAGAAATAAGTACTGTGCAATCTTTGTAGAAAAATCATAACTTCATATCTAGCCGTTGGATTGATATGAAATTTTTATATAAGTTTGAAAACATCCTGATATTGATTTTGATCGATGGAGATTTGATTTGGACGTCTCAAGCACGTCCAGTAAGTTTCAGAAGTTGATTCTTCATTCTTCACTACAAGTTCTGCAGAAATAGGTACTGCACAATTTTTGTGGAAAAATCATAACTCCATATCTAGCCGTTGGATTGCTCTCAAATTTGGACAACACATGTAAAACTTCTTCATCACGATTATGACTGGTGGAGATCGGATTTAAATGCCTATAAAATTCCCAGTAATTTTCGGAAGTTGCTGCTCCATACTTTGGCTTCTTCTTCTCTTTTTTTTTCATATCTCTTAACAATGTTTCATCCATTCAATGAGCAATAAAAGACTTTATAAATACATGTATAGCTTCAAAATAACTTTCAACAATTTATTTGTCAATAAATTCTAATCTGCAAAATCTCACTTTAAATGGTTAGTAACAATTAACCGAGTTTTGTAATCATCAAAACATAATATTATGAGACTTGTTAATGCATTAAAAACATTAATCTCATAACACGAGATTTGTATGCGTTTAAGGCGTAACAATCTCCCCCTTTTTGATGATCACAAAACTTGGTTAAATAGGAGAAATAAATGTACAATATTAAATAAATAATTAAAATTTGCACAATATAATTGCATGAATAAAACTCCCCCTAAATTAAACAATTAGTGAAGAAGAGTTTGTTTATCAAATAACCGATTTTATTCTTCATGCATTTAACCATACTAACTCTCTCCTTTAGTTAAAGTATTTAACCAAACTAATTCTCCCCCTTTTTGTGATAATCAAAAAGACTGGAAAAGTATGCAAAAACATGAGAATTGAAATATGATTTCTAAAATTCAACACATAAATTTCACATAAATAACAAAATATGAGCGTATAATATTGAATAAATACAATTAATTTGTATTATCCAAAATTAAGTTGCTCGAATTTTATATTAAGCTCCCCCTTAATATGTCATTATCTTTAGAATATGTAAACAAGTGATTACAACTCAATCATGCCAAGTTCACCACGCAAACGAATAAAAGTATTTTCATCTAGTGGTTTTGTAAAAATATCGGCAATTTGATTTGTCGTGTCAACATATTGAAGTTCAACTTCATTTTGTTCGATGTGGTCACGAATAAAATGATGACGAATGTCAATATGTTTGGTGCGCGAATGTTGAATCGGATTTTTTGTTAGACATATGGCGCTAGTGTTGTCACAGAAAATAGGGATTTTTGAAAAAGAGACGCCATAGTCGAGCAATTGATGCTTCATCCAAAGAATTTGCGCACAACAACTACCAGCAGCCATATATTCGGCTTCGGTCGTTGACAACGCAACACAATTTTGTTTCTTTGAAAACCAAGAAACTAAACAGTTTCCTAAAAAGAAACAAGTTTCACTAGTGCTTTTTCGGTCCACCTTATATCCACCAAAGTCGGCATCACAGTAAGCTTTTAAATCAAAGAAAGAATTTTTCGAATACCACAAGCCGAGATTTGGAGTATTTGAAAGATATTTGAAAATGCGTTTTAAGGCGAACAAATGTGATTCCTTTGGACATGATTGAAATCGTGCACACAAGCAAACACTAAACATAATGTCCGGTCTACTAGCAGTAGCATATAATAAGGAGCCAATCATACTACGAAAGGAAGATTGATCTACAGTTTTACCATTTTCATCCTTGTCGAGTCTGATTGCTGTGCTCATCGGTGTGGATGATGATTTTGTGTTCTCCATTCCAAACTTCTTTAGAATCTCCTTGATGTATTTGCTTTGGTTCACAAAGAACCCATCCTTGCACTGTTTGATTTGTAATCCGAGGAAATAGTTAAGTTCCCCCATCATACTCATCTCGAAGTGTTCCTGCATCAACTTAGAGAAATCTTGACAAAGAGTTTCGTCAGTAGAACCAAAAATTATGTCATCAACATAAATTTGCACAATCAAAAGATCATTTTTGACATTCTTGGTAAATAAGGTAATGTCGATCTTTCCTCTTAAAAAACCATTTGAAAGCAAGAAAGTAGACAGTTTATCATACCAAGCTCGAGGAGCTTGTTTCAAACGATACAATGTTTTGTTTAGTCTAAACACATGATCAGGCAAAGAAAGATCAACAAAGCCATCAGGTTGCTCAATATAAACCTCTTCTTTCAATTCACCATTAAGAAAGGCACTTTTAACATCCATTTGAAATAACTTAAAATTTCTAGAGCAAGCAAAAGCAAGTAGCATGCGAATGGATTCTAGTCTAGCAACAGGCGCATAAGTTTCATCATAATCTATGCCTTCTTATTGACTATATCCTTTAGCAACAAGCCTAGCTTTATTTCTAGTGATAGTGCCATGCTCATCAAGTTTATTCCTAAACACCCATTTAGTACCAATGATAGATCTATCATGCGGCCTAGGAACAAGAATCCAAACATCATTGTGTTTAAACTCATTCAACTCATCTTGCATCGCAATTATCCATGCATCATCTAACAAAGCATCATCTATGCATTTAGGTTCAACATGCGAAACAAAGGCAAGATGATTACAAATATTATTAAGAGAAGAACGAGTGGCTACTCCCTTTGAAGGACTTCCGATGATAAGATCCATTGGGTGATCTTTGTGAAGCGTCCATTCTTTCAGAAGTGGTGTTTCCTCAACGGAAACATCTATATTATTTAGGCTTGAGGAAGCCAACTCTTCTTCGAGTAATTCTACATCATCAATGTTAGTGCGAACAATAGTAGACATAGATTCATCAAAAATAACATACATAGATTCAACAAGAAAAGTGCGTTTATTAAAAACTCTAAAGACCTTACTTGAGGTAGAATATCCGAGAAAGATACCTTTGTCGGATTTGGCATCAAATTTGCCAAGGTTGTCCTTACCATTGTTATGTATGTAGCATTTGGAACCGAAAGCTCGAAAGTAAGAAATGTTAGGCTTTCTCCCTCTCCATAATTCATATGGAGTTTTCTTGAAAATTGACCTTATTGATACGCGATTGATAATGTAACAGGCAGTGTTCATTGCTTCAGCCCAAAAATATTTTGGTAGAGAATGCTCACATATCATGGTCCTCGCAATCTCCACAAGTGTCCTATTTTTCCTCTCAACGACCCCGTTTTGTTGAGGAGTCCTAGGACAAGAAAAATTATGACCGATGCCTTTCTCTTCACAAAAGTTTGAAAAACTCTCATTTTGAAATTCAGTTCCGTGGTCACTACGGATCTGCTTTATTGAAAGATTTTTCTCATTCTCAACTCGTTTGACAAAAGTTTTAAAATAATCAAAGGCATCATTTTTGTGGGCTAAAAACAATGTCCACGTCTAACGTGAAAAATCATCCACAATGACAAATGCATAAAGCTTTCCTCCTAGGCTAGAGTTCCTCGATGGACCACATAGATCTAGGTGAAGAAGTTTAAGGGGCATAGAAGTAGATATAAAATTTTTGCTTTTAAAATATTCCCTTGTATGTTTGCCAAGTTGACACGCATCACAAATAGAATCTAATTTTAAATTGAGTTTTGGCATACCAACAACTAAATCAAGTTTAAAAAGTTTTTCTATGGTACTAGGACCAACATGACCTAGTCGTCTATGCCAAAGAATGTTGTCATCAACATTCAAGGATACAAGGCTTTTAATATTTGATAAAGATAAATTGTTTAAAGAAACATTGTAAACATTTTCACTTCTATACCCTTTGAATTTATGGATTTGTCAGTCGTGAGTGATATAGTGCAGTGTTGGGGAGTGAATTTGACTTCATAACCTCTATCGCACAATTGACTTATGCTTAGTAGATTATGCTTAAGCCCTTTCACTAGGAGTACATCATCAATCAAGCAAGAATTAGATATACCTATTGAGCCGATGCCTTCAATGACTCCTTTGCTGTTGTCTCCAAAGTTGACTGTTCCCTTCTCCTTAGGTTTGACTGATTGGAGTAGATCCTTGTTCCCCGTCATATGTCTAGAACATCCACTGTCTAGATACCATATGCTAGGGAGAACATTTTTCCTAGTTCCCTGAAAAGAATTGTTTTGGTACCCTTTAGTTCTTTTGGGTCCACAATGTTAGAAAAGAGATATGCAAAATAGACTTCTAAGAGTTCAGTCTCTCATAGAAACATCATCGCCACTTTCTAAGAGTGCTCCTAGTAGTAGGTAGGGCATATGGCCACTTTAAAAACCTATTTCCTTGGACAGAGCAACGTTCAATAGGGAGACCAGCCGCAAGTCAAGGCATTTTTAAGCCAGTCTATATTGAACTCCCTTAGATTGTGATCTCATAATGCCGACTAATGAGTTGTTAAGTACTCTTAGGCCTCCATTTCATATAGCTCTTTTGAACATATTGATATTTCAATGATCTGCATTTATGTCTAACATGACCAGATTTGCAACAATAAGAACAAGTAGGGGGTGATCTCATCTTAGCCTTAGCTATTAGACTAGATAAGTCTATAGACTTCTTACCATAGCCTATTCCTCCCTTATCAAAGCTACATTTCTGCATGCTAAGTAGGTTGTTCAATTTATTGCTACTCACATTGAATTTATCGAATGATTTTTCTAAGTGATCTAGGTCATCCTTAAGTCTAAGATTATCATGCTCCTTAGTTTCTAATTCCTTTTTAAGATTTCTATTCTCTTTTCTAAGAACCTTAACCATATCAAACATATCTTTATAAGCATGTAAGAGTTCATCGTAAGGAGGTACCGCGTCATCGTCGTCAGAGACGATGTCATCACTCTTAGCCATGAAGCAGAGGTTTGCTTCCTCGTCGTCGTCGTCGCTATCACTCCAGGTAGCTAGTAGGGCTTTCTTCTTTCCTTTGTCCACTTTCTTCTTGAGTGGGCATTCATTGGCGTAGTGACCTTGTTGTTGACAGTTGTAGCAGGTCACTTCTCTCTCAGGTTTCTTGTCTTTCTTGAATTTGTTTCCTCGCATGAATTTCTTGAATTTTCTTGCGAGGAGAGCCATGTCATCATCGTCATCTTCTTCGACTTGTATAGTCAAAGATATCCCTTTGTGCTTGACATCTTCTTTCTTTGATTCTTTTCTCGTGGACATTTCTAACTCATGGGTTTTTAGGGTCCCATGTAGTTGATCAAGATCATAGGCGGCAGTGTCCCCTTTGTTGGATTCGATGATGGCGGTTCTCTTTGCATCCCATTCTTTTGGTAGGGCACGAAGAGCTCTCCTCCAAACTTGCTTGGTAGGATATTGTTCTCCCAATTTGTGCTAACTCATTGATGATTTGAGTAAGCCTTCGGAACATGGTGTCAACATCTTCATTGGATTCCATCTCAAATGTTTCGTATTTGAGTTGGAGTAAGTCGATCTTTGTCTCTTTCACTTGGTTGGTGCCTTCGTGACATATCTCTAGCTTGTCCCATATCTCTTTAGCGGATGAGCACATCGATATCCGGTTGTACTCGTTCATATCTAAGGAACAATGCAAGATATTCATAGCCTTAGCATTTTGCGAAATTAATTTCATGTCCTCTTTTGAAAAGTCATCCATTCCCTTAGGAATTTCAACCCCATCAACTATTTTCATAGGTGTATAGGGACCTTTCACCGTCACTTTTCATAGGTCATAGTCTACGGATTGGATATATAGGGACATACGATTTTTCCAATACCCGTATTTTATGCCATTAAAAAGAGGAGGACGATTAGTAGATTGCCCTTGAGCATAATCACTCGCTAGGTTTGCCATAAAAAGGATTTGAAAAGTATTTTCAAATGGCTCTGATACCACTTGTTAGAACCTAATGGGGGGGGGGGGGGGGAATTTAGGTTCTATTGGAAACTTTAGCAATTTAAAGCGATTATGCAAGTACGCAAGCGGAAGACTTAAGAAATCAAATAATAAGTGCGGTAAATAAATGCGTAATGTAAATAAAGCAGTAAAAGGGATAAGAGATGTTTATGGAAGTTCGACGATAAATCGTCTACGTCTCCCCTTCTTGGTTAAGTCGATTAACCAAGGATCCACTAGCACTTCGAATGTCTTGGCCTTGATGGCTCCAAGGATAACCTTACAACTTGACACGATCACCGCGCCGATATAACTCAACACTCTTGGCCTTAAGGGCTCCAAGGATAGCCTCAACACAACACTTGGCTTCACACTCAAGTGCTTACAACGATAGCACAACACACTTGGCTTCACACTCAAGTGTTTACAATAATAGCACAACCAACTCACAAACTATTTTTACAAACACTCTCAAATATATCACACAAACACTTTGATAGTGAGAAATTGTTTGCAAAGGAGAGAAGAGATGAGTTGGGATGTCTCCAAATGAACTTGGATGGCCTCTATTTATAGTTGGCAAAGTTTTGAATCTGATTTGAGTGCTTGGAGCGTATGGTAAGAAGTCAAGAAGTGACAAAAGGTGTTCGGCGCCGCTGCCTTCTTTTTTCCAGCACTGAGCGGATTTTGTGGAAAACTCATATCTTCCAATATAACCGTTGGATTGATCTGAAATTTGAACTGAAGCTTTAAAACATCTGGATCTTCAATCTGCACGGTGGCGATTTGATTCTAACTAGTCAAACATTTCCAGTAATTTTCGGAAGTCACTTCATCAAGTTTTCGAACTTGTTCTGTGCAACAAATTTGAAAAATTCATATCTCCATATCCATCCATTGGATTGATCTGAAATTTGGACAGAGGTTGTAAAACATCCTGAATTTGAATCTGATTGGTGGAGATGTGATTTGGATGTCTCAAACAATCCCAGTTAATTTCTGAAGTTGAATCTTCATAATTTGCTTCATGTTCTGCAGAAATAAGTACTGTGCAATCTTTGTAGAAAAATCATAACTTCATATATAGCCGTTTGATTGATATGAAATTTTGATATAAGTTTGAAAACATCCTGATATTGATTTTGATCGGTGGAAATTTGATTTGGACGTCTCAAGCACGTCCAGTAATTTTTAGAATTTGATTCTTCATTCTTCACTACTAGTTCTGCAGAAATAGGTACTGCACAATTTTTGTGTAAAAATCATAACTCCATATCTAACCGTTGGATTGCTCTCAAATTTGGACAACACATGTAAAACTTCTTCATCACGATTATGATCGGTGGAGATCGGATTTAAATGCCTAGAAAATTCCCAGTAATTTTCGGAAGTTGCTGCTTCATACTTTGGCTTCTTCTTCTCTTTTTTTTTTTCATATCTCTTAACAATGTTCCATCCATTCAATGAGCAATAAAAGACTTTATAAATACATGTATAGCTTCAAAATAACTTTCAACAATTTATTTGTCAATAAATTCTAATCTGCAAAATCTCACTTTAAATGGTTAGTAACAATTAACCGAGTTTTGTAATCATCAAAACATAATATTATGAGACTTGTTAATGCATTAAAAACATTAATCTCATAACACGAGATTTGTATGCGTTTAAGGCGTAACAATTTCCCATCCTTTGACATCTATCACATGATTTTACCAAAGTATAACTGTCTTTGAATAAATTTGGCCAGTAAAAACCAGACTGAAGTACCTTGGCGGCTGTCCGTGTGGCTCCAAAGTGACCACCATACGGTGCAAAATGACATTGTTCCAAAATTTCTTTTGCTTCAGCTTCCTCTACACATCTTCTTATCACTTGGTCCGAACACTTCTTGTACACAAACGGATCATCCCACAGATAGAATTTGACATCATGGAAAAATTTCTTCCTTTGGTGATGATTAAGATCTGGAGGCAAAACACCACAAGAAAGAAAATTAGCAAAATCAGCAAACCAAGGAAGTTTAGAAGTTACCTCAAAAAGATGTTCATCAGGAAATTGCTCCTTGATGAGGCCATGTTCAACTGTTCCTTCCAACTCCAAGCGAGACAGATGATCCGCTACTAAATTCTCACTCCCTTTCTTGTATCTAATTTCAAAGTCAAACTCTTGTAGTAAGAGTATCCATCGAATCAATCTCGGCTTGGCATCCTTCTTGGCAAAGAGATAACAAATAGCTGCATGGTCAGTGTAAAAAATTACTTTTGAGCCAATGAGATAGGACATGAATTTTTCAAAAGAAAACACCACAACCAACATCTCTTTTTCAGTAGTAGTGTAATTTTGTTGGGCTCCGTCAAGAGTGCGTCTGGCATAGTAAATTGCCCGAAACATTTTATCTCTTCTTTGTCCCAAAACTGCTCCCACAGCATAATCGCTGGCATCACACATCACTTCAAACGGCTCTTTTCAGTCAGGCACAATCATAATAGGCGCAGAAATTAATGCCTCCTTGATCTTTGTGAATGCCTGCAAACACGCATCATCAAAAATAAAAGATGTATCTTTTTCTAATAAATTACATAAAGGCTTAGTAATTTTAGAAAAATCTCTATTAAAGCGACGATAGAACCCAGCGTGTCCCAAGAAACTTCTAATGGATTTCACATTATTTGGCGGTGAAGCTTTTCAAATGCAACCACTTTTGCTCGATCTACCTCAAGCCCATTAGATGACACTTTATGCCCAAGTACGATGCCTTTTTGCATCATGAAGTGACATTTTTCCCAGTTAAGCACTAGATTTTTCTCTTGGCAACGCTGCAAAACAAGGGACAGATAGTGCAAACAATGATCAAAAGAAGACCCAAACACAGAAAAATCATCCATAAAAATTTTCATCACTTCTTCCACCATGTCAGAAAAAATTGCCATCATGCACCGCTGAAAAGTAGCCGGTGCATTACACAAACCAAATGACATTCTCCTAAAAGCATAAGTACCATAGGGACATGTGAAAGTTTTTTTCTCTTGATCCTCTGGCGCTATTGCAATTTGATTGTAGCCAGAATAGCCATCTAAAAAACAGTAATGTTTATAACCTGCCAACCTGTCAAGCATCTGATCAATAAAAGGAAGAGGAAAATGATCTTTTCTAGTAGCCTTATTAAACCTTCTATAATCAATGCAAACTCTCCAACCAGTAACAGTACGAGTCGAAATCAACTCGTTTTTCTCATTTTTTACCACAGTCATACCTCTTTTTTTCGGCACAACCTGTACTGGAGACACCCAAGAACTGTCAGATATAGCATAAATAATACCAGCATTCAATAATTTCAACACCTCAGCTTTTACTACTTCTTTCATCGCAGGATTTAACCTCCTTTGATGATCAACATAAGGACTATACGACTCCTCCATTAAAATCTTATGCATTCAAATATTGGGACTAATTCCCTTGATATCAGAAATAGACCAACCCAAAGCAGATTTAAATTTTCTCAAGACTCTTAATAATTTATCCTTTTCATCATGAGTAAGAGAAGATGAAATAATTACCGGGTTAGTCGAATTTTCTCCCAAAAATGCATAACATAAATGACCAGCCAGTTCTTTCAATTCAGGAGTAGAAACTGGTACCTCTTTTTCGACTTCCTAAGACAATGCTTTAATTTTGTCGTGGCCATCTTTTTCCTTTGGCAAACTTTCAAGAGCAAAAAATTGCTCTCTAAGTTCCCAATCATCATCATCCACTTGATTTATGGAATTAATCAAGCACCTAGCCAATGCGTCCTCCAATTCCAATCCTGCACAAAAATTATTCTCATAAGAATTTGATAAATCAATGCGATTACAAGAATGTACCTCATCTTGGTATTTCATGGTTTTATAGATATTGAAAGTGACAGCTTCACCACCAACTCGTAGAGTTAGTTCACCCTCCTGCACATTAATTAACGCTCTGCTAGTCGCCAAGAATGGTCCCTCCAAAATTAGAGGGACATCTTGATCTTCTTCCATGTCAAGCACTACAAAGTCAGCCGGAAAAATAAACTTATCTACTTTTACCAAGACATCTTCCACAACTCCTCGAGGATATGCCAAAGAACGATCAGCCAACTGCAGAGTAATCGTGGTTGGTTTCACCTCGCCAAGCTCCAAAGACCTGAAAATAGATAAAGGCATTAAATTAATACTTGCACCTAAATCACATAATGCCCTATTAATAGTCGTACCACCAATAATACAAGGAATAGTGAAACTCCCTGGATCTTTCAATTTCTGTGGCAATTTCTTTTGCAGGATGGCGCTGCACTCCTCTGTCAACTTCACTGTTTCGAACTCTTCAAGCTTTCTCTTCCTCGCCATCACATCCTTCATGAATTTAGCATAATGCGGCATCTGCTCCAAAGCATCAGCGAATGAAATATTTATATGAATTTTCTTGAAGATGTCAAGAAACTTAGAAAATTTTTCATCCAACGCTTTCTTCTTGAACCGCTGAGGATATGGCATAATAGATTTTTGCACATGCGGTTTCTCAGGCACAACTGCAGACTTGCTGGAATTTTTTCTATCAGAATTTTTGGACTCCACCACAATCTCTTCAACTTCCTCATCATCCACTGCCTTCGGCTTATCTGTTCCAAGTTCCTTGCCACTTCTAAGAATAACAGCCTTGCATTGTTCTCTAGGATTAACCTCGGTATTGCTAGGAAACACACCTCTCTGCTGATTATTCAATGCATTCACCAATTGACCAATTTGTGTTTTAAGATTTTTTATAGAAGCGCTCACATTGGTCAAGTGCGTCTCCATACTATCCAGCTTATTCTCATTCCTCTTAAATCTTGTGGAAGACTCTGAATTAAAATTATGCACCAAATCTTCCAACGATGCCTTACCCTCACCATTCTGAGTATTGAACCCCGGTGGAGGATTGAACACATTCTTATTATTTGCATATGAAAAATTCTCATGATTACGCAAACTAGGATGATACTGATTGGGTACAGGATTACCTCAATAATTGTTGTAATTCCTATTGTTCACATATTGGGCTTGCTCCATACTCTCAAATCCATCAGCAGAATTTACGGCGGTCGCCAGTGATGCTGTCTCAGTAGAACTTTGATTCCCTTTTGTCAGTGCAGCCAACTGTGTAGAAATAGTAGCCATCTGAGCAGTCAAAGCAGTGAATGCATCAACCTCATGAATTCCAGCAGGCTTCCTTATTGCAGATCTCTCACTCGGCCACTGATAACTGTAAACAGTCATTTGCTCAAGCATCTCATAAGCCTGTTCAGGAAATTTAGAAAATATTGAACCTCCAGCTGCAGCATCCACAGAAATACGAGTTGGCCCATTCAAACCATTGTAGAATAATTCGATCTGATCCCAATCTGGAAAATTATAGTTTGGACACTTCCTAAGCAACTCCTTGTACCGCACCCAGGCTTCATACAAATGCTCAAAATCTTGCTGTTTGAATGTAGTGATCTCTATTTTTAACTGAGCCTACTTAGCAGGTGGGAAATACTTAGCCAGAAATTTGGAAGTCATATCCTCCCATGTAGTGATACTTCCAAGAGGTAGTGATTGCAACCAACTACGAGCATTGTCCCTAAGAGAGAACGAGAACAATCGTAGTTTGATGGTGTCCTCAGTAACACCATGAATCTTTACTGTGTCAGCAATCTCCAGAAAACTACGCAGGTGCAAATTTGGATCTTCAGTAGCTGCACCCCTGAACTGATTTTGCTGCACCATATTAATCAGAGCTGGCTTCAACTCAAAATTATTTGCTGTGATATTCTGCCTAGCTATCCCAGAATAATGAGTATTGATCACCGTTTGAAAGTGATCTCTGATCGGCACCTGGGCATTATTGAAAACTCTTTCTCTTTCTCTTTCTTCAGCCATTTGTTGCAACTCTTCTCTTCTAGCTTTTCTCAAAGCTTTAGCAGTTTTCTCAATTTCCGGATCAAAGAGCAGTGAGTCGTAACTTTGGCTTTTTTGCATAAACTTCATAGAGAGGAAAGATTTAAAATTAGAACCAACAAAATAAAATAAAATGCTCTAAATCAAAATTAAGACTAATTAGCACAATTTAATATAAATCAAATAAAATTCAATTCCCCGGCAACGGCGCCAAAAACTTGTTGCGTGTTTTTCGCTCGCAAGCGCACGATGTCAAGTTATAATATAAGAATTAAGTCCAAGTCGATCCCACGGAGAATGAATAAATGATATTATATCAAATATTTGCAACTAATAAAATCATAATCCTATGTAGAGCTACGAAAATGGTTTGATTTTTATAAAACTAAAATTTGCAAGAACAAAACTAAATAACCACGAGTTCACGAGAGTAAAATTCAATAAGCGATGAATGCTAGAGGTTCGAATTCACTTGACTGTCCACCACAATTTATTTCTAATGATTGTTCAATTATTAATTCTTCTAGTTTATTAGTCAAGAATCCCTATTATTTTCTACTACCTCTGTCGAGTGTCAAGCAGAAATTCGTATTCAATAAAAAAACTCAATATCTCTATCAAAGTTCAATTATTAAATCCGGTAAAAAGCATTGAATTCTTCTAATGACTTCTATGGAGTTATATGCCTCTCGAACAGTATAAACACCATAGATGTATTTTCCTATGTCGTATTCAAAATCTCCTCTCTCGAGTGATAGATTCTAAATAAAATATCATTCAATCTTTGGCCAGTAAATTAAAAGAATTAAGATCAGGAAAACACAAATAAACTGTGCGAAGAAATTTAAATATATAAATCAACATATCTCAATCATGATTTCCAGTCAAGATCCGTCTACCTCTAGACTAAGAAATTAGTTCATAACGCAATTCAAAATCAAATAAATGTTTTTCCAACAATCCATAAACTAAGAAAAATAGAGTTCAAAGAGAAACTAGAACGAATTAGAATGAAGCTTCTCCGTCGCCGGATACCGCCGTCTTCAGTCTTTGTACCGGAATCTCGAGCTCTTGTGCACTTCAAAAATTCTCAATAGCCGTCTTCTCCTCTAAAAACTCCCTAAAAACCCTCGTCTTCTCTAGATAAGCCTTAAAATCCTTTCTTAAACTCGATCAAAAACTTTCCAAATTTTACGATTGCGTAGCGCTGGAGTGCTAATCATCAGCGCTGGAGTGCCCGTCATTTTCTTCCAACAGCGCTGGAGCGCTGTATATGTAGCGCTGGACCGCTTTTTCCTCGACTTTTCACCCTTCGGAAGACTCCGTGTAGCGCTGGAGCGCTAATCTGAACGCTTTTATTTCTTTGTTTTTCAACTCTTTTTCACTTCTTTTGACCAACTAAAATGAATAACACTCAAATTCCTGCAAACAACACAAACAACAAGAGAAATGCATAATATCGCTCAAAACACAACAAAAGCCAAGCTAATTCATATAAAATATAAGTGTAAAAATTGCACTTATCATTAGACTTTAAGATATGAGATAGATCCGAACCATTTCTAGAATAAAAAAAAATCTAACACAATCCTTGATAAGAAAATATAATCATAAAATGCAATGTTGTTCAGCCCCAAGGTAATAACCGATACCATATAGAATCCAAATAGGTGACTAAACAGATCTCAATTATCCACTCACCAATTTATACGTTCATCTCTAGCATCTTTGATTTTTCCAAAAGTTTAACTCTTGATTAAAATTTTCCAACAGATTTATCCATCTTTTCTATCTCAGACGCAACGACTAAGAAATCCATAATTACACTTCAAGTCAAAGTATACTATGAGCTATATATTAATCGATTATGGAACTAGGTCGCCTCTAAGTACCAAATAATTCTCACGTATCGCCTAGAGACATATCTCCAATCCCTAGTTCAACTTGACATCAATTCTGAAAATCCAAAAATTCCCAAATTATTATATGTCAACCTGAATTCATAATTCAAGAGCTTAGTATACAATTGGACACCTCGAAGAGTTTGTAACCTGATCAAAAAGGCTTTCTAATTGATCCTCCAGTACCTTAGTATTTTCCCAATAAAAAAATCTACAACTTATCCAAAAAAGACTACCTGAATGTTCTATTCAGCATTCTATTCCCATAGTTGGTGCATTAATCTTACCGGTAGACAATCACAAAGTCTTAGAATGCAAATGTAAAGTACTTGAAAGTATTCTAGGGACAACTCAATTTCCTATCTCGCAACTGTTCACCCATTCAACTCACCAAAATCATCTATTTACTCTTTACGATCCTGTTTAAAATTTGAAACAACCCATTCAATTAATTTACTACCTAGCAGTCTACTCGCTAGAACTAGATATAATTGATAGTCGCCACTCCTAGGATCACAACAATAACATAGGATTTTATCTAGTATAAATGCTAAATTCCAACAGTCTAAACGCTTACTAAGCGGCTACGAGCCAATTCTCTACATAAGAATTTGAAATAATAATTAAAATTATGATCCACCCAAATCCTCATCATGATGAATCATGAAAGGAAACAGACATACAAGTAATGCTGCTTAATGTGAAATAAAATAATCAAGCATTAAAAAAAAACGAGCTAAAAATAAAAATCTAGATAAGTGAAAACAACATGAGTAGATTACCAAAAATAAAGACAGTGGATCTTACTCACATCAACATGTGACTCTAGTACCGAATAAAATTTACAAAAAGTGTAGAACATTAACAAGATTTTATTAAGAAGTTCGACCAATGCCAAAGTGGCAGAATTCAACGCTGATTAATGCCATACGAATTCATAAATGAACCAAGGATAAGCAAAGAAATTTTGAATACTCAAAAGTATATGTTGCAATAGATACAAGCACGATTGAAGAATTAGAAAATAATGATAGGAATAATAGTTCAAAAAATGAAAAGACTCATTGTAACCGACTCACTAATCCTCGAAATCATATTTGCCCAAATAACAAAAGAAAAACTCAAATTATCCATAATAATATAAAACAAATTACGTATCTCAAGTCTTCACACGAGTTCGATTCATAAACTTAATATATCTATCAATTTCTAATCAAACTATTCACTTAGTTTAATCCGACTAAATCCCATCCCTAAGAGAATAAATTACGACAAGGACAGATCAAATAATACCTCCTAATATGCAAGTTTAATATTTCCGACAAATTCCTACAATCTCACCAAATATTGTTAACATCACCTAATAACTCAAACAACATCCACGTACTATCCAAAAGTGGAAGGAATATTAGTATACCAACTCCGTTTAACTTGAAACCGCATGCTATAAAAATAAACATTTGAATGGTACACTATAAACTACTAAAACAAAAATTTTAAACGAAAAATAAACACTAAACTACGCACATAAACAAATTAAACTTCTAGTTTTGAAAATATTTTTAAAAAATGATGACATCAAAACATTTAAAGTATCAATTCAGGTATAACTAACATATAAAATTCTTTAAAAACTTACAAACTTTGAGGCGAGATCTCCCGAGTCCCAGCGTTTGGAGGTAGGCACATCCCAAGCCCAATGACCGTGCTCTGATACCAACTGAAACGACTCTAACTACTAATGTCTAAATAAATAAAGAAATTGCGGAAACTTTTAATAATTTTGGCATGACCTATTTGTTTGAATAATAAAACCACCTGCCTCAAACAGCAGTTTAAATAAACCTCAACCCGAGGTGAACAACAAACACAAGCATGCAAAACAGTATCTAAGTCTATGCCAACCGAAGGAACAAAGTATTTAATGTTTACATGCCAACAATAAATTGCAGGGAATATCACATCCTGCTATGAAAAGGGGAAACAACAATCAACACAGTATAATTATTTCATAAACATAAATGCGGAAAGAAAAGAGCTGCAACGGTCAGGGTGTGCCTCCGAACACCTATGGGCCCTGGAAATCCTACCCCGTAGTCTCATCCAAATGCTCACCTGCACCAAGCATAGTAGTGAGCCTAAAATCCCAGCAAGATTTAAATAATACAGCAAGGGTTCAAAATAATGCATAATACTAAAAATAGTGCTCAATAGACTAATGAATCTCGCGCGAAAGGAATAAAGTCAAGACATGCCCGAAGTAATAACAATGGCAACATGCGATGGAAAACACATTCATGAAACATTTATCCTTTACTTTTACTATTGAATTTGGATCCTCGACTGTGACTATGATTTTGATCGATCGATGGCTGTAGTATACAATGCCGGCAAGGAAGTCAAGATTTCTCCGGACCCCTCATTGCCCTTTAATTGGTAGGGAAATCGAGATTGGTAGGGAAACCGAGATGTCTCTCGACCTCGTACTACACGTAATTTGGCAAGTGAATCAGGGCATCCCCCGATCCAACATTGCACGTACAAGTCACAACCAACTCACCTCCTTCTTTAACTTTTTCTTTCATTCAACAATTTCTCATTTCAACATTTAATACTTTACAAACATTTCTTTTGATACTAGACTTCGGGACTAGAATATTAAATAAATTTTGAAGTCATACACGCGAATAAATGACGTTGAATAATGTAAACGAAATAAACTCAAAAGATAGCATAACATAAATTTTATGGATGATTGGAGTGTAGGAAAGCACCCTAGGCTTAAAGCTTTACTCCCATTTTCTTAAGTTTACGCTCATAGGGCCTAACTCGAGCGGTTAACCCAAAAAATCCAAAACACATCCTATTTAAAGCCAAAAGGTTTTCCGTTCAAACCGGCACATCAAACACACCTTAAAATACTCTAAGAACCAGTATTTACATTTTTATAATGGTCCAAACCAACTCAAAAACTTAGACACCCGGACAGCACGTAAACAAGGGAAAAATCTGCTCACGTCACTCTAACTTAAAACGTACATAACCCAATTGATTTTTACCCGAAATAGGCCCAATTTACACCGACACGATCCTTACATCCTATAATTTAAGAATATCAGAGGTAGCCCCTGTACAGGCCTATAAAACCGAACCCACCAGAATCATTTCCCAAGACTTGACGCAATGGTAAAAATTCTGTTTTGCCACCTTTGAAGCTAAGGCCACTCAAACTTACTCCTCATGCTCTAACCCTTCAACAACCCATCCATGCGACTCATCAGCATCCCAATATGTCAATATAAAGCCCTAGAACTAGTCTCTTGCCCGATGCTATCTCATTACATTTGTTTCATCCAATACGATTACCCGGCGCCCTCAAACTCTTTAATCCAACACCTCAACCAAAATCCTATTGGACCAGCCCCTATTATGAATACAAACCTCATTCAAAACACATGTTTAAGACCCATGAACATCCCATGGGCAGCCCCTCCACTCCTCTCATCCATTTCTCCAAATTTTCAATTTAAACGCCACAAACTCAAAGCAATTTATATCATTTCAATGCAAAGCCACCAAATAACTTGGCTAACACCATGTACAACTTAAAATCAATCAAATACATATTCACATGGGCCGAACACAACAGGGAACTACTGAATTTTCGTTCAAGACATGAAACTTTACACTTAGAAGCAAGAAATCACCCCAAAACTCCAATATGCAAGCTAGGAAATGCATTATACAAAAAGGTTCACCCCATGCCTCACCCCTTGCCAAAACCGAAATCACACACACATTTTACACTAAAAATCTGCCAAAAAATCGAAATTACAAGAAAAATTCAAGAAGTGTATAACCTATGCCTTGGTTTTAAAAGTAGAAAGGAATTTCTTGCCTCAAAATTGCAACCAAAAGAAATGGAGAAGGAACAGCTGATAGCTCACGTTCAGATGCTGGAAACACCTCCTAAGGTGACCTCCAAGGCAGCACGGCAGCGGCACAAGGCTGGGAAGGGGCGGCCGAAGGTGACTAAGAAGGAGGAGTGAAGGGTCGATGGTTTTCTTGGAGGAAATGGAGTGAGGCGTGAGAAGGGGGAAAGGATATGAGAGAGAGGCGGCTTGAGTGATTAAAAATGATAGGGTATAAGTTTGTATGTTATATATTATGTGTATGTATGTGTAGGTGTGAGTGTGTGAGAGTAGGACAAGTCAAATGTATCTTTTTGACCACAAAAAGGTGCTAGTTTTGAATTTAAAATTTTAGCTTGAAGAATTCCCTATAATTTAAATATCTAAGTTTAGAACCCTAAATTTTAAATGCCAAGAATGTAATTTCACTTGTCCGAGTCCAAAAAGGCTAATTTGGGAAATTTAAAGAATTGCGCGCGAAAATGCGCTTACGCGATTTCTTGAATGGAAAAATCTAAAATAAAGATTTTTATTTTATTTTACTTACCTCTCAAGGAATTTAGGTCACCTAAATTTAAAATAAAAGATTTTCCCGCCGTGATTGCCTTTGCCACGCGCCGAAGCTGGAAATCACCAATTCAAGCAATTTAAGCAATTAAAATTTTAATAGCAAACCGATAAATTCTAAGGAGATTTAAATCATTTTAAATTACTATAAATTTTGTAATTTAAACATTAAAACTAATTTAGGCATGAAATTTAATTTATAGAATTTAGGCATCACAAAAACAAATAAACGTTTGAGGGAATTAAAACACTAACTTAGAAATTAAAATAATTTAAATAAACTAAACGATTGTTTAAAAGTCATTTAAATAATAAACTGAGCAATTGAAATAATTTAAATAAACTAAACGATTGTTTAAAAGTCATTTAAATAAAATACACAAACGGAATAAAAATCTTTAAAACGACTTGGACAATTGAAAGAATTTAAATAAATAAGCTAGAAATTTAAAATGATTTAAAATAACTAACCGCTAACTTAAGTTATTTAAAACAAATAAGTTGGATCATCCAAAAATATTTAAATAAATAAGCTTAACAATTAAAATCATTTAAATAACTATCCAATAAACTTGAATCATTTTAAATAAATGAGTGGGAAAGTTAGGATAATTTAAACGAATAAACTAAATAATTAAAATCATTTAATTAAGCAAACTTAAACCTTTAAAATATTTAAAACAAATAAGTTGTACAGTAAAAATCATTTTGGCAATTAAACTTAAGCAATTAAAAATATTAATTAAATAGTTAGTACAATAAAAACATTTAAATAAATAATTAATATTTCATTAAAAAATAATTAAGATAAAGAATTTTAAATCGATTAAGCTTAAAAATAATAATCATAATATTTATTTAATTTAATGCATGCGATTTAATATATTGGATTTTATGTGCTACAGAACCAATGTAGTCAGTGCAGACGCAGGCATCCTTTAGGACAGTGTGGTCGATCGACCAATGCATGTTTTCAGTTTGGACAGGAGGGTCACATGAAGAGGAATTGTCTGATTGGATCTGCGGGTGGTTCTGGAGGTTCTCAGGCATCTGTTCAGCCACCTCAGTATCAGCATCCACCTTATCAGCAGCAGTATTCTCAGCAGCACCAGCAGCCGCAAAAGTCTCAGCGACAACCTACTCAGACTCCTTCCCGGGGTCATTCTTCTTTGCGACCACGTGCTCAGGGGCAGGTTTTTGCACTGAACCAGGAGCAGGCAGAGGCTGACAGTGATCGGATGGTCGCAGGTACCTGTAGTTTGTGTGGTTTTCTTGCGTATGTTTTGATTGATACTGGTGCATCGCATTTTTTCATCTCAGCACGTTTTTCTAAGAAGTATAAGTTGCCATTTATTCCCTTAGACTTGTTGATAGTGATTTCTACTCCTATGGGTAGCGAGGTTTTAGCCATGTAGTGACCCTTACCCGGATCACCTACTAAACAGAACTTAGGCATGCAATTAACTTAATAAACAGATATCAGAATAAACTGCGGAAACGTTACTAAAATTACAATCCAAGGCAAGGAATCTGTAAATATCCAAATATAATACAACCAAATTGAATAGCTGTATCAATCCAATGACAACAGAAATAAAACCTAGGCGAAGCTCCAGCTGACCAACCACTGCCTAGCCCCTCTTGGATCCACCCGCCTCATCCAATCGCAAACCTTCCCCATGGAATAGGGTGTCCAAAAACACAGAGTACGAGACGTGAGCATAAAATGCTCAGTACGAGAGTATGAGTATACATGCATGCAAAGTGAACTCCCTATAAACTCGAGGTCAAGGATCAGATAACAGAGACAGACCGGGCCCTGGTATGTAGCACGCTGTGCCATCGCTTCAGGAGGTGACTCCCATACCATAATACTAGTGGATATGCCGGACCCAAATCGATGGAAGTCCAACCACTAACAGGATAGGGAAAAACCCTACTAACAGACATCTCGAAGGAGATAGCTCAGTATGCAAATCAATGCAGCATAAATCAATGACATATAAACCATGCAGTCACATAATACATGCATACTCAGTCAGGATATCTCGAACAGTACTTTCGTACCTCAAAATCAGTGCAAGCTCTACCAACTCTAGGTCCACGCCTATAGTCTTCTCTACACTGCCAAATGATACTACTATCATTAAAGTGCTCTAAAAGCCTTAACTAAGCTACTGCATACTCCTAAATATTTATAGGAAGAAAAAGCTATACCTTCGTCCATCGTTAGCCCTTTGCTGTCGAGTGCCTCAAAACTAGGCCAAAGCTCCGCTACGACGCTTGGATCTCTATGCCACTTCCGGATTCCCCATGGGACGCCTAGAATTCCCTAGATCTGAGTTAGAAGGCTAAGGAATTGAGAGAGAAGAGAGTAATTGGTGCACTCAAATGTGAGCTCGGCACCCCTTATTTATAGACGACGATCGGAACCTCCGTTCCTCGATCGGAACATCCGATCACGATCGGAACGTCCGATCCCAACATCGGATCTTCCGATCTCGCTTATCTGCCATGTGTCAAAATCTCACTGGTTGACTTCGGATAGGGGTGATCGGAACTTCTGATCCTGATCGGAGCTTCCGATCCTGCCATACGTCATGCCTGACGTAATCGATTGGAGCTTCCGATCGTTCCTTTGAAGCTTCCGATCCTGTTCGGAGCTTCCGAACTCACCTTCGGAGCTTCTGAACCCTTTCCAAGTAATTATGATTAATTCCTTAATCACTGATTTTGGTTACGGGCTACTACAAGCCAAGCGTCTAGTAGTGGGTTGTGTCTTGGACTTCTAGGGGCATCAGCTTAGTGCTAACCTAATGATTCTCGCTATGGAGGATTTTGATTGCATCATTGGGATAGATCTCCTGACTACCTATCGAGCAATAGTGGATTTCTATCAGAGATTTGTTCAGTTCCATCCGGAGGATGGCGAGTCTTGGTATTTCTATGGTGAGGGAGCGCGACCCCCAATGCCAGTGGTTTCTACTCTGAAAGCCCGACGTGCTTTAGAGTCTGGAGGTGAAGGTTACCTTATTTACACCATTGACGCATCCTTAGGGGAACCAGATATCCGGGAGATACTAGTGGTTCGTGATTTTCCAAATGTGTTTCCGGAGGAAATTCTAGGTTTGCCGCTAGTACGGGAGATTGAGTTTGGCATTGAGTTACTGCTAGGGACTGCACTGATTTCCAGAGCTCCTTACCATTTAGAACCATCACAAATGAAAGAACTGCATAAGCAATTGAAAGATCTTCTTGATAAGGGCTACATTCGACCCAGTGTTTCGCCATGGGGAGCCCCGGTGTTTTTTGTCAGGAAGAAAGACGGATTATAAGTATTACCCCATGTGCTTGCAGAGCCAGCATTGTATCGACGAATCCGAGAAGCTCAGAATTTTGATCTGAGGACTCAGAAGTTAGCCTGTCTAGCTGAGAGTGGTAATAATTCTGGTTTTCATCTACAGGGAGACAGTCTGTTGTGTCTTTTTGGTCGAGTAGTGGTACCCGACGATTTTACTTTGAGGGATGAGATCTTATCGCAAGCTCACCGCAGTATATTTTCTGTACATCCAGGCAGCATGAAGATGTATAAGGATCTTTGCACTTGATTTTGGTGGAAAGGGATGAAGCGCAACGTCTATCAGTTTGTATCCCGATGCCTTGTGTGTCAGCAGGTCAAGGCAGAGTTTAGACGACCCGGAGGGTTACTTCACAGCTTAAAGATTCCTGAGTGAAAGTGGGAGCATGTGACGATGAATTTTGTCACCCACTTGCCTATGTCTTCCAGGAATTATGATGCTATTTGGGTTGTCGTGGATTGATTATCTAAGTCAGCGCATTTTATTACCTATAACCGAGATTATACCTTTGATAGGATGACGCAATTGTATGTGCGAGAGATTGTTCGATTACATGGCATTCCATTGAGCATTGTCAGCGATAGAGATCCGAGATTCACCTCGAGATTCTGAGGTAGTTTCCAGCGAGCCCTTGGTACTACTTTGAGCTTGAGTACGGCTTATCATCCAGATATAGACGGACAGTCCGAGCGTACTATTCGCACTTTAGAGGATATGCTTCGCGTAGCGGTGATGGATTTTGGTCCAGTGTGGCATGATCATTTACAATTGGTGGAGTTCGCTTACAACAATAGTTACCATTGCAGCATTGGCATGGCACCATTTGAGGCTCTTTATGGACGACGTTGTAGTACCCTTCTGTTTTGGGAAGAGGTTGGCGAGCGTCAGGTTGAGGGTCCCCAGATGATTCACCAAATGACAGATGCAGTAGAGTTGATCCGACATAGTATTAAGGCGGCCCAGGATCGACAGGCTAGCTATGCTCACACTCACCGGAGGCCGTTATATTTTGAGGTAGGAGAGCACGTGTATCTTTGAGTGTCACCTTTCCGAAAGGTGATGAGATTTGGCCTCAAGGTTAAGTTGTCATCGAGATTTATTGGTCCTTTTGAGATTCTCGAGAAGGTTGGGGACGTGGCTTATCGTCTAGCATTACCACCAGATCTTTCAGGGATCCATGATGTGTTCCACGTGTCCTTGTTAAGATAGTACATGGCGGATGAGTCGCATATTTTGCATCTGACTGAGGTGCAATTAGATCAGGATCTTTCGTATGTGTAGAGACCCCTACGGATTCTTGACAGGAAGGACAAGGTGCTTCGTAACAAGCACATACCATTGGTGATGATATAGTGACAACGTAAAGGTACAAAGGAAGCTACTTGGGAGTTAGAGAGCCGGATGCGAGCACACCGAGTTATTTTGAGATTTTGTACTTCTTTATATCAAGTTTGTACTTGTTCAGTTGTAATAAAGAACATTTAGTTGACTTTTCATATTTTCCAAAAGACTTAAATTTCGAGGACGAAATTTCTTAAGTGGGGGAGAATGTAGTGACCCGTATCCAGAATTATTGATTACTGAGTAATTAATCATGTAATCATGTTTAGATTTAGTAAAACATGATTAAGGGGTTTCCAAAAGGGTCTAAGGAGTCCAAAAATGGGTCCAGAACACTCGAAAATGGCCGGGAAGGTTCCGAGAGTTCGGAGGGTTCGAAGGCTCCGAACCAAGTTAGGAGGCTCCGAACGGGTTCGGAGGATCCGAACTCGGATCGGAGGCTCCAAAGATAATGCGTCATTGGTGATGTCACTGATGGGACTTCGGGGGATCCAAAGTCAGGAACGGAGGATCCGAACCAGTTCGGAGGGTCTGAAGTCGAGTTCAGAGGCTCCGAACTGTGGCTATATATAGGGGGCCGAGATTTCACTTTCAAGTGCACCTTTTCTCTCTTCTCTCTCGATTCATAGGCCTTCTAACTCAGATCTAGGGATATCTAGACGTCCTATGGGGAATCCAGAAGTGGCATAGCGATCCAGGCATCGTAGCGGAGCTGTGGCCTAGTTTTGAGGCAAGTGACAGCAAAGGGCTAACGACGGACACATGTATAGATTTGGCTTCCTAAAATTATTTAGGAGTATAGAATAGTTTAGTTAAGGCTTTTAGAGCTTAATTATTGATGCATGGGTAACTGCATTGTAGTAACAGTAGACTGGACTAGTAGGCGTGGGATCTAGACCGGTGGTGCTAGGAATTGCATGCAATTGTTAGAGGAACGTAAGTACTGACCGAGATAGTCGGCATGATATATTTGCATGTATGTTGCATAAGTATGTGCTATGTGTTTTATCATGTTTTAGCATGTTTTACCGCCTTAGCACATGCACGATTTTATGTATGACTGCATCCCGAGATATGTGAGTCATTGACAGTCTCCATAGGAAACAGTGATCTCATGTTGGACTCGAGTCAGGTATGACAGGTTTCATATGGGACTTGTATCCTATTTTGGATTCGGTTCAGGATGGGGTTGGCTGAGCCCTAATATAGAATATACGAGTAACTCAAGGAATCGCTCTCTAGCCGGTACTGTATATTCCTGGCGCCTTGAGCAGTGTTTTACATGGTATTTTAAATCATCTGTGTGCGCATATTTGTACTTATATAATTGCTTATGTATTGAGTGTAATCTCTCACGCCCCTGTGTTTGGGTATTGTGGTGTACCTTATGGCGGGGCAGGTTTAAGGCTGGACGGTCTGGGTGGCTCTCAACAGAATTGAGGATCCGAGAGTGTGATGTTTTAGAGGGTAGGGATTTGTTTACCCTGAACCTTTGATTTGGTTGTATAATGGTATTTATACACTTATGTTATCGTCGGTGGTATTCTATCGATTGGATTTGTTGTATTTCAAGTTATCCTCTCCTTACGCTTTAAGTATTATTGCATGCGCTTTATTATAACTCTGATTAGATAGTGGATCCGGGTTGGGTCACTACAAACATGCTCAGTACGAGAGTATGAGTATACGGTGTTATGTGCGCACGTATGCAAATGAACTGGGTGCCAAGACTCTCAGGTCAAGAAACAAGCTCAAAGATTGGGCCCAGGGTATATAGCACGCTGCGCCGTCGCCTCAGGAGGTTGCTCATATACCCAGTGGATAATGGTGACCTGATACTAGTACATGTGTCCAACCATAAAGGTGACCTGACACAAGTCTTAAGTATCCAACCATCCACAATTCGTAGGGTGAGCGCCCTACTACAGGATTCCTCTAAGGTAAAAGCTCAATATGCTCATATATGCAACATACAGTCGTGACATGCTGTATATATAAAGGCATATAAAACATGCAATCATATAATCCATGCAAACACATAATATATGCATACTCATCTGGATATATCGAATAATACTTCCGTACCTTACTAAGGCAGATCCTAGAAGCTTCCCCTCTAGGTCCAAGCCTACCATGCATCACTACAACATAAATAACCCATGCATTACCTAGCATGCCAAACATCACCTACTAGGCTCTAAAAGCCTTAATTAAACTATAGCCTACTCCGTATTTTCTTTAGGGAACCAAAGCCATACCTTCGTCCGTTGTTAGCCCGCTGATGACGCATGCCCAGAGCCTGGGCATAGCCTAGCTACGACCCCTAGACGCCTCGCCAGAGCTCCGCCGCCTGGCTGCTACTGTGGACACTGTCTGCTAAATAAAAACTACTACCTACTCCAACTCTTAAAATAAGAGTACCCAAAATCTCGTAAAACGAACTAACATGGGCCAAGGAGAGGATTTTGGACATTCAAAATGAGCCATTTCCGCAACTATTTATAGAGCACAATCGGAAGCTCCGATAGTGCCATCGGAAACTCTAATTTGTGCATGGAATCCACGTTGCAACTGGTTAAGATTGGAAGCTCCAATCTGCCAACCGAAGCTCCGTTGTGTTGCATGTGGCTACGTGTACAATTCTTATCGCCACGTCTTCAGACAGCATATCGGAAGCTCTGTTGCTGCATCGGAACTTTCGTTCGTACCGGCAGCTCCGATCTGCACAACGGTGGCTCCGAAGTGAACACCCTTTCCTTTACTGTTTTTGGACCCCCGGGATCTACCTTACCATTTTTGGACGTTCCGGATCTGATTTTCCACTTATTTTGACCAAATAAGGATTTTTAAACATGTTTTGACACTTTTAAAATCATTTCATTTTCTTAACATGTTTAAATCACTTAATCTTGTAAAATGGAACCGGGCTACTACATTCTCCCCCTTAAGATATTTCATCCTCGAACAATCTTAAGTACTGAATGCAGTAAAATACTGAATAAACATCTTTTATTCAAACTGATTCATTTTACAAGTTACAATCTGAAAATACAACAATTCAAAATAGCTCTGGATAATCTGTACGCATACGACTCTCAAGTTCCCAAGTGACCTCCTCAGTGCCTCGGCGCTGCCACTGAACTAGAACAAGAGGAATGGTTTTGCTACGTAACACCTTATCCTTATGACCTATGATATGCAAATTTCTCTCCACATATGTCAAATCCGAGTCCAACTGTACCTCAGACAGCTATAAGATATGAGACTCATTTGCCACATACCGTCACAACAGTGAAACATGGAACACGTCGTGGATACTAGAAAAATACGGCGGAAAAGCCAACCTATAAGCCAAATCTCCAACACTTTCAAGAATCTTGAATGGAGCAATGAACCTAGGAGATAGGTTACCCTTGAGACCAAATCTCAAAATTTTGCGAAATGGGGAGACTTTTAGGAACACTTTCTCACCCACTTCAAACTGCAAAGGTCTGCGCTTGACATTCACATAGCTAACCTTTCAATCTTGTGCAATCTTAATTCTCTTCTTGATCTGTCCAACTATATCCACAGCCTGCTGGACTAATTCTGGTCCCTCAACCTGTCGCTCCCCCACTTCCTCCCAGAACAGTGGAGTACCACACCGTCGCTCGAACAACGTCTCAAACGGAGCCATCCCAATACTGCGATGGTAACTTTTGTTGTACGCAAACTCAATAAATGGCAACTAATCTTGCCAAACTGGACCAAAAATCCAAAAAAAATGCTCGCAACATGTCTTCAAGAGTACGAATCGTGCGCTCTGACTGTCCGTCAGTCTCTGGGTGATAAGTTGTACTCAAACTGAGAGTAGTACCCATAGCGCGCTGAAGAATCCCCCAGAACCTGGAAGTAAACCTGGGATCTCGATCGTTGACTATTCTCACAGGCACTCCATGCAATCAAACAATCTCCTGGATGTATAACCGTGCCATCCTGTCAAAACTGTAGTCCTGGTTATAAGGAATGGAATGTGCTGACTTGGTGAGTAGGTCCACCACAACCCAGATAACATCACAATTCCTCGAGCTCACTGGTAAATAGGTCACGAATTCCATCATGATCAAATCCCATTTCCACTCAGGAATGGATAAACTGTGAAGCAATCCTCCAGGTCGTTGGTGTTCTGCCTTGACCTACTGATACACCAAATGTAATGCCCCGTTTCTATCTTAATTGACTTTATTTGAAATAATCAGTGATTTCAAAATTCGAGGTCAGACTTTTTATTGATCAGGGACTATTTTGAAATTTTTAGAATTTTCAGGGACTAAATTGCAAATATTTGTTTTGTTAGATATTTATAAGGGATTTTTACTTTTGGAACAATTCATCTTCATCCCTTCCATCGCCTCTCCTCCATTGAAGACGCCATTTGAGATTCCCAGCTTTGGGATTTCACCCCGAGCTCGATTCATCCGTTGGAAATTATTTCTGAAGGCAGTTTAGCGATCACTGCAGCGAGAGCTTCATTCGGAATTGTTTCTCGGATGTTGTTAGAATTGATACTTTTTGTTTCTCGGATGTTGTTAGAATTGATTTAGTTTCGAGTATGTTGTTCTTGACAGAGTTCTGATCGTTTATTCTCAGTCGGTTTTGAATTTGAGCGTCGTTCGGAATTGTTTTGATTTTTGGAAGCATATTTTGAAATTATGGATTTTGAGATGTGTTGGATTTGAGTTTGAATGTTTGAATGATGATTGATATGAGATGTTTGGATTGATATTATGCTGTATGAGTTTTTGGTTTGTCAGAATATAGCCGTTATGCCGTCAATTTGAGTTTCGGGATATCATTTCTATTGATTTGATTATACCGAGTTTGATGAGGTTTCACTATCGATATTGATCTTGTTACTTCTTCTGTTAGATTGATTCGAAGTCCATGGAGTTGCGAGACTGCAGCTTTGATCAGTTTGGAAGATTTGAGCCGGTATAATATCAACTTTCTTACTTATCGACCGTAGAACTTGAATAGATATTGAATTGAGAATTGTTGTTTTACAAATTGAAGATTGTGAAACGACGAGAAGGCACTACTAGAAAAATCTAAATACACAACACAAAAAAGACAACGGTTTTACAAAAAACCGTTGTCTTTCATCATTTAACAACGGTTCTACTGAAAACCGTTGTCTATGAGCGTGTTTCTATTATCAAAGACAACCGTTGTCTTTGATAAGAGAAATACGCTTATAGAAAACGGTTTTATAAAAACCGTTGTCTATTACTGTTGTCTTTTATATATTAAAAAAACACGCTCATAGACATCAGTTTTGTAAACCGTTGTCTATGAGCTCGTATTTTTCAGGTCATTAGACGGCAAGAGAAAAGAGTCCCTGTCTCCCTCACTCAATCCCTAACTCCTCATCCGTCAAAAAAAAATCCCTAACTCCCCATCCGTCACTTTCCTTTTCCCCTCTCCAAGCCACCGTCGCCGACACCTTGCACCGCCGTGAATGAGTCAGCCAACCCTCCTCCACCCTGCATTTTTCTCTCCCAAATTCCCGTTTTTCTCCAACCACAGCTCGAATTTTGCTTGGATTTTCTAGTTTCCTCTGAGTATGGCGGCTGAGGAACAAAAATGTTTTGATCCCCAATTCGCAACTCGAGCTCAATCTCAGCCTCCGACTAAAGTTTTTCCAGTACACTGAAGCTGGCGGCGAGCCCTTCCTCCTTATCGGCGACGATAGTTGTGGTCACCGCGACCACAGGTGCTGTGGAAGCTGAACCGAAGACGACGACCTCGGTTCCGACTAGGTATCTGCCGTTTCCAAATTTGTTTTCCGAATTTCTGTCTTGTAATTTGTTTTCCGAATTTCTGTTCAGGTACGGACATTTAACTTCTGCTTGATTTTTCATGTTATTGCTCATTTTGATATTTGATCTTGTTGTTCTTAATCGACAAGAAATATCACGATTGCTTGAAAAGGCTCCTCCGCATTATGCTTAGTGTTTCTGGTCTCATGATGAGTAGCTCGGGAGACGGCGCGGCAGAAGCCCATGAAAGTGTAGCAAATCACAGGTCAGATATGCAAGTTAATATATGCAATTTTAGTTATTTTTTAAAAAAATCTACTACTCTGAGTTCCATGTTTTAATTTTTAGATCTAACTTGAATTAGTGAGGATTATTATCTATTTTCAGAAATGGTTTGAATTATCTCGATTAGCTAGCTTGTTTATTCAATTTTTAACCAGAATATTTATCTTTTGTTCTGTATAATTTAAAATGGGTACATATGTGCATATACAATTTGAGTATATTTGTTCGTCTTATATATAAATTGTTAAAAATAATGATGTTACATTATTAAATTTTTCGATCTAACTTGAATTAGTGGGGATCATTATCTATTTTCAGAAATGGTCAGAATCATCTCGATTAGTTATCTTGTTTATTCAATTTTTAACCAAGGAAGTGTTTCTCGGCTCATATTGCTTACTTTGGTTTGGTGATAATACATGTTGCATAATGAATGGTGATGAAGTACTTAGCATATGCTACAGCTCTTCGCACAACTAACCAACTGGACTCCGCTCCAAGCAAACGAGAAAAGCTAAAAAGAGCCAACTCAATATTTCTGCGATTAGGTTTGAATCCCCTCCGTTAATCCTTATTCTTTGTGAATGATGAATAATTCATCTTTTAGGTTTTTAGGAGTGGTATTCGTAGGATTTTATCTGGAAATAATGCTTTTTTGACAAAACTTGATTATTAAAAATGTTTTTTGACAAAATTGAACGTGTAATTTTGATTAATGCTCACTCTTTATGGTCCTAATCAAGATTCTGTACCTTTTCAGGCTTATGATCAGGGGGAAAATGTTCTTTGCCATGGTGATAAAGGAGTAATAAGAAAGGGGCACAAGAGTTTTCCAAGTGAACATACTTCATGTAAGCACTAAAAATCGATTGACAACACATGCTGGTTGTATTTTTTTTAGTGAGCTGATCTACATCTATTTTATCTTATGAAAATGCATGCCAAATAGACTCAACTCTTTTTAGTCCTAATCATAGAATATTCCACTAGTTGGCTAATTATTTGGAAGATTTATTCATACCGACCCATTTATCTGTTAATTAAAGCTAATAATGAGTTTCTTATATCATGTTACTATTGTGATTACTCTTCAGTCTTCCCCGTTCAAGTCTTTAAACCCAGGTAAGATATCATATTTCCGAGCCGGCCAACTTCTATCAGAGTTGTGCAAATATCAGAATTTGGTCTCGGTTAGTTATCAGGGTAGGTGGGAGTTCCAAACCATTTGTAGTTTGACTTTGTGGATCGATCTTGCAAGAATTTTTTTCAGATCCTTGATCTGTTTTATGGTGTATTTTTTTCTTCTTTTTTATTAGTAAGAAAAGTTGGATATTTCTTCAATTTTCTGTTAGCTGTCATACAGACCATGAGTCAGCTGCATTTTTTCGATTGAAATTACAGTGATTATCAGATGGCTTTTTTTTTTTAGCATCATTGAACATATATGTGTGTGAAGATTGAATCATGATTTCTGTTGTGACCATTATTTGAGGAGCCTTTCAGTTTTCTTCATTTTTGTATTTCTCCACCAGAGCTAAATTCCATTTGAAGACAATAACAAATCTTTCCAGGAACTCAGGTATAAAAAATTTAGCATGGCTCACTTAACTTATTCTACTTCAATGTCCGAGGGCTCACATGCATGATCAAAGTGTGCAATCTGTGCCTTTCAAAATCTCTACAGGGTCACTTAGGGTGATAGATGCTATTTAAAACGATTTGATTACTTGGTCATTGTGTTGTGTTGCTGACTTGTGGTCTCATAACAAATTTATTGAAACAAAAAAGTTTATTTTGTATTCAAAGATAAAGCTTATATGTTGGCTTATTTATCTGTGTACCTATTCCACGCCAAAATAGAAAATGATATTTAGGAAAAAATATGGATGTGACTTTCATGAAGAATCTCTATTTAGGAAAAAAGATCGATGTCACTACAAGAAAACTTAAAAAAATCGATGCCACTACAAGAAAAAGATCAATTTACAAGAATTCAAACACATGATTTTTTCTTAAAATACCGTGATACTATTGGGAGTGCTTGGCCTCATGGATAGCCAGTCTTAGTTTTATTCCCAAATGCTAACATCACTAATGCTTGCATTTTTCGAAAAACAAATATTTCAGGGGAACGGAAATCACCAGGGGTCATTCCACTGGCCGTTAAGGATGTTTTTGGATTTATACAAAAGGTAATTATGGTCGTATACACGTGACAGAGCAAGAACTGTGAATTTCCTTTTGTACATTAAAAGATTTATTTTCTCAACAAATTTTGAGTAATTGTAAATGTGATTTATTAGACACCTGGACGGGAGTTTCTCCTTCGAGTTTCATATTTAGAAATCTACAACGAGGTCAGTTTCATCATTTAGCATGCTTTGGTTAACTCTGGCTTTTTGGTTGATAAAATGTATAAACATATCACAAACCACTAATTCTGAAATGATGTGAAAAGGCTGAATGTTACAGGAAAATTTTCTTGATGCTCACCATTTATCGTCTTTCTGGTGAAAATTGCATTATAATTTGATTTAGGCAAAAAAAAGAATAAGAAAAGTACTGGGCCTTTTTGCTGGCTTGTTTGTTTGTCTGTCATGAGCACTTGCTGGATGAATTAAGTTTTGCATTTTAGATTTGACCTTCATGATTTTGTTGACTTGAGTTGATTGACTTATCTGAAGCTTGCTAGTGTGAAGCACTTGGAGCATAATTGTGAAATCACTAATCACTATAATAAGAAAGATCCATGTCCATCCATTTAACTGTTGTATTATGTAATTTGCAATGAAGTTGTTTGCTTCTCTGCTCGTAGTTGTTTAGCGACTTGTGATAAAAATTACATGCTTTAGATACTATATTTCTGTCAAGCTTTCTACTTGCCTTAGTAAAATATATTTTCTAAATCTCATGTAAGAGTTCATGGGTGGGATCTTTAGGTCATCAATGACTTGCTGGATCCTACTGGACAAAATCTTAGAATACGAGAAGATTCTCAGGTACAGATGTTTCATGTTAGGAAGTGGTTTAGTCAATAAAGTTGCCCGACTTTTGCTTTCCAATAAATTAAGTAGCTTTTTAAAGTAGCCAGACTTTTTTTTCCATTCTCCCAGAAGAAAAAAAAGTATCAGTCATCGAGTCGGAGCACAGGAATTTTTCAGATTTAGCAATTAACTTTTTAGATTGCTAATATATGTACACACTTTGGGTTGTGAGAAGATCAATAGCAATACTGATGGAATCGTGGATTTCATCGAGTTCGTTGCAGTTACGCTACACGTCCATCAGTTGGAGGAGCAAAGTTCAGAAAAATGGCAGCAAAGATCAAAGGTCGCCTTTGAAAAATTCGATGTGGATGGAGATGGATTTATAACTCCAGATGAACTTAGAATGGTCAGTATTTGTGTTTATCCCTTTAGTCACGTTACTGTCATAAGCTTCTAGGTTGGACTGATCCAATTCTTTAAAAATAGTTGACATTGCAATATATTATGACATTAGATAAGCAACATGAAGTATCTATTCTAACACCATTCACAAAATATAAAACATTTTGTGAAATATTGTTCTGTCATTTCATCCAAAGCCTCAACTTGTACTCCTTTGTGGTGTGGCAGCACATGTCTGAGGAACTCAGTTGATCCACTCCTAGAAGAAGCAGATATCGAAAAAGATGGGAAAATCAGCTTATCAGAGTTCCGAAAACTTCTAAAAGCTTTTTGGTGGTTGTGTTGCTTGACCTTTGTTTACTATTGTCTTTTGTAGTCATTTTATTGGTGGTTTATTAAATTTTTTTAGAGCGTTGTAAATATTATTTTCGAATGTTGGAAAATTGATAAAAAATTTATTTTCGAATTTTGTATTTTAAATTATTTATAATATTAGAAAATTGTGTATTTTTTTAATATTTTTTTTGTTTTTTATATAAAAAAAACAACGTTTTTAAACCGTTGTCAAAGTATTTTTAAACCGTTGTTAAATGATGTGTTATTAAAGGGGGTGTTCAAAAACAACGGTTAAAAACCATTGTCTTTGAAAGCAAAGACAACGGTTTTTCACCGTTGTCTTTGAACACCCCTTTAACAACATAGCATTTAACAACAATTTTAAAAGGCCTATGACAACGGTTTTTCACCGTTGTCTTTAGCCTTTTTTCTTTTAGTGAGGTATAAGACGACTTTGGAATGGAATAGGATGATTAACTCGAATCCGGATTGATTCGAGTGTCCTAGAAGAAATCACTTACTTTCATGTTTATATGCTTATTTGAACTTGATTGAAATGATATATGAATGCATGAGATTTCATATGCATTCATATTGAGCCGATTGATTATTCATTTTGAATTAGACGATCTGGAGATTATAGTTGAGTGGCATTGGTAGGCAATTTACTACGAGTGTCGATTAACTCACTATAATGCTCTGGAGTCTAGAAGACTAAAATATACCTCATCCACCTCTAAAGGGGAGTTCGGTGTGATTGTTGGATATTTTAACCTCGGGATCCCAAACCAAATAAAGAAAGAAAGAAGAATTCCATTTGATAATCCAGAAGTTTCAAAGCCATGCATATCATTTTATTCCGCAGCGAAATGAACTACTTGATGATTATGTGGAATTTGATTATATATCATGTTTTTATATATTATGTGATATTGTATGTTAGTCTCTTTTACTTGGAATATTTTTTTCACCGGATTATCCGGCTGTTGTCTTGTCTTTGTTTGTGTGCTTGGCAACAGGTAAGGCAGGACCGAGTCAGAGGCAGCATGGCTAAGGGTTGAGTTGATTATAAGTGAGACTTGGTGTTTTGGGAGTCGAATTGTAATCGAACTTAGATCGTATTCGAACTCTTGTTGTTGGATCGTTTGAATAAGTTAGATTGTAGTTTGTTCTACTAGTTGAGATTGTATAACTTTAGAACTACTTGTAATGGAATTATGGATGTTGTATCATTGGATTGTACTGTGTTGTAGTGCATGTTGTTGAATTGGAAGTGTTGGAGTTGAGCCTTTTTTATTTCTGTTGTTCCTTGATTCTGCAGCAGGGGGCGCTCGGTCGGCACTTTTTAGCAGACCGAGCGTAGCCCGCTTTCCGAGCAGCAGAAGGTTGGAAGGATTGGAGGCACACGATTTGCATTTTTTAGCAGACCGAGCGCACCCCCCTTTTAAAAAAAAATTTTATTTCAGTTTTCTTCTAGACTTGGATCTTGCATGCTTTAGTGTAGTTAATCCAAGATTAGTTGATTAGCACCGAGGTCTCACATTAAGTGGTATCAGAGAGATAAGATCTTGGACTAAATTTAGAAGTGAGCGGGGTAGATCGAGTCCGCTTGTACTGGTTTCTCGCATGTGTTTGAGCTCTTTAATTGATTTATTAAATACGATGCGAGCATGCTTTACTGATTGAGAATTATTTGAATTACATGATTATGTGATCTAAATTATAAAGCATGAAATTACTTGAGATATCAATTGATGGTTTCTGGATCGAATGCGAATATTCTCTAAGTGGTACTATTATTCAGAGAAGGTTTTGGACCTTATGGAATTATGGGAATTGGATTATCTGTGTCCTAACCTTTGATTATCAGATTATGGGTCCTTGAAGAGTGTTAAATAGGAACCCACCGCCAGTTGTTCCTCAGAATGAGAATCCTCCTGCAGTCACTCCTCCGAACGAACAAGGCAGTACGGTGACAGATCAGATTGATGCAACTGCTATGCCTATGGAGACCTTACTGAAGAGGTTCCAATATTTCCGACCCTTGATTTTGAAGGGTACGGAGAATCCAGTTGACAGCAAGAGTTGGTTGGACGACATAGACCAGCTTTTTGATTCTCTCGACTATTCTGATGACCGCAGAATCAGGTTAGTCATCCATAAATTGAGAGGAGTTGCGAAGAACTGGTGGATTGCGACAAAGAGGGCTTTTGAGAATCGAGGTACAACTATTGACTGGAATCTTTTTAAATCTAAGTTCTATAAGCGGTTCTTTCCAGTTTCGTACCGAAAGGATAAAGGTGCCGAGTTTGCAAATTTGAAGCAAGGAAACTTGAATATCGAGGATTATGTTGCCAAGTTTGAGAGATTGTTGAGGTTCGCACCTCACATTGCCGACAACGAAGAAGTTAAAGCTGATCAATTCATCAATGGCTTGAATCCTGATATCTTCACTCTGGTGAATACTGGAAGGCCCAATAAATTTGCTGATGCAATGGATCAGGCCAAGGGTGCTGAGGCAGGGTTGATGAGGCAGAGAGGGAATCGGGTTGCATCTCAGCAGCAACAGAGGCAGTTTCAAAACCAGCCATCTCAATATCAGAATCCGGCTCAGAGATCCAAAGGTCATAGCAATGGAGGCAACAGAAAGGATTACTATCGTCCGAAAGGTAAACATTTTAAGAAATCAGGAAGCAGTTATTCGAGCTCTGGTGGCTCGAATCAGTACAATTCGGGACAGGGATCAGGTTCCTCTAGAGCTTCTTGTAGCAAGTGTGGAGGTCGTCACTCCAGCGACCAGTGTAGAGGGATTTTTGGGAATTGCTACATCTGTCAGCAGACGGGACATTATGCTAGACTTTGTCCTCAGAGAGGCTCGGAGCAAGCACAGAATGGTAATGCTTCTAGACAGTCTGCACCGCCTCAGAGGCAAGTGAATGCAGTTCACTCTTTCCAGCCACAACAGCAAAATCGTCAAGGAGGTAGCCAGAATTCGAACCAACCTCTTCGTCAGCAGGCGAGAGTGTTTGCTCTAAATGAGGATCAGGCTCAGGCAGCACCTGATGATGTGATTGTAGGTAACTGTACAATATTTTGTTATCCTGCTTATATTTTGATAGATACGGGTGCGATTCACTCTTTCATATCTTAGAAATTTGTATTGATGCATGCCTTACCTTTTGAGCCATTGCCTGGCGTGGTTTCTGTTACTTCACCTTTGGGTGGAGGAATTGTTTCGAGGAATTTTGTTAGGAATTGTGAATTGAGTAGTGAAGGGAATTTGATTAAGTTCGACTGTGTTATACTTGGTTTGTCGGACTTTGACTGCATAGTTGGTATAGATGTTTTGACTGAGTACAGGGCTACAGTGTATTATTTCAGAAGGTAGTCCATTTCAGATCAGAGATGACAGATGAGTGGAGATTCTTTGTTAAGGGTTCTCGATCTGAAATTCATTTGATTTCTGTTTTGTCTATGACTAGACTGTTGCAGAGAGGAGCAGAGGGTTTTCTGATCTATGCAGTGGATGTTTGAAGTCTACCCCGGTGTTGATTGATATACCAGTGGTTAGAGAGTTTCCTGATGTGTTCTCGGATGAGATTCCGGGATTACCGCCTGTAGTAGCCCGTATCCAAAACTAATGATTAATGAGTAATTAATCGTATAATCATGTTGAGACTAAGTAAAACTGTGGAGCTGCAGCAGAGGTGTACCCCTAGTTGCGGGATAGTCGCCATCAGTGGGCTGACGACGGACGCAGGTATAGCTATGGTCTCCTTAAATTATTTAGGAGTATGCAATAGTTTAGTTAAGGCTTTTAGAGCTTATTGAATGATGCATGTGTATTTGAATTGTAGACTTGATGATAGGCTTGGAACCTAGAGTGGAACTACTAGGACTGCCTTAGAAAGGTACGTAAGTACTGACTGAGATTGCCAGCGGATATGCATGCTTATATGTTGCATATATGTGTTTGAATGTTATTATTGTTATGCGGCATGTGCATATCATCTTGTGCCTGTACATCTGTATATCTTTCGAGATGAGCCAGTTAGGGTTGCTCAGCCCTGTTAGGACGTTTGATATCGAGTACCCTTAGGTACTGATACCTGAAGGACTTCGTGGTCCGCGTCCGTGATTCGGGAATGAGTGGTTGCACACAGTGGTTAGCTACCCCGATGTGATGAGCTTATATCCCAGGAGCTAGTCTGAGCAGTTTGTATACAGTTATCCCCGATATGGATACCCTGTCATTTGCATGCATCATATTTGTATGTTTATCCGTGCTTTCGTATTGAGCTTAGAGCTCACGTCCAGTATTTTCTGTGTATCTGGATACCCCATTCGATGGGGTAGGTGTAGGTGCAGGATTGAGCACCAGGAGCCTAGAGGAGCCAGCGACCTTGAAGACAGCAGTATTTAGCTGTAGGTTTTTATCTAAGTAATTCGATTGGGTTGTATAAATCGAGTTTGTTAGCCGGTTGTATTCTGCCGGTCTGCTTGTATTTAAGTCTTCCGCAGCGATTTTATTTAATTCATGCTTAATTATGCTCTTAACTCTGATTAGGCAGTGGATCCGGGTCGGTCGCTACATTTATGGTATCAGAGCTGCATGCAAGGGACTTAGGAAATTGATAATAAAACTTCTTGATTATCCTTGTAGGATTTATTGAGGCATAGCAAAAGAAGATTTGGTTCTTCATTGCCAAGTTTTGCGGCAGAAGTTTTTACTATAAGGAATGCAACAGTGATGAGAACACCAGTAGTAGCATATCGATAGATAGACTGACTGCTGTGGACGGTTCATCATTTGATGCATTGGGATGTTGATCGAAGAACATATGGATTCCAGCCAGGGAAGACTGGAAGAGAAGATCGGGTATATCACGTCAGATATCTCTGAGGGCTTTTTGGAACGAATGGTGTTTAGTAATCCATGTGGTTCCAGTCCTTGAAGATTCTCCACTCGTAGCTGGAGAGATTGTCAGATAGACCTTCACAGGAGATACCTTGAGTGCCTAAGGTATGACAGGTTTCGAGCGTAAGGTCTATAAACTCGTGCAGAACATGGTTTTGCAGGTATGCTTGTATCGATGCTTTTGGTAGGCATACGGGAAACTTCATGTTCAAAAGCATAATTTGGTTACAAGAAGAACGCTGATGGTAGATCGTGAGCAGAAGAAGTCGACTGACATGCACTGACGCAGAGCATAGCTGGCTAGCTATCACGTGACATTTCTCCGGAGTTCTTCGCTGGAGGACATGTAGAGAGACTTGGACGGGAGTATGCTTGTATCGATGCGTGTGTCGATTGGAAGCTTCATGCTCAAGGAGCGAAGACAAGTTTGATGATTTTAAATACTGTATTGATGTATTTGTAAACAGTATTTCAGTTGTAATATATCATCAGAATTTAGTTGTATCATATCAAGTTATTGGATGTACATGTTGTTGTATTTTCGGAATACTGTAATGATATTACATGGGATTGTAATAAATAAATTGTACAAACTTGAAGTAATGATACATGTGTTACTTATTCAGCAATTCGTGATTAATTGCAAGTAATTTTATAAAGTTTGGCTTGGAATTAGTTGATTGGTAATCAACTAGGATAGCTCATGGATTTCGAGTAAGCCAGCGGTAACGGATTGACATAGGGTTAGTCTAGGTGTTTTCCTAGGATTGACCTAATTAGTCGTTCGACTGGGTTAGTGCCAGTGATGAGGTGATTCATCTGGGGGCATGGGAATTTTGATCTTGTTTGAAATTTTGAGTTTCGTTCTAGGTTGTTTTCGTAGAACAGTAGCCTGATTGACTTTCATAGGTTGGGAATTCGTGATGATGGGATTTCATCAGGAACCAGTTGAGTACATATCGAGAGTTGTGGACTATGATCATGACTAGACATGATGGAGCGCGACCCTATGCCAGTGTTACTCTGGGAGTCTTTTGTACTTTGGAGAATACCTGGAAGCCTTTGTGCTTCAGGATTGGCGGTGGGAAGGCTACCTAGTCTATAGTTTCGGTAACAGTCACGACGGGGTATGACATTGGATTAGATGCCTGGTTAGGTATCAGCATTTTAGATTTCGACTGACTGTCGTCAGAGATATTGGTTTGTAGTTTTGTCATAAGGACCAGTCTTGGAGGGATTTCCTTGACAAGTGCGTACTCTGAGCAGATAGTTTTAGCCTATTAGATACTGCTAGACTAGTGGATCTAGTCGGTGTTTGGATGCTCTTGTGATAGGGG
This sequence comes from Henckelia pumila, assembly GCF_033568475.1. Lineage (NCBI taxonomy): Eukaryota > Viridiplantae > Streptophyta > Magnoliopsida > Lamiales > Gesneriaceae > Henckelia > Henckelia pumila. The sequence continues at coordinate 115,158,323 of NC_133122.1, read as the reverse complement.
CTATCCAGGAGATGGTTTGTGAAATTCCTGTAACATTTGACTCGGGGATGAGTATTTTCTGGCAAAGATAGTTTTCTTCAGTGATAGATTATATCTGATGCTAAGGATTGTACATGACTATTTGAGGTGTGAGGAAAGCATGACTTATGCTAGTGTACACTTGGTGGTGATTTCAGGTGGGACATCGTGGCAAGTTACCTCAGTCTCGATTTGTTGCAGTCTTAGAAAGAGATATAAACATCAGGAACATGTTCAGCGATAGCTGGAATCTTTCAGACTTGTATTGCGGCTTGGGTTGAACAAGTCCTTACGATCATCTTGAATGAATATAGACAGTGGATATTATGTCTAGACTGGTGCAGGTTTAGCACTAGTGATTACTTGTAACTGTCGTTTGACTCTGTCAAAGATGAGTGATTGAATCAGCTGTGATTCTTTTGATTCCAAGTATTTGGGATCTGCGGACGTGTGATAGTGAGATCATCGATATTGATCGGCCATGAGAGTTTCATTGATCTGTGATTGTCTGATTAGGGTTGATATCGTCAGGCAGAGCGAGAGCTACAGTAGATCAACTTGATTGATCAGATTATTCCAATCGGTACTGATTGGGATGTAGTGAATCAAGAAGTACTGGGAATAGTACTATAAGTATGGTATGCTTTGATATAGCGATTCAAGTGCATTTAGGGAATTCTTTAGTTGCTAAGGAATCTCCAGGGATGCGAGAATTGGGGCTTTTTGGATTCTGCAGATCATGAGAATAGTCATAGGTTGGTTCTTGTGATCATTTTATAGTTAATAGCATTGCTGAGATTACCATTGATGGATTTTGATCTGAACATTGCTTGGTTTTAGCAATGAATTATTCAGTTTGCGGAAATAGGATTCAGTAATTGTCCCAGGATTGTCAGTGGACAAATTTTGGGGACCGTTAGTCAGAATGTTTAGCTTCAGGGCTTCCAGCAGATTTCTCAAGATTTGTTGTTGAGAGGCGATTCGACAAATGCTCATGGATTTCAATGAACATTAGCTGGTTAGCATTAGTTGTTTCATGGGATGAGACACCAGCTGAGACTTTTGTTTCTGAGTCTTGCAGGATTGTTGTCACTGATATCCCAGTGCGTTTTGATATGCTGTGTCATTGAAAGGATTAGAAAACGTAATTGCCACTAGTATTGATAGATTCTGTGCGGGATCAAGGTGAATCAGTTTGGTTATCCCCGCTAGTGAGCCAAGGGTTTAGTTATCTGGAACAGGAAAACCGAAATCGTTTTTGTCGATACTATCTCTAGTTCCGAGATAGAAGTAAGCATTCGATATAGGCTACTAATGCAGAGGGTGGTGTTGGTCCATCTAAGGGTTTCAGCAGGATGGTAGTGAATTTCAAGGCGACGACCTCGAAGGATGCATTTAGACAAGAAATTGTGTATAAAGATTTTGTCATCTGTTTACTTAGTTGGTGTTCTTTGGGAAACATTCATCGGACAGAGTGAGTACTGAAAGTACGTACTATGATGCCAGGAATTTTTAGGATTTTGTTGTTATCCATGGAAGGATGACTAATGCGATCGAGTAGATGCTATCTACGATAGCGGGATTCAGATCAAGGTTTATCGCAATCAGTATGATGATTTCAGATGGTTAGAGTGGTGGCAGTGATGCGATTGCTTTGCGAACTGGTGGCCGGTAGTTTCCATTTCTATTCGCATAAGGTACTATTTTCGGAAGAAATATTTTATCCTTAGTGATACAGAGTAACTCACATGAGTTCTTGGAAGAAGGATATCTAGGATTTGACCAAAAGTAAAATCTAGATCAATTTGTTTAGTACTTTGCAATAACGTCAAGGGATGCGATGTTACCGTTAGACCAGTGAAATACAATGTGTTGTATCTGGTTTTATTGTGGGCAGCGATGGAGTTCGTGCATGTCTAGAGAATAGTTGATGGCTAGTTACGATCTTAGCAGGAGTGTCATCGCTAAGATTTGTAGGCAATGTGGCTGATACAGTCGGCAATTTGGACCGAAGGTGCCGTGTTGTTGCGGTTATCGATGGATAACTGACGATAGTCAGTAGTGTTACTCGATTCTTGCAGGATTGCTGATAAGAAGACAGTGATTTCCAGAGTGATCGTTAAAAGCGTGCGAGTTTGAAATCAGTGCGAATTATAAATCGAGTTTATGTTTTGATGTGGTTCAGTGAATGAACAGACCCTGCAGGTTTAGCGAGGTTTGGTATTGTAGAAGGTTATTTGACCAGATGTTTTGAACCAAAACTACTAATGAATTGGACGAATGGTTTATACTATATTCCCGGGGTTTACTCTAGATTTCGAGGACAAAATCATTTTAAGGTGGTGGGAATGTAGTAGCCCGTATCCAAAACTAATGATTAATGAGTAATTAATCGTATAATCATGTTGAGACTAAGTAAAACATGATTAAGGAAATTCCAGATGAATTAACGGACTTCGGAAATGGATCCAGAACACTCGGAAATGGTCCAGAGGGTCCCAAGACTCGAGCAGGATCGGAGCCACCGATCCAGGATCGGAGCTTCCGATCTTGGTGAGTTCGGAACCACATCGGAAGCAAGGAGATCGGAGCTTCCGATCGGCGATCGGAGCTTCCGATCGACCATCGGTGACAGGTGTGTGGTTGCATGTGGATGGGATTGACGCGTGGCATCGAAGCTTCCGATCGGAGGAACGGAGCTTCTGATCTGCACGTTCAGAGCTTCCGATTGGGAACGGAGCTTCCGATCGTTGTCTATAAATATAGGTGCGAGGGATTCATTTCAAAGCGCACCGAATTCCTCTCCTTCGCCCTTGTGGCTCTATTTTAGTGCTTTGGGTACTCTTATTTAGAGTTGGAGTAGGGAACATATTTTTAGTATAGTCAGACAGTGTCTGAAACAGTAGCGGAGCAGTGCTCAAAGCTGTGGAGCTGCAGCAGGGGTGTACCCCTAGTTGCGGGATAGTCGCCATCAGTGGGCTGACGACGGACGCAGGTATAGCTATGGTCTCCTTAAATTATTTAGGAGTATGCAATAGTTTAGTTAAGGCTTTTAGAGCTTATTGAATGATGCATGTGTATTTGCATTGTAGACTTGATGATAGGCTTGGAACCTAGAGTGGGACTACTAGGACTGCCTTAGAAAGGTACGTAAGTACTGACTGAGATTGCCAGCGGATATGCATGCTTATATGTTGCATATATGTGTTTGCATGTTATTATTGTTATGCGGCATGTGCATATCATCTTGTGCCTGTACATCTATATATCTTTCGAGATGAGCCAGTTAGGGTTGCTCAGCCCTGTTAGGACGTTTGATATCGAGTACCCTTAGGTACTAGTACCTGAAGGACTCCGTGGTCCGCATCCGTGATTCGGGAATGAGTGGTCTCACATAGTGGTTAGCTACCCCGATGTGACGAGCTTATATCCCAGGCGTCAGTCTGAGCAGTGTGTATACAGTTATCCTAGATATGAATACCCTGTCATTTGCATGCATCATATTTGTATATTTATCCGTGCTTTTGTATTGAGATTAGAGCTCACGTCCAGTATTTTCTGTGTATCTGGATACCCCATTCGACGGGGCAGATCTAGGTGCAGGATTGAGCACCAGGAGCCTGGAGGAGCCAGCGACCTTGAAGACAGCAGTATTTAGCTATAGGTTTTTATCTAAGTAATTCGATTGGGTTGTATAAATCGAGTTTGTTAGCCTGTTGTATTCTGCCGGTCTGCTTGTATTTAAGTCTTCCGCAGCGATTTTATTTAATGCATGCTTAATTATGCTCTTAACTCTGATTAGGTAGTGGATCCGGGTCGGGTCGCTACACCGCCTATTCGTGAGATTGAATTTGGCATCGAACTGACGTCATGTACTCAGCCGATTTCTGAAGCTCCGTATAGAATGGCCCCGATTGAATTGAAGGAATTGAAGGAACAATTGGAGGAATTGATTGCCAAGGGATACATTCGACCTAGTGTATCGCCTTGGGGTGCTCCTGTTTTGTTTGTTAGAAAGAAAGATGGCTCTATGAGACTTTGCATCGACTACCGCCAACTGAACCAGACGATGGTTAAGAATGGGTATCCTTTACCGCGTAATAGACTTTTTTGATCAGTTGCAGGGTTCTTGTGTTTATTTGAAGATAAATTTGAGGTCTGGGTATCATCAGCTGAGAGTGCGAGAAGAGGATGTTCCTAAGACTACGTTTAGGACGAGGTATGACCATTTCGAATTTCTTGTCATGCCGTTTGGTTTCACTAACTCCCCAACAGTCTTTATGGGGTTGATGAACCGAATCTTTCAGCGCTTTCTAAATGAGTTTGTTATTATTTTCATTGACGATATCCTGATCTATTCGAAGAGCCGTGCTGATCATGCAGAGAATCTGAGGAATTTTTTGCAGATTTTGAGAACTGAACAGTTGTTTGCTAAACTGTCAAAGTGTGAGTTTTGGTTGGACCGAGTCGTTTTTCTTGGTTACATTATCTCTGGAGATGGGATTTCTGTCAATCCCAGCAAGATCGAGGCAGTTATTAACTGGCGAAGGCCGACTTCTGTGCCTGAAATTCGGAGTTTTATGGGTTTAGCAGGTTACTATCGCAGATTTATTCAGGGTTTATCTTATATTGCGAAACCAATTACCCAGCTGACTCAGAAAACGTGCCTTTTGTTTGGACTGAAGAGTGTGAGACCAGTTTCATTGAGTTGAAGAAGAGATTGACTAGCGCTCCAATACTTTCTATTCCCTCAGGTTCTGGAGGTTTTACGGTGTATTGCGATGCTTCCCATTCTGGTCTTGGATGTATTCTTATGTAGAGGAAGAACGTGATAGCGTATGCGTCGAGGCAGTTGAAACCGCACAAGACACGCTATCCAGTTCATGATCTTGAACTCGCCGCTATTGTTTTTGCCTTGAAAATCTGGTGTCACTATTTGTACGGTGAGTCTTTTGAGATCTTTTCTGATCATAAGAGTCTTAAGTACTTATTTTCACAGTCTGAGTTGAATATGAGACATAGGAGATGGCTAGATTTATTGAAGGACTTCGACTGCGAGATTAAGTATTACCCAGGAAAGTCGAACGCAGCTGCTGATGCTTTGAGTCATAAGCTTTGTTCCTTATCTCTTTCGACCATCGGTGTGTCTCGTTTGGTTGATGATTGTTGCAATTCTGGATTGGAGTTTGAATCATATAGGAATCCTATCAGAGTCTGTGTTATCCAGCCTGAGCCAGAGTTGTTTGTGTCGATCAAAGAAGCACAGAAATCCGATGAGAGTATTCAACAATCGATAGAAAAGGTGAGATCTGGACAACAGTCTGAATTTCAGGTCAGGGATGATGTTTTATTTGTGAATAACCGTATTGTTGTGCCTGATATTTCTGAGATGAGATAGCGTATTCTGCGAGAGGCACATTGCAAACGGTTCAGTGTTCATCCTGGAGGCCGAAAGATGTATAACGACCTGAAGAGTCAGTTTTGGTGGAAAAAGATGAAGAGTGATGTTGCGAGGTTTGTATCCCGTTGTTTGAACTGCCAGCAGGTGAAGGCTGAGAGAAAGAGGCCGGGTGGTCTTCTGCACAATTTATCTGTTCCGGAGTGGAAGTGGGATCATATCTCGATGGATTTCGTCACGAAGCTTCCCCGATCTGTTCGAGGATGCGATGCCATTTGGGTAGTGATTGACCGTTTGATGAAGTCTGCTTGTTTTATTCCGTATCGGATAACATATCATCATGATCAGATGGCCGAGTTGTATGTCAGAGAGATTGTTAGATTGCACGGTGTGCCGAGATCGATTGTTTCAGACCGAAATCCTCGGTTTACTTCTCATTTCTGGCATAGTCTACAGGAGGCTCTTGGTACTCGTTTACACTTGAGTACCGCATACCATCCTCAGACCGACGGTCAATCAGAGCGGACGATTTAGACTCTGGAAAATATGTTACGAGCAGCGGTGCTTGACTTTGGCACTACTTGGCAAGATTCGTTGCCTCTCGTTGAGTTTTCGTACAACAACAGCTTCCATACGAGTATAGGAATGGCACCATTTGAAGTGTTGTATGGAAAGAAGTGCAGATCTCCTCTGTACTGGGATGAGATGTCTAGGTCCCCATACTTGGGACCAGATATGTTACGTGATACGGCTGAGCAGGTGAAGATTATTCGATTGAGAATGAAGACTGCTCAGGACCGACAAGCAAATTATGCGAATATCCATCGCAGACCTCTATCTTTCGATCAGGGAGACCAGGTATTCTTCAAGATTTCTCCGTTTAGAGGTACTTTAGATTTGGGAAGAGAGGGAAGTTTTCACCGAGATTCATCGGTGCGTATGATATTTTGCAAAAGATACGCGATCTAGCCTACAGATTAGCACTTCCTCCTTCTTTAGCTGGTATTCACGACGTATTTCACGTATCGATGTTGAGGAAATACCATCCCGATCCTGCTCATGTTCTTCAACCTGACGAAGCCGAACTTGATGAAACACTGAGTTATTTCGAGAGACCGATTCAGATCCTTGACAGAAAGGAGAAAAAACTCAGAACCAAATCGATTCCTTTGGTGAAAGTTCAGTGGATTCGTCACGGAGTCGAAGAAGCGACTTGGGAGACAGAATCTGATATTAGACTGAGATTCCCTAACTTATTTATTTGACGTGAGTCCTTAATTCTTTTCTTGAATTCTTATTTCTTTCTTATGAGTTGATATTACTGATTTCGAGGACGAAATCTATTCTTAGTGGGGGATAATTATAACGCCCCGTTTCTATATTAGTTGACTTTATTTGAAATAATCAGTGATTTCAAAATTCGAGATCGGACTTTTTCTTGATCAGGGACTATTTTGCTATTTTCGGAATTTTCAGGGACTAAAATGCAAATATTTGTTTTGTTAAATATTTATAAGGGATTTTGACTTTTGGAACACTTCATCTTCATCCCTTCCATCGCCTCTCCTCCATTGAAGACGCCATTTGAGATTCCAAGCTTTGGGATTTCACCCCAAGCTCGATCCGTCCGTTGGAAATTATTTCTGAAAGCAGTTTATGTAGTAGCCCGTAACAAAAATCAGTAATTAAGGAATTAATCATAATTACTTGGGTAGAGTTCGGAAGCTCCGAACAGGATCGGAAGCTCCGATCGATATTACGTCAGGCATGACGTGTGGCAAGATCGGAAGCTCCGATCAGGACCGGAAGCTCCGATCACCCCTATCCGGAGTCAACAAGTAATATTTTGACACGTGGCAGATCAGGATCTTCGGAAGCTCCGATGGCAGGATCGGACGTTCCGATCGAGGTTCGGACGTTCCGATCGAGGATCAGAAGTTCCGATCGTTGTCTATAAATAGAGGGCCGAGGTTTCATTTCCAATTGCCAATTCCGAGTTTCCCTCTCCTTTCTAGTCTATTTGAGTTGTTCCAGCCTTCCTAGGCTTGACCCGGTGGTCAGCGGGGCGTTCGATAGTCGTAGCAGAGTTGTGCCCAAGTTTTGGAGGCATCGACATCAAAGGGCTAACGACGGACGAAGGTATAGCTTTTGCTTCCTATAAATATTTAGGAGTATGCAATAGCTTAGTTAAGGCTTTTAGAGCGCTATAATGATAGTAGTATCATTTGGCAGTGTAGCGCGGATTATAGGCGTTGACCTAGGGCTGATAGCACTTGCCTAGTTTTGAGGTACGGAAGTACTGTTCGAGATATCCTGACTGAGTATGCATGTATTATGTGACTGCATGGTTTATATGTCATTGATTTATGCTGAATTCATTTGCATCTTGCTGTATCTCTTTCGAGATGTCTGTTAGTAGGGTTGTACCCTATCCTGTTAGTGGATGGACTTCCATCGATTTGGGTCCGGCGTATCCACGGTTATCTCGGTATGGGAGCCACCTCCTGAAGCGACGGCACAACGTGCTACATACCAGGGCCCGGTCTGTCTCTGTTATCTGATCCTTGACCTCGAGTTTATAGGGAGTTCACTTTGCATGCATGTATACTCATACTCTCGTACTGAGCGTTTTTTGCTCACGTCTCGTACTCTGTGTTTCTGGACACCCTATTCCATGGGGCAGGTTTGCGATTGGACGAGGAGGGTGGATCCAGGAGGGGCTAGTCAGTGGTTGGCCAGCTGGAGCTTCGTCTAGGTTTTATTACTGTAGTTTGGGTTGATACAGCTATTCGATTTGGTTGTATATTATTTGGATAAATTACAGATTCCTTTACTTGGTATTGTATAACGTTTATGGTTTCCGCAGTTTTATTCTGATATCTACTTAATTAAGTTAATTGCATGCCTAAGTCTGTTAGTAGGTGATCCGGGTAAGGGTCAATACATTTATGGTATCAGAGCATGCAAAGTATTCTTGGGATTTAGTCTCATCATGAGGTATTTTTGTAGATGGCAAATCATGATGACCAGAGTTCTCATGGCAGTATTGGTGGGCGTTGGGGTGATGCCGACCGGGAGCCTCGTCGAGAACGGCATCATCGTCATCATGACGACGAGCGTTTCACTGTGCGTCGATTCTTAGCTATGGGTCCTAAGCCCTTAGTTGGAGGTGAGTCTCCGGAGGATGCGGAGAACTGGTTAGACCGCATGGAGATGACTTTTCAGACTTTCCAATGCACCGAGGAGCAGAAGATGGAGATCCTTGGCTATCTTCTGGATGGGCGAGCCCGTAGGTGGTGGAGGTTTACCTCTGCACCCTTTATTGCGGTGAGAGGAGTGGCCACCTGGGCCTTGTTCCGCACAGCTTTCCAAAAGCAGTATTTTCCTCCTGCACTCCGTCATTAAAAGGCAGGCGAGCTACTGAGTCTGCGACAGGGAGCTATGTCTATTGATGAGTATCAGCAGAGGTTCTTTGATCTGCTATCCTATTGCCCCGAGATTGCTGATAGCTCAGAGATGAAGTATAATCTGTTCCTTCAGGGCCTTAACCCTGAGATCCATGACCGTGTGGCGGTTGGCGACGACATGTCCTACGAGGGTTTGGTGAGCCGTTGTCACCAGGCAGAGGACAACATTCGGCGGAACAAGTCTTTCCCTCAATCGAGGCCTGCTAGTTCTTTGGGTTCCCGTGCCCAAACTTTCAAGAAGTCTGGATTTACTTCTTCTTCCTCTGGCTCTGCTGGTGTTGTCCGTTTCGGTAAGAAGGACAAGTGTGATCACTGTGGGAAGAACCATCCATCCGACAAGTGCCATAGAGCTTCTGGAGCTTGGTTCCGTTGTGGAGAGACTGGTCATATCCGGAGAGATTGTCCACTATCTGGGGGAGGCGGTTCTGGATCTGGTTCAGGATCTGGCTCTCAGGCCACCGTTCAGCAGAGGTCGCAGGGACAACCTGCTGGGAGTTCTCATTTGAGGCCACGAGCTTCTGGCCAGGTGTTTGCCCTGAGACATGATCAGGCAGTGGAGGAGAATGAGAAAGTCATCGCAGGTACATTTCTGCTTTATAGTATACCTGCTCTTGTACTTATTGACACTGGTGCATCTCATTCCTTCATTTCTGCACGTTTTGTTAAGAGGCATAAGTTATCATGCATTGCACTAGACGTAGTGATGTCTGTTTCTACCCTGACGGGCCAATCTGCTTTGGCTAAGCGTCTAGTGATGGGTTGCCCTTTAGAGTTCGAAGGGAACATTCTGTTAGCGAATCTCATGGTCCTGGCGATGGACGACTTTGATTGCATTCTGGGAATAGATATGTTGACTACCTATCGAGCTTCGATGGACTGCTATCAGAGATTAGTACGCTTTCATCCGAAGGGGAGTGAGAGCTGGTTTTTCTATGGTGAGGGAGCGCGACCCCCGATGCCTTTGGTATCAGCTTTGAGAGCCTGTCGAGCTCTAGAGTCTGGCGGGGAAGGCTACCTTATCTATGCAGTTGATTTGTCCGCTAAGAGTATTGGGATAGAGAGCATTCCTGTTGTGGATGAATTTCCAGATGTATTTCCTGATGAGATTCCGGGTTTTCCTCCTGCTAGGGAAGTCGAGTTTGGCATAGAGTTAATGCCGGGTACTTCACCTATTTCTCGAGCACCGTATCGTCTGGCTCCGTCAGAGATGCGTGAGTTGAAGAATCAGCTACAAGATCTTTTGGACAAGGGGTACATTCGTCCTAGTGTATCTCCTTGGGGAGCTCATGTTCTCTTCGTGAAGAAGAAGGATGGGTCGATGCGGTTGTGCATTGACTATCGGCAGCTGAATCGAGTCACTGTGAAGAACAAGTATCCATTGCCTCGTATTGATGACTTTTTTGATCAGATGCAGGGCACATCAGTTTACTCCAAGATAGACTTGAGATCTGGGTATCATCAGTTGAGAGTCCGTGATCAGGACGTAGCCAAGACTGCATTCCGTACTCGCTATGGGCATTACGAGTTCCTAGTGATGCCATTTGGTTTGACTAATGCGCCGGCTATATTCATGGATTTGATGAACCGTGTCTTCAAGGAGTATTTGGACAAGTTTGTCGTGGTCTTCATTGATGACATCTTGGTGTATTCGCGTAATATGAAAGAGCATGTTTCTCACTTGCGGTTGGTACTGCAGACTCTTCGGGATGAGCAGTTGTACGCCAAACTAAGCAAGTGTGAGTTCTGGATGGATCGAATGGTCTTTCTTGGCCATATCATATCTAGGGAGGGGATTTCTGTTGATCCAAGCAAGATTGAAGCGGTACTTAATTGGTCGCGTCCGACGACAGTTGCTGAGATCCGTAGTTTTCTGGGTCTAGCAGGGTATTATCGTCGCTTCATTCTGAACTTCTCTCAACTAGCTCGACCTTTGACGCAGCTTACCCGCAAGGGTGTGGATTTCGAGTGGTCCTCCGAGTGTGAGGAGAATTTCTGTGAGCTTCGACGGCGGTTGACTTCTGCACCGGTGTTGGCATTACCGTCAGGATCTGGAGGGTATGTGGTATACACGGATGCTTCTCTTCAGGGGTTAGGTTGTGTCCTGACTCAGAATGGGCATGTGATCGCATACGCTTCTAGACAGCTGAAGCTTCACGAGGACAACTATCCAGTCCATGATTTGGAGTTGGCAGCCATTGTGTTCGCTTTGAAGATCTGGCGTCATTATCTGTATGGCGAGAAATTTGAGATCTTCACCGACCATAAGTGTCTCAAGTATTTGTTCACTCAGGCGGAGTTGAACATGAGGCATAGACGTTGGATGGACTTGCTTAAGGACTATGATTGCGAGATTAAGTACCATCCGGGAGCTGCTAATCTCACCGCTGATGCTTTGAGTCGCAAGGTGCGACTATCCGCACTTCAGACTTGTTCGATGTCTAGTGCGATCAGTGACTTTTGTACTTCAGGTTATAACTTCAAGCATAAGAAAGGTATGCAGAGTATCCAGATGTTTGCGATATTATCTAAGCCAGCTTTGTATTCGCGGATTCGAGATGCTCAGATGTCTGATTCGAAGACCCAGTGTTTAGCTCGTTTAGCTAACGAGGGTAGCTCGTCTGGATTTCATTATCAGTCAGATGACTTTCTGTGTTTGTCTGGTAGGCTTGTGATTCCGTAGGATGAAGAGTTGGGAGAAGAGATTTTGTCTCAGGCGCATCGCACTAAGTTGAGTATTCATCCTGGGAGCAACAAGATGTACAAGGATCTACGTACTCGTTTCTGGTGGAAGGGCAACAAGATGTACAGGCTGAGAGTGTCACCTTTTCGCAAGATTCTCAGATTTGGCCATAAGGGCAAGTTATCTCCCAGGTTTATCGGTCCGTTTGAGATCTTGGAGAGCATTGGCGATTTGGCTTATCGACTAACTTTGCCACCGCATCTTTCCAGTATTCACGACGTGTTTTACGTATCTTTGTTGCGACGGTATGTGGCGGATGAATCTCATATTCTGCAGCGGTCTGAGGTTCAGGTGAACAAGGATTTGACCTATGTTGAGAAACCTATTCGCATCCTGGATTATAAGGATAAGGTTTTGCGGAACAAAGTCATTCCTTTGGTTTTAGTTCAGTGGCAGCGCCGAGGCACTGAGGAAGCTACTTGGGAGCTTGAGGACAGGATGCGTGAAGACCATCCTGAGTTGTTTTGATTTCATTCTTAAATTGTATTCAGTTGCAAACTCTGTAAAACGTTTGATATGAATAAAGAATGTTTCTGATTTCTGTATTGCATTCGGTACTTAAGATCTGATTTTGAGGATGAAATATCTTAAGTGGGGGAGAATGTAGTAGCCCGTAACCAAATCAGTAATTAAGGAATTAATCATAATTACTTGGGTAGAAGCTCGGAAGCTCCGAAGGTGAGTTCGGAAGCTCTGATCAGGATCGGAAGCTCCGAACAGGATCGGAAGCTCCGATCGATATTACGTCAGGCATGACGTGTGGCAAGATCGGAAGCTCCGATCAGGACCGGAAGCTCCGATCACCCCTATCCGGAGTCAACAAGTGATATTTTGACACGTGGCAGATCAGGATCTTCGAAAGCTCCGATGGCAGGATCGGACGTTCCGATCGAGAATCGGAAGTTCCGATCGTTGTCTATAAATAGAGGGTCGAGGCTTCATTTCCAATTGCCAATTCCGAGTTTCCCTCTCCTTTCTAGTCTATTCGAGTTGTTCCAGCCTTCCTAGGCTTGACCCGGCGGTCAGGGGGCGTTTGGTAGTCGTAGCGGAGTTGTGCCCAAGTTCTGGAGGCATCGACATCAAAGGGCTAACGACGGACGAAGGTATAGCTTTTGCTTCCTATAAATATTTAGGAGTATGCAATAGCTTAGTTAAGGCTTTTAGAGCGCTATAATGATAGTAGTATCATTTGACAGTGTAGCGCGGATTATAGGCGTGGACCTAGGGCTGATAGCACTTGCCTAGTTTTGAGGTACAGAAGTACCGTTCGAGATATCCTGACTGAGTATGCATGTATTATGTGACTGCATGGTTTATATGTCATTGATTTATGCTGCATTCATTTGCATCTTGTTGTATCTCTTTCGAGATGTCTGTTAGTAGGGTTGTACCCTATCCTGTTAGTGGATGGACTTCCATCGATTTGGGTCCGGCGTATCCACGGTTATCTCGGTATGGGAGCCACCTCCTGAAGTGACGGCATAGCGTGCTACATACCAGGGCCCGGTCTGTCTCTGTTATCTGATCCTTGACCTCGAGTTTATAGGGAGTTCACTTTGCATGCATGTATACTCATACTCTCGTACTGAGCGTTTATGCTCACGTCTCGTACTCTGTGTTTCTGGACACCCTATTCCATGGGGCAGGTTTGCGATTGGACGAGGAGGGTGGATCTAGGAGGGGCTAGTCAGTGGTTGGCCAGCTGGAGCTTCGTCTAGGTTTTATTATTGTTGTTTGGGTTGATACAGCTATTCGATTTGGTTGTATATTATTTGGATAAATTACAGATTCCTTTACCTGGGATTGTATAACGTTTATGGTTTCCGCAGTTTTATTCTGATATTTGTTTAATTAAGTTAATTGCATGCCTAAGTCTGTTAGTAGGTGATCCGGGTAAGGGTAACTACAGTTTATCAATCACTGCAGCGAGAACTTCATTTTATCGTAAGTTTCTCTCCGATCAGATACGTTTTGTTTTTTGGATGTTGTTAGAATCGATTGAGTTTCGAGGGTGTAGTTTTTGACAGAGTTCTGATCGTTTATTCTCAGTCAATTTTGAATTTGAGCGTCGTTCGGAATTGCTTTGATTTTTGAAAGCATATTTTGAAATTATGGATTTTGATATGTGTTGGATTTGAGTTTGAATGTTTGAATGATGATTGATATGAGATGTTTGGATTGATATTATGCTGTCTGTGTTTCCTATTTGTCAGAATATAGCAGTTATGCCGTCAGTTTGAGTTTCGGGATATCGTTTCTATTGATTTGATTATACCGAGTTTGATGAGGTTTCACTATCGATATTGATCTTGTGACTTCTTCTGTTAGATTGATTCGAAGTCCGTGGAGTTGCGAGACTGCAGCTTTGATCAGTTTGGAAGATTTGAGCCGGTATAGTATCGACTTTCTTACTTATCGACCGTAGAACTTGAATAGATATTGAATAGAGAATTGTTGTTTTACAGATTGAAAATTGTGAAACGACGAGAAGGTATAAGACGACTTTGGAATGGAATAGGACGATTAACTCGATTCCGGATTGATTAGAGTGTCCTAGAAGAAATCACTTGCATGTTTATATGCTTATTTGAACTTGATTGAATTGATATTTGAATGCATGGGATTTCATATGCATTCATATTGAGCCGATTGATTATTCATTTTGAATTAGACGATCTGGAGATTATAGTTGAGTGGCCTTGGTAGGCGATTTACTACGAGCATCTATTAACTCACTATAACTCTCTGGAGTCTAGAGGACTAAAATATACCTCGTCCACCTCGAAAGGGGAGTTCGGTGTGATTGTTGGATATTTTAAGATCGGGATCCCAAACCAAAGAAAGAAAGAAAGAAGAATTCCGTTTGATAATCCAGAAATTTTAAAGCTATGCATATCATTTTATTCCGCAGCGAAATGAACTACTTGAAGATTATGTGGAATTTGATTATATATCATGTCTTTATATATTATGTGATATTGTATGTTAGTCTATTTTATTAGGAATATTATTTTCACCGGATTATCCGGCTATTGCTTTGTCTTTGTTTGTGTGCTTGGAAATAGGTGGGGCAGGACCGAGTCAGAGGCAGCATGGATAAGGGTTGAGTTGATTAGAAGTGAGACTTGGTGTTTTGGGAGTCGAATTGTAATCGAACTTAGATTGTATTCGAACTCTTGTTGTTGGATCGTTTGAATAAGTTAGATTGTAGTATGTTCTACTAGTTGAGATTGTATAACTTTAGAACTACTTGTAATGGAATTATGCATGTTGTATCATTGGATTGTATTGTGTTGTAGTGCATGTTGTTGAATTGGAAGTGTTGGTGTTGAGCCTTTTTGATTTCTGCTGTTCCTTGATTCTGCAGCAGGGGGCGCTCGGTCGGTACTTTTTAACAGACCGAGCGCAGCCCCCTTTCAGAGCGACAGAAGGTTGGAAGGATTGGAGGCGCACGGTCTGCATTTTTTAGCAAACCGAGCGCACCCCCCTTATTAAAAAAAAATTTATTTCAGTTTTCTTTTAGACTTGGATTTTGCATGCTTTAGTGTTGTTAATCCAAGATTAGTTGATTAGCACCGAGGTATAACACCAAACATCTAGAAACATACTGATACACACTTTTCTTCATTCCTTTCCACCAGAAAGAACCTCGTACGCAAATATTTGTACACCGAAAGGATTCTCATACTTTATAACTAACACTTGTCATAACACTTGTGACAACGTCGTTGTCCACAATTCTTGATTTCCTGAAACCTCTAGGTTCTTTCTTGGAAATATCAATACAAATATTCCTATTGACTCAAAAGTCGATTAGTACAATATCTAGTACTAATATAATGACATCTATCTCATAACTTGAGATAACATCTGAAAATGAGAATACTGATTATCCTGCCACGAATAACAATTCCTTGCTGAATTTTGACTTATGCTATTAGATGAACAAAACTGTTTCATCCTTCTTTGGCAAAGTCCTTAAATTAAAACAATCTAGCTAACCCTTGATTCGATCTCATCAAATCAGACTTATCAATGCATCCATTAGACATCCCGAAAAATCAGTGACAACAATTCTGCTAGATCTGGTAACTTTAGATCTCAGCTGCTGTCCTTTTTCCATGTCTAAACACTTGATGCTATCCTGATATTACTCATTTGAAATTCCAACACTTCCTAGATCAATTGGTGATAATATAATCCCAGTAATATTGCAGAAACATTTCTGAGAACTGAATATCTGAGTACTATACTCATCTTATCAGTCTACCAAAAAGTGAACAATTCCTATCGTTCTTTAAGCAAAAGAATATATAACTCCCCCATCACGGGGTTATAACATCTGTGTCTACCTCAGACAAATAGTTTCAAAAAGTCAATGGGCACCAAACTTACCCCAGTTTAACTGACTATTTCAAAACACACTTGAACACCTAAGTGCTTATCTTTACACCCGCGCCGTGATCACCTACTAATCAGAACTTAAGCATGCAATTAAACAATAAAATAATCTTAATCAGAGTAACTGCGGAATTAAAGTAAGTCAAATACCAGGTAAGCAAAACCTAGTGGTCAACCCTGCTATCCAGCTTTGGTCGCCACCTAACCTTCCTGTCTCTGGGAGAACTACCTGCAACTGCACCATGGAATAGGGCATCCAACCAATAGAAAATAACCGAAAGTGAGTCAAACATGCTTTGTACGAGATTATGAGTACACGGTGTTATGTGTGCATGTATGCAAATGAACTGGGTACCAAGACTCTCAGGTCAAGAAACAAGATCAAAGACCGGGCCCGGGGTATATAGCACGCTGTGCCGTCCCCTCAGGAGGTGGATCATATACCCAGTGGATAGTGGTGACCTGATAATAGTACATGTGTCCAACCATAAAGGTGACCTAACACAAGACTTAAGTATCCAACCATCCACAACTCGTAGGGTGAGCGCCCTACTACAGGATAACTCTAAGGTAAAAGCACAATATGCGAATGTATGCAACATACAGTTGTGACATGATGTATATATAAATGCATATAAAACATGCAATAACATAATCCATGCAAACACATAATACATGCATACTCATCTGGATATCTCGAATAATACTTCCATACCTTACTAAGGCAGATCCTAGAAGCTTCCCCTCTAGGTCCAAGACTACCATGAATCACTACAAAATTTAATAACCATGCATTACCTTGCATGCCAAACATCACCTACTAGGTTCTAAAAGCCTTAATTAAACTATAGTCTACTCCCTATTTTCTATAGGGAACCAAAGCCATACCTTCATCCATTGTTAGCCCGCTGATGATGCATGCCCCAGAGCCTGGGCATAGCCTAGCTACGACCCTGGATGCCTCGCCAGAGCTTCGCCGCCTGTCTGCTACTGCGGACACTGTTCGCTAAATAAAAACTACTACCTACTCCAACTCTTAAAATAAGAGTACCCAAAAGCTCGTAAAACAAACTAACATGGGCCAAGGAGAAGATTTTGGACATTCAAAATGAGCCATTTCCACAACTATTTATAGAGCACAATCGGAAGGTCCGATAGTGCCATCGGAAGCTCCGATTTGTGCATGGAATCCACGTTGCAACTGGTTGAGATCAGAAGCTCCGATGTGCCAACGAAAGCTCCGTTGTGTTGCATGTGGCTACGTTTACAATTCTTATCGCCACATCTTCAGACAGCACATCGGAAGCTCCATTGCTGCATTGGAACATCCGTTCGTACCGGCAGCTCCGATCTGCACAACGGTGGCTCCGAAGTGAACACCCTTTCCTTTACTGCTTTTGGACCCCCGGGACCTACCCTAACCATTTTAGGATGTTACGGATTTGATTTTAAACTTATTTTGATCAAATAAGGACTCATTAAACATGTTTTGACACTTTTAAAATTATATGTTATTTTCTTAACATGTTTATGTTGGAAAACGGTGTTCAGATCAATCAGAATTGATACCCGGTGCAGCGGAAGTTTTAAAATTTTATATGGAACGATTCCATATCATGGGTATCAAAACTTTACGATTAAATTGTGCGTGTAAAAATTAAATAACAATTAAATTTTTACCTTGAATCTCGAAACGAGATTATGGATACCAACAGATAACTCTGCTCTTGTTGTATATCCCAGGAACTGATGGATGAACAATTCTTCAATCAGGTCCACGAACAAAATTCGAATCCCTCTGATAGATTGCACTAGAAAATCTATCAGAAGTTTTCTACGAAGAGAATTAACGAATTCGATCCGTTAAACCAGACTGCAAATTCGAAATTCACAGACTGGATTTCAAAGAGAAAAACACAAAGAGGGGGGCGACCACTCTAGGTCTCAAAACCCTAGTGTTCGAAAATTATGAGAATTTTCTCTAATTTTAGCACTGCAATAACTTATTTATAATGTGGGCTGCTAACAGCTTAGGGCCCATTAGTCATAAGTTAAAGCCTGACAAGCAAAGCCTGCATATTCAGAAATTAATATAAAAATTCATCGTGACTCAGATTGATAAACCAATTTCACCAATGTGCACAGAAACCATTTCTGCATCTTTTAAAGTCAAGATAAATTTTCTGAATCCGAATTCAGTGATTTCCAAAAATGCCCATCCCTATGTCATTTTAGGAAATCTTACTCTTCTACTCTGATATAAGAAGTCCTACTTCTTTGTTCATTAAATTTAACTCTTTAAATTTAACTATCTCAACGGGAATTAGAAATCCATTAATTGTGTGACCCTCAATGGTTCAGGGATACAGCTAGCCGTGGGCTCACAACTCCTTGTGACTCGGAACAACAATTTTCTACTTGCCCATCGAATCATGGTAAGAGCGCCTAGCAACATCGCCCCATGATTCCCTAGGTATCACTGATAGTGCCTGCAAGAACCAATAGATTTTGGTTAGCGTACAGTACGGTCCCTTCATCCATATATCCCGATCGAATCAACAACCATTGGTAAATCGAGAGTCGTTCGAGATTCGATAACTATGCAATGCATCTTGAAGATCAAATAGTGACATCGCATGTGCTACTAAGAAAACCATTTCTTAAAACACATCATGTACTCTGGCCAGAGATTCGTCACACTAATATCTCCTCAGATTGCATAGGATATCCACACTAGCAAGTATGTCGTGAATCCTTGACAACAAAGCATCGACTCCTATATGTGTCATAACTGTACCCAATCCCGACACCTGATGACCCCAATAGAGTCGGTAAACGAGTCAAAGTACAGTACTAGCATATAGAGTCTCAATGATGTTTCAAGTAGTAAGGACTAATGGTGTACAACCAAAACCGCGGACTTTATCCACTCGATAAGTGATAACCACTTGGAAAGTCCGGATAGGGTAGTTCGATCATTCATCGTATGAATATCCATTTGCATGCTTTGAACATCTCTATGTTCCATACCAATGAAACGTGGTACTCGGCATCGCAAATGCTAGTCTCAATCTCGAGCGATCCTTATCCTTATTAACGGACGGCTCAATCGACTAGGAACTGTTTATAATATACAGTGACTATAAGATGTGTTTCATGATAGCCATCCCCATGTGCCACCACATCTTACATACACTATAGTATATTCAAGGTCTTCATCTAAACATCTTATAGTATGTCACAACATAATAATATGATAAAAGATAAAGTAAATGCCATTATAAAAGTGTAAATTATATTAAACAAAAGATTGTTTATACATAGAGTCATAAAAGCCCTTAGCCACAAGTTGGCTCACCGGGCACCCACTCTTTCAATCTCCCACTTGCCCTAAAGCCAACTAGTCATACAACGTAGTCCCATTGCTTCGCGATGTTTGTCAAATAATGGTCCTGGCAAGGGCTTAGTAAGTGGATCAGCGATATTGTCTGCAGAGGCCACTCTCTCGACAGTGATGTCTCCTCTTTCCACGATCTCCCGGATGATGTGGTATTTCCTCAGTACGTGTTTGGATCTTTGATGAGACCTTGTTTCCTTTGCCTGAGAAACGGCACCCGTGTTGTCACAGTACACCGGGACTGGACCAACAGCTTTAGGAATAATGCCCAACTCTTGGACGAAATTCCTCATCCAAACGGCCTCTTTAGCAGCAGCTGATGCCGCAATGTATTCTGCCTCAGTGGTGGAATCCGCTGTGGTGTCCTGCTTGGAACTCTTCCAAGAGACAGCACCGCCATTGAGCATGAACACAAATCCAAAGGTTGACTTCGAGTCATCCACGTAACTTTGGAAGCTAGAGTCGGTATAGCCTTCCAATTTCAGTTCTCTTCCTCCATAAACCATGAATACATTCTTAGTTCTTCTCAAGTACTTAAGAATATCCTTCACGGCTTTTCAATGCATTTGACCGGGATTGTCTTGATATCTGCTCGTGACGCTCAGAGCATAGGCCACATCCGGTCTGGTAGATATCATCCCATACATGATACTCCCTATGGCTGACGCATATGGTATGTGTGTCATTTTCTCTATCTCTTCGTCAGTCTTGGGACACATAGAATTGGATAGAGAGACTCCATGACACATAGGTAGATGTCCTCTCTTGGACTCATCCATTGAAAACCTTTTCAATATAGTGTCGATGTAGGTAGCTTGAGTAAGTCCTATCATTCTCTTAGATCTATCTCTATAGATCTGTATCCCTAGAATATAGGACGCCTCACCCAAATCCTTCATCGAGAATCTACTTGATAACCATATCTTTGTGGACTGCAACATCCCTACATCATTCCCAATGAGTAAGATGTCATCAACATAAAGTACTAAGAATGTCACAGCATCCTTAACTACTTTCTTATACACGCACGGTTCCTCCGGGTTCTTGATGAAACCAAAATCCTTTATTGTTTCATCAAATTTCTGGTTCCAACTTCTTGATGCTTGTTTGAGACCATAGATCGATCTCTGAAGCTTGCATACCTTATGCTCGCTTCCCATGGATGTGAATCCCTCGGGCTGCATCATATAGATTTCTTCCTTAATGTTTCCATTAAGAAATGCAGTCTTCACATTCATTTGCCATATCTCATAGTCATACCATGCTGATATGGCAATAAGAATTCTTATGGACTTGAACATTGCGACTGGTGAAAAAGTTTCATCATAGTCAACTCCTTGTCTTTGAGTATAACCTTTTGCCACCAATCGTGCCTTGTAGGTTAGTACCTTTCCATCAGGCCCAAGTTTTCTCTTATAGATCCATTTACACCCTATTGGAACAATTCCATCGGGAGGATCTACTAAAGTCCAAACTTGGTTTGTATGCATCGAATCTATTTCCGACTGCATAGCTTCAAGCCATAAATTCGAATCTGCATCAGAAATTGCTTCCTTGAAGTTTCTTGGATCACATCCAATGTCGGGTTCACTTTGATCCCCTTCAAGAAGAAAATCATATCTAATAGGAGGCCTAGAAGTCCTCTCGGATCTTCTAGTAATAATGCGTGTCAATCAATGGTTCCTGAGGTGTAGGATCATTATTTTGTATCTTGGGTTCTTGTCAAATTTCTTCGAGTTCCATCATCTTGCCTTTCTTATCCAATAAGAACTCCTTCTCCAAGAAGGTGGCATTCCTTGAAACAAACACTTTTGTTCCAGTAGGATGATAGAAATAATATCCGATTGAATTCTTCGGATACCCTACAAAATAACATAATGTGGATCGACTATCCAACTTATCTCCCACTGTCTGCTTTACGTAAGCAGGACATCCCCAAATCCTCAAGTACGAATACTTAGGAGCTTTGCCATTCCATAACTCGTATGGTGTTTTGTTCACTGCTTTAGTGTGAACATTTTTCAACAACAATACTGCCGTTTCAAGAGCATAGCCCCAAAACGAAGGTGGGAGCTCAGTGAAGCTTATCATGGATCGAACCATGTCCAACAAAGTTCGATTGCGACGCTCCGAAACACCATTAAGCTGAGGTGTCATAGGAGGAGTCCACTGAGAGAGAATACCATTCTCTTTTAGATAGCTCAAAAACTCGGTACTCAAGTATTCTCCACCTCGATCTGATCGAAGTGCTTTAATCCTTTTACCTAGTTTGTTTTCTACTTCAGCCTTGAATTCTTTGAACTTTTCAAATGATTTAGACTTATATTTCATCAAATATAAGTACCCATACCTAGAATAATCATCAGTAAAGGTAATGAAGTAGGTGTGACCAAATTTTGTACCAATACTAAATGGTCCGCAAACATCCGTATGGATCAAATCCAATAGATTTTGACTACGCTCAGATTTTCCTTTGAAAGGAGATTTAGTCATTTTTCCTTTCAGGCAGGACTCACAAGTAGCTAGAGAGTTAATATCAGACATATCAAACATGCCCTCTCCCACTAGCTTGTTCATCCTCCTTGAGGAAATATGACCTAGCCTAGCATGCCAAAGGTTTGCCGGGTTTTGACTATCGATTTTCCTTTTGTTCGTTGTTACCGGTTTATCAACATAATTTATTGGAACGCCTTTTAATTTTAAGTTATATAGATCGTTTTCAAGTTGTCCATTTACAATCAAACATTCATTCTTGTAAATATTGCAAATCCCATTCACAAAATTGCAAGAAAAACCATCTCTATCAAGCATAGAAACAGAAATAATGTTTTTAATCAAGTCTGGAACAAATAAAACATCTCTAAAAAGTAACTTAAAATCGTTCTGCAAAATTAAATAAACGTCTCCCACAGCTTTGGCTTCAACTCTAGAACCATTTCCGAGCCTCAGCTGGGTCTCACCCATTCTAAGCTTGCGACTTCTTGTCATCACCTGCAAATCATTGCAAATATGAGATCCACATCCGGTATCCAATACCCAAGAAGAAGTATTAAGTGAAACATTTATTTCAATATAAAACATACCCTTCGCAGTTCGCAACTACTCTAGATATTCCTTGCAGTTACGTTTTCAATGACCGGGTTTCTTGCAGTGATGGCAAACATCCTTGGAATTTTCCATGCTTGAATCCTTTGTCTTGTTCTTCTTCTCGGGTCCGGTTTTCTTGGATGGGGCAGAACGTTTCTTACCCTTTGTACTTGGCCCCTTCTTAGCAGAAGAAGATGAGCCCACCAAAAGAACCGGTTTATCCTTCTTTAAAGTGGCTTCATAAGTTACAAGCATATTGACCATCTCTTCAAGGGAGGCCTCTATCTTGTTCATATTGAAATTCACCACAAAACCGTCAAACGATGAAAGAAGAGAGAGAAGTAATAAGTCCACATTGAGTTCATGCTCCAATACCAAATCAAGCGTTACCAACTTCTGAATGAGCCAAATCACGTGTACCCCATGATCACGGACCGAAGTCCCTTCACTCATGCGACACGTCATTAACTCTTTCACAGTAGCGAACCTTTCAGCTCTCGATTGAGCCCCAAAAAGTTCCTTGAGTTGTACGTGAATGTCAGCAGCATTCACGGTATCCTCAAATCGCCTCTGGAGTTCATCAGACATCGAAGCTTGCATATAGCATTTGGCCTTCATATCATGGTCCCACCATTTATCAAGTTTGGCCAACTCTTCCAGACTTATATCAGCTGGTGCTTCCTTCGGAGGAGATTTTTCTAACACGTAGAGCATCTTCTCCGAGGTCAAGACAATCTTCAATTTACGGAACCATTCCGTATAGTTTGCGCCAGTAAGTTTATTTTGTTCGAGAATAAAGAATAGTGGATTGCGCGAATTCATCTTAATGAAATACTGAAAAGAAACAGACAATAATCAGTGATTGTTTAATTAATTTACTAAGACATAAAATAGGCGAAATTTATTTTATGAATCTCACTCCCACTATTTTAACGATTTCACTACCCTCTAGTGAAAACGAGAAACATTTTCTTTAGTGGGAACATGGAGTCCAATTGACAAACTATAGTCCCGAATAATATCAGCCAACCATAATTTTCAAAAGGTAGAGCCCAATTGCTTCCAAAGCAACCTCCATGTTTTTTACCTCATGTCCAATAAGGGCCCAATAATATGACGCCGTTTATTGTGACATGTCAAGATGACCCATCAATATCAAGTTGTGATGGACGGTCACCATGGGGATCCCCAATAATATGAGCCAATCCCATGGGAGTTCCATCCAACTTACAACATGTGTCGATCCAATGTACAGCTTTCCGACGAACGGGCCCCCCCAATAATATGAGCCGAACCGTATCCGCGGGTAGCATCTCATACATTGATCGTTGATGGAAGGTAGGAACATTTAAACATTATTTAAATTTCCTTTATTTATCTTGAAATCAATTTTAAATCATATTTAAAATGAGGGATTTTAATTTTGAAAATTTGTCTCATCATTTAAAATTTGTATGCTTGCGGGATTCATACAATTTAGTCTAAACATGCATACAACGATAATATCATATATTATATTTTAGGTTGATCAATTCCATTACTAATCGACTCGTAGTTGCCAATCACGAGTCTAAGTCCAATCCTAGGTGATATGCAAGTATGCAATGCAATCCTATTACATTGTGCTTACAATTTACATTTCTTCAGTCTTTATCATTGCTTGCTGGTCCCACCTCCATCTTCAAAAACTCCCACTATTTCTAGTGAATTTACAATAAATTACTATGACAAATAAAGGGATACATTGTAGGGGTGGGAACGGGCCATTAACCAGGCCCACTTTTATTACAAATGACAATTCATATTGGGCCATAAACCAGGCCCATTAATAAATCCAACAACAATAAAAACAAATGTAAATTCCCTAACATACACCTACAAAATTGGTCATGGTAATCGATCATCCTTATCCAATAATATTTAATTCAAAATTAATTTATTGGATAACATGCAATGACAATTAAATTAAAAAGGATAAAATCATATTCCATATATAAAATCTTATTTTACATACAAAATCATATTTTACCTTTTTATCAAATAAAATCATATTTTACATATAAAATCCAATTTTATACATAAAATCATATTTTACTCAATATTTCCATAAGATCATATCTTATCATCAATTGTACCAAAAATAATTAATTTCATAAAATCTGATTTAACGGATAAAATCTATAAATTTTCCAAAAATTCAAATTTATCCAAAAATAAATTTTAAAATTTTCGGACTCGAACAATTCGATCCGACGCCTCGTGGACCAATCAAAAACAATTTTCGATCGGACCAAAAATAGAATTTTAACATATTAAAATTTTAATTAAAAATAAAAATTAATTTTCCTGGGCCGCCCGGGACGATCCCGGGCAGCCCGCGCCCCAAACGGGGCTCGGGCCGGGCAGCCCGTCGCTGCCCCTTGGGCAGCGACGATCGCTGCCCTGGGCAGCGATCAAATCGCTGCCCATAGGCAGCGCCGTGCGCTGCCCTGGGCAGCGATGGACTCGCTGCCCTTGGGCAGCGACGTTCGCTGCCCCGGGTTTGCCCATTAATTTTAAATTTTTAAAATCCTTTTGTTTCAAAAAACCAAGGCTTAAAAATTTTGTACAATCGATTAATTTAATCGCTTGATCTGAGCAACCTGGCTCTGATACCACTGTTGGAAAACGGTGTTCAGATCAATCAGAATTGATACCCGGTGCAGCGGAAGTTTTAAAATTTTATATGGAACGATTCCATATCATGGGTATCAAAACTTTACGATTAAATTGTGCGTGTAAAAATTAAATAACAATTAAATTTTTACCTTGAATCTCGAAACGAGATTATGGACACCAACAGATAACTCTGCTCTTGTTGTATATCCCAGGAACTGATGGACGAACAATTCTTCAATCAGGTCCACGAAAAGAATTCGAATCCCTCTGATAAATTGCACTAGAAAATCTATCAGAAGTTTCTACGAAGAGAATTAACGAATTTGATCCGTTAAACCAGAGAGGGGGGCGGCCACTCTAGGTCTCAAAACCCTAGTGTTCGAAAATTATGAGACTTTTCTCTAATTTCAGCACTGCAATAACTTATTTATAATGTGGGCTGCTAACAGCTTAGGGCCCATTAGTCATAAGTTAAATCCTGACAAGCAAAGCCTGCATATTCAGAAATTAATATAAAATTCATCGTGACTCAGATTGATAAACCAATTTCACCAATGTGCACAGAAACCATTTCTGCATCTTTTAAAGTCAAGATAAATTTTCTGAATCCGAATTCAGTGATTTCCAAAAATGCCCATCCCTATGTCATTTTAGGAAATCTTACTCTTCTACTCTGATATAAGAAGTCCTACTTCTTTTTTCATTAAATTTAACTCTTTAAATTTAACTATCTCAACAGGAATTAGAAATCCATTACTTGTGTGACCCTCAATGGTTCAGGGATACAGCTAGCCGTGGGCTCACAACTCCTTGTGACACGGAACAACAATTTCCGACTTGCCCATCGAATCATGGTAAGAGCGCCTAGAAACATCGCCCCATGATTCCCTAGGTATCACTGATAGTGCCTGCAAGAACCAATAGAATTTGGTTAGCGTACAGTACGGTCCTTTCATCCATATATCCCGATCGAATCAACAACCATTGGTAAATCGAGAGTCGTTCGAGATTCGATAACTATGCAATGCATCTTGAAGATCAAATAGTGACATCGCATGTGCTACTAAGAAACCATTTCTTAAAACACATCATGTACTCTGGCCAGAGATTTGTAACACTAATATCTCCTCAGATTGCATAGGATATCCACACTAGCAAGTATGTGGTGAATCCTTGACAACAAAGCATCGACTCCTATATGTGTCATAACTGTACCCAATCCCGACACCTGATGACCCCAATAGAGTCGGTAAACGAGTCAAAGTACAGTACTAGCATATAGAGTCTCAATGATGTTTCAAGTAGTAAGGACTAATGGTGTACAACCAAAACCGCGGACTTTATCCACTCGATAAGTGATAACCACTTGGAAAGTCCGGATAGGGTAGTTCGATCATTCATCGTATGAATATACATTTGCATGCTTTGAACATCTCTATGTTCCATACCAATGAAACGTGGTACTCGGCATCGCAAATGCTAGTCTCAATCTCGAGCGATCCTTATCCTTATTAACGAACGGCTCAATCGACTAGGAACTGTTTAGAATATACAGTGACTATAAGATGTGTTTCATGATAGCCATCCCCATGTGCCACCACATCTTACATACACTATAGTATATTCAAGGTCTTCATCTAAACATCTTATAGTATGTCACAACATAATAATATGATAAAAGATAAAGTAAATGCCATTATAAAAGTGTAAATTATATTAAACAAAAGATTGTTTATACATAGAGTCATAAAAGCCCTTAGCCACAAGTTGGCTCACCGGGCACCCACTCTTTCAGTTTAAATCACTTAATCTTGTAAAATGGAACCGGGCTACTACAGATATCCCTGTAATCACCGTCATCATCACCAGGATGATCATCAAAGATTTGAATTATAGGGTTTCTGGCAGTTTGGAACTAAGAGGATGATCGAGTATGAGATTTCGAACGTAGAAGAGGACTAAGTGAAATTTCGTGGGAAGCCACTGTCCATCCTGCTTTGACCTGGGAAGGAACCTTTGATGGTGTTCCACAAGCAGTTGGAGAGATTATCATGAAGATCCTGCCTCATCTACTAGATAATGGACTCCACAATATTGGAAGGATCCGTTAGATTAGTAAGATCTTTTAGTTCTTGGGAGGAAGAGGTTCTGTCAGAAGTTTGCATTGAAGCATAGTAGAGGAAGCCATCAACAACACGCTCAAGATCATTTGATATCTAGATGAGTATGACGGTTGAGTGGTATAGGGTATCATAGATGGAATGTAAGATTTTTGCATTTATTCAGATTGTAAGTATTTGAATCATCTATATTAATAATGATTCCAGACAAATTTTGTATCAGCTAATAATATCATTGCACATATTTCGGTGTGATTTGATTTGGGGTAAACTCTATTTGGGTTTAGTTTGTTTTGTTTCTGTTACTTTGGGTTGCGACAAGATTTGTACAGAACCTGGATGTGTGGTTTGAGTATTTCATGTTTAGGATAACTAAAGCATAAATATAGCGTTTGGTTGATTGATATTCAAATACAGTGACTCTAATAATATTTGTATAATCGGTTTAAAGTTATGCATATTTGCTAGATGATTAGATCTGTGATGTTTTCCTAAACCAGTTGAATTAGATTTAGACCTAGTTGGTTAATGCGAAGGTTGTATAGTTACATCAGAGGGACAGTTTTGTTTCTTACCCAGTGCTGTGGACTGTAAGGATTTATGACTCTATGTTGAGGATGCACGACCCTATGCCAAGTGTTTTTTTGGAAGCCTTTGGTGCTTTAGAGGATGTATAGGGAAAGTGTGAGACCTCGGTTCTAATCATCTAATCTCGGGTTAAACAATTACTAAGCATACAAGATCCAAGATTTAAAAGAAAAAAATAAATTTTTTTAAAAAAGGAACCATGCCACGCTCGATCGGTAAAATTCAATCGATCAAGCGAGCAAATATTTCCACTCTGCTGTCCGCCTCAAGGAGTGGCTCCGCTCGATCGGTAAAACTCAACCGATCGAGCGGTCAATCTTTTACCAAAAACAAAAAAGAAGCCACAACTCCCTCACTCGAACGGTCAATCTCTACCGATCGAGCGAAGGCAGCCCTGAACAAAATTCCAGAAATTAAGCTTTCCAACTCAACTCCAATATTCATTCAATACATAACAAAAAATATAATAGATGCAACAACAATATACAAACTTCAATACTCGCATAAACAATACAACATAATCAACAAGTTCGAGTTCTAAAAATTCTTCAAAACATAAACTAGATTGACATGCTATTTGACTTCTAAACCGAGTCTTACTTCTATTTCTTGATCTCGAAGCTAACCAAGCCTCCTCAGACTCGATCATGCCCTACCTATTTCCATGTACACATTCAAAACAAAGCAACAGTGATAACTCCGGTGAGAATGATATTTCCAGTAAAAGCAACATAACATGCAATAACAATTAATATCTCAATAACATGAAATACAAATAACATATTTAATGCTAATACGAATGAAATGCATGTCTTTAAAATCGGGATATCAACTTTGATAAACAAGGAATTGCTGCTATGCTTTGGAATCCCGAGGAAGAGATCACATAAGAACTCACCGACTTTTCCGATCTAGGTGGTTCCACGTATCTCCATCTTATATACTTTGGTGCGACTACAAGGAGTATGCTGACACTAGGTGAACTTCTACACATAGGCCACTCGATTATAACCCCCAAATCGTCTAACAAAAAGGGCCGTTCTGCCCGCTGAAATCAATGATTTAGGCTCAATATGAATGCATATAGAAAACACAAAGCATTAACCATAAATCAAATAATAACAAGAGTTAATCAAACAAAATACAAGTTCCTCATTCTAGAACATGTATTGATGCAAGTATCTGATTTTAAGGGAAACTCAAGAACCAACTGTCTTGAGTGTGCTATCCCACTAAAACGATGTCTGCTTGTACCTTTCTAGATTCGAATAGCTCCAACTCTGAATAAGCTACAATAAGAGGTTATATCAAAATCTATACAACCCAAAACAACAAACGCTCAAGGTAAACTCTTTACCGCTCTTCGTCTAACTCTTCAACAATTGACTTCTGCTAACTCTGGGCACAACAGACTTCAAAATAATCTGTATGGAGGTAAAAAAGATCAACAACGACGAAAAAATCCAATAGCCAAAGTTCAACATTTCAAACGGTTCCAAATCCCAAAACTCAAACCGGCGGTATAACGCATTAAACTGATCAAACCCGAAATACAGACAACTGTATAGCATTGCAAACAACCCAAACCAATGCTAAAACATCAATAAAAATTCAAATCCAACACATCTCAAAATCCACTTTCCCGAAATATGCTTCCAAAAATCATAACAATTCCGAACGACGCTCTATTTCAAAACCAACTGAGAATAATCGATAAAAACTATCTCAAGAACGACATAATCGAAACTCAATCGATTCTAACAAAATCCGAAAGTAGAAGTATAACTGATCGGAGAAAAACTTACGATAGAACGAAGCTCTCGCTACCGTGATCGCTAATCTTCCTTCGGATTAAAATTCTACCGGACGGATCGACCAAAAACCGAAGAAGAAAAGCCTGAAGAAATGTTGGAGGTCTTCAATGGTGGAGAGGCGGCATGGAGAAGGAGAAGAGTGAGGAGACCAAGTCAAAAGGAGTCAAGTTATTATATAAAAACTCAAATTTGCATTTTTGTCCCTGAAATTTCCAAAAATTACAAAATAGACCCTGATAAAAAAACAAATCGGCTCTTGAATTCTGAAATCCTTTATTATCTCAAATAAACTCAATTAAGATAATTTTGGGGCATTACAATTATCCCCCTCTAAGAACTGATTTCGTCCTCGAAATCGAATACGGTTCAATCTCAAAAGAAAATGGGTAATATCAAAAACTGGAAAGAATTCATCTCTCAGAATCAGTCCAGAAACCGCTGCCTCAAATCGGACTTTAACCCCCAAATATCTTCTTAAAAATCCGTAATGGCTCAACTGCACTGTTACACTGAATCGGTTTGTTTCGGATCTGGTTCTCTGTTCGGTCAAAACTCTGAATCAGTCATCTCAAGCAATTCGGTAACTCGTCAAATTCCGCTCTTAGCAACTAAAGAACAAAAGAAAATCTGGTTGGGTAATTCAGCAACACGGATCCGGTGATATTCCATAACGAAAGACGGAATCACCTCGTGAAAACCAAAAAAAAAAGGGAACCAAAACAAGTATGTAGGAAAGATCGCCTATCAGCTTCATACTCTAGCGAGATTTAAACAATCTCAGAGACGATTTCTCTCTCTACTCATATCCGACAAAACCTTTGATGTAGAAATCTTCAGAAATATTCGATCTTTCGGATCCAAATACAAAAGTCTGCATCTAACATTCATATACGTTGACTATCTATTCCAAGTCGTCTTCATTCTCGACAAAAAAAACATCATCTGTTCAAAAACCTCGAAACAAATCTGGTCCCAAAACAGGTGACTCAGAAAAAGGATCATCCCAAAACAAAGAGATTTTCAATTCTGCTCATACAAATCATCAAAAGATGCCATCCAGATAATCATCTCATAGATGTTGTTGTACAAAACTCCATAGGAGTTAGTGACACTCGTCAGCTAGTGCAAGGATCAAGCACCATACTCCATATCTTCTCCTCCCGGAGTCGGGGAGTTTCATATCTTCCTCTAATTCGAACCATGTACCTTCAGGATAGGTACCATGAATTATCAAGTCAGGTAATAATTGAGCTTAAGAGATGGCATGGACCGCTCACCCTCACCTAGCCCAATCAGGCTATTCAGCTATTAGGTCGGCCTAGCACTACAGCTCGCAAAGCCTCTAATACAAAACGTCTGTTTTGACTGTCCGTCATTCTGAGGAAAACAAATGTACTCAGCTGCAATCGAATAAAAAAAATCCTCTTCGCATAATATACCAAAGAAAAGGTATTTAAAAGATCTCTTTCTGAAATGACCAAATACGGCAATCAGACAATCTGACAAAAGTTCTGACAGAATATCCGTCATCTGAACATGTTTGAGAATTATTATGTACGGAATACAGTAGCTGCTTTCACCAATAGGTCAATCTTAAACAGATAGTACCTCAAAACTCAGACTGTTCCAGGGAGTTTCGAGACAAAACCATCAAAAACAAGATCTCTATCCCATTCTGAACTAGAATAAACTGTACAACAGACCGTCGGGTCGTTCTCTCTCTGCTATCAACTGCAGACAATTCAGAACATCGGAAAAACATACCTCTAACATTGTTCTTCATTTGCTTTTACCAGAATTGACTCTACAATCATCGTATACCTTTCGATCATCTGAAAGAATACATAATAGACTGCAGTGTGCCAATCTCAAGATACGATGTCTCCATCAAAAACATCTGGCATGTAGCGACCCGACCCGCATCCACTACCTAATCAGAGTTAAGAGCATAATTAAGCATGCATTAAATAAAATCGCTGCGGAAGACTAAATACAAGTAGACCGGCAGAATACAACCGGCTAATCAAACTCGATTTATACAACCCAATCGAATTACTTTAAATAAAACCTACAGCTAATCCTGCTGTCTTCAAGGTTACTGGCTAATCCAGGCTCCTGTTGCTCAATCCTGCACCTATACCTGCCCCATCGAATAGGGTATCCAGATACACAAAAAATACTGGACGTGAGCTCTAAGCTCAATACGAAAGCACGGATAAACATACAAATATGATGCATGCAAATGACCGGGTATCCATATCTGGGATAACTGTATACACACTGCTCAAACTGGCGCCTGGGATATAAGCTCGTCACATCGGGGTAGCTAACCACTGTGTGCGACCACTCATTCCCGAATCCCGGACGCGGACCGCGGAGTCCTCGAGGTATCAGTACCTAAGGGTACTCGATATCAAACGTCCTAACAGGGCTGAGCAACCCTAACTAGCTCATCTCGAAAGATATACAGATGTACAGACACAAGATGATATGCACATGCCGCATAACAATAATAACATGCAAACACATAAATGCAACATATAAGCATGCATATCCGCTGGCAATCTCAGTCAGTACTTACGTACCTTTCTAAGGCAGTCCTAGTAGTCCCACTCTAGGTTCCAAGCCTATCATCAAGTCTACAATGCAAATACCCATGCATCATTCAATAAGCTCTAAAAGCCTTAACTAAGCTATTGCATACTCCTAAATAATTTAAGGAGACCATAGCTATACCTGCGTCCGTCGTCAGCCCTTTGCTATCGAGTGCCTCAAAACTAGGCCACAGCTCCGCTACGACGCCTGGATCGCTATGCCACTTCCGGTTTCCCCACGGGACGCCTAGAATTCCTTAGATCTGAGTTAGAAGGCTAAGGAATTGAGAGAGAAAAGAGGAATGGTGCACTTCAAAAATGAGCTCGGCACTCCCTATTTATAGACGGCGATCGGAGCTTCCGAACCGCGATCGGAACGTCCAAACACGATCGGAACGTCCGATCCGGCCATCGGAGCTTCCGATCTTGCATTATCCGCCACGTGTCAAAATATCACTGGTTGACTTCGGATAGGGCGATCGGAGCTTCCGATCTCGATCGAAGTTTCCGATCCTGCCACATGCCATGCATGACGTAAAATCGATCGGAGCTTCCGATCCTGCATCGGAGCTTCCGATCCTGCATCGTTGCTTCCGATCTCACCTTCGGAGCTTCCGATCCGTCCGATACCAAATTGGTTTTTAATTAACATAATTAATCTTTTACCAATTTCGGGTACGGGGTACTACATTCTCCTCCACTTAAGATATTTCGTCCTCGAAAATAGATCTTAAGTACCGAATGCAATACAAGGTACAAAAACATTCCTTATTCAAATCAAACGTTACAACCGAATACAACTCAAAACTGAAATCAAAACAACTCAGGATGGTCTTCACGCATCCTTTCTTCAAGCTCCCAAGTAGCTTTCTCAGTGCCTCAACGCTGCCACTGAACTAAAACCAAAGGAATGACTTTGTTCCGTAAAACCTTATCCTTATAATCCAGGATACGAATAGGTTTCTCAACATAGGTCAAATCCTTGTTCACCTGAACCTCAGACCGCTGCAGAATATGAGATTCATCCGCCACATACCATCGCAACAGAGATACGTGGAACACGTCGTGAATACTGGATAGATGCGGTGGCAAAGCTAGTCGATAAGCCAAATCGCCGATGCTCTCCAAGATCTCAAACGGACCGATAAACCTGGGAGACAACTTGCCCTTAAGACCAAATCTGAGAACCTTACGGAAAGGTGAAATTCTCAGAAATACTTTCTCCCCCACTTCTTCCTAGAAGAATGGAGTATGACAAGTCACCCGTACAACTCCTCAACAGGTGTCCTCCCAATGTTATGATGGTACCTATTGTTGTACGCGAACTTAATCAATGACAACTGATCTGGCTAAACTGAACCAAAAATCCATAGTACACGCCCAAAACATGTCCTCCAAGGTATGGATAGCGCTCTCCATCTGACCATCTGTCTCTGGATGATATTCAGTATTTAAACTGAAAGCAGTGCTCGTAGCACGCTGTACACTCCCCCAGAATATGGAAGTAAACCTGGGTCTCGATCGCTGACAATGCCCACCGGCATCCATGAAGTAGAACGATCTTCTGGATGTATAACCGAGCCCTACGATCAATAGAGTGCTCTCGACTGCTCTTCGAATACCCACTGTTCCTGCGAACCTTAGTAGTGATAGTTCCTCGTCAAGTATACCACTTGTTACCGACTATCCCTCTTGCTAGAATCAGTTCGTACTAACGAGAAAGCCAAATACAACCAACCTGTATCTCCACTGGTCTAACACTGACATCGAATCCCAGAGGTAACCGCAAGTGTTAACCAATCGATTCCCACTTGACGTCCTGCCACGGATAACAACCAATCCCGAAAGTTCCTAGCATTGACAGACTTACATTCCGTACTTATTTTCTTCGATGCTGACTAATATTCTCAAAGAATATCACCGCTATAATGCTGAACACATAGATGGGACCGCAACATCTACAACATTAGTAGTCTAGATTAAAGATCACCACTATCTCGTCACTCGAGATATCAATTGAATTCGCAACACTGGTTATCCAACCATAGATAACAATCCCAAGTCACACTTGAATTGCTACCAAGATGAACAAAACTAGTTCACCTTAACCCTTCGCGCAATCCATGACACTATGATTCTCCTTGCCTGGTTCTTGCTGTTGTTAGGATGTTTTGTGGGTGCTCTCTTGTGCCCCTCGCTTTTTGGATTTCCAGTCCTCTTGGGAGTTAGGTTATGGCTTGAGTTTCCTTC
Organism: Henckelia pumila; assembly: GCF_033568475.1. Taxonomy (NCBI): domain Eukaryota; kingdom Viridiplantae; phylum Streptophyta; class Magnoliopsida; order Lamiales; family Gesneriaceae; genus Henckelia; species Henckelia pumila. The sequence goes on along the minus strand of NC_133122.1, from coordinate 115,123,791 downwards.
ACCATTTTCCTGTTTTTTTGTTCTGGGCCTGCTGGTTTGCGGTCGCTCCTCTTTTTCCTCGCGGCCTATGTATAGTGACTTCCTAGCTGATCATGACTTTTGGACATATTTCTTGCATAGCTTTGATCTGTTGTTCAGCTCTGGATGGTGCCAGCCTCTTTTCGCGCTTTAGTGTCGGATTTGATTTTGCTGGCCTGGAGTTGTGGATCTCCTCTAGGTTTTACTGCACAGGTTGATACCAGCCACTCTTCGCGCCTCAGTGTCCGTTTTTTATTTTGCTGGGCCGAGCTGTGGTTTTCTTCTAGCTTTTGCTGCCCAGGATGACTGCTGACATTGACTTAGTTAGCTATCTTTGATGTTATTTGTTTATACTTATTTTCTAGGGATGCTTTGGTTGTATATTTTTCGATACCCTAGCTGTTCTGATGTTCTTATTACCTTTGTATAGCCTTTTGGGGAGGTCTTGTCCTAGTCCCCCTCCTCCGTTAGGTGTTATTTGTATCGCTTTTTTATGTTTATATACAGGTAGGGGTCTGCCTAACCTCCCGCTTCCGGTGGTGTTTTTTTTAAAAAAAAAAAAAAAAAAAAACCAGACATCTAATCCAATGTCATACCCCGTCGTGACTGTTACCAAAACTCTAGACTAAGTAGCCTTCCCACCGCCAAATCCTGAAGCATGAAGGCTTCCAGGCATTCTCTGAAGTACGAAAGACTCCGAAAGTAACACTGGCACAGGGTCGCGCTCCATCATGTCTAGTCATGGTCATAGTCCACAACTCCCGGCATATACTCGACTTGGTATCCCGATGAAATCCCATCATCACGAAGTTTCAACCTATGAAGGTCAATCAGACTACTGTCCTAAGGAAACAACTTAGAACAAAACTCAAAATTCCAAACAAGATCAATATTTCCATGCTCCCAGATGAATCACCTCATCACTGGCACTAACCCAGTCAAACGACTAATTAGGTCAGCCCTAGGAAGACACCTAGACTAACCCTATGTCAATTCGTTACCGCTGGCTTACTCAAAATCCATGAGCTATCCTAGTTGATTACCAATCAACCAATTCCAAGCCAAACTTTATAAAATTACTTGCAATCAATCACAAATTGCTAAATAAGTAACACATGTATCATTACTTTAAGTTATGTACAATTTCCTTTATTCCAATCCCATGTAATACATACAATATTCAAAATACAACAAAATGTACATCCAATAACTTGAACTGACACAACCAAATTCTGATGATTCATTACAACTGAAATACTGTTTACAAATACATCAATACAGTATTTAAAATCGTCGAAATTTTCTTCACTACTTGAGCATGAAGCTTCAAATCGACACACGCATCGATACAAGCATACTTCCGTCCAAGTCTCTCTGCATGTCCTCCAGCGAAGAACTCCGGAGAAATGGCACGTGATAGCTAACCATCTATGCTCTGCGTCAGTGCATGTCAGTCGACTTCTTCTGCTCACGATCTACCATCAGCGTTCTTCTTGTATCTAAATCATGCTTTTGAACATGAAGTTTTCCGTATGCCTACCAAAAGCATCGATACAAGCATACCGGCAAAACCATGTTCTGCACAAGGTTAAAGACCTCACTCTCAAAACCTGTCATGCTTTAGGCACTCGAGGCATTCTCTGGTGAAGGTCTATCTGACAATCTCTCCAACTATGAGTAGAGAATCTTCAAGGACTGGAACCACATGTATTATTATACACCATTCGTTCCAAAAAGCCCTCAGAGGTATCTGACGTGATATAACCGATCTTCTCTTCCAGTCTTCCCTGGCTGAAATCCATATGTTTTTCGATCAACATCCCAATTCATTGAATGATGAATCGTCCACAGCAGTCAGTCTATCTATCGATATGCTACTACTGGTGTTCTCATCACTGTTGCATTCCTTATAGTAAAAACTTCTGCCGCAAACCTTGGCAATGAAAAACCAAATTTTCTTTCGCTAGCCTCAATCAATCCTACAAGGATAATCAAGAAGTCTTATTATCAATTTCCTAAGTCCCTTGCATGCAGTGCTCTGATACCATAAATGTAGCGACCCGACCCAGAACCACTACCTAATCAGAGTTAAGAGCATAATTAAGCATGCATTAAATAAAATCGCTGCGGAAGACTAAAATACAAGCAGACCGGCAGAATACAACCGGCTAACAAACTTGATTTATACAACCCAATCGAATTACTTTAAATAAAACCTACAGCTAATCCTGCTGTCTTCAAGGTTACTGGCTAATCCAGGCTCCTGGTGCTCAATCCTGCACCTATACCTGCCCCATCGAATAGGGTATCCAGATACACAAAAAATACTGGACGTGAGCTCTAAGCTCAATACGAAAGCACGGATAAACATACAAATATGATGCATGCAAATGACCGGGTATCCATATCTGGGATAACTGTATACACACTGCTCAAACTGGCGCCTGGGATATAAGCTCGTCACATCGGGGTAGCTAACCACTATGTGCGACCACTCATTCCCGAGGTATCAGAACCTAAGGGTACTCGATATCAAACATCCTAACAGGGCTGAGCAACCCTAACTAGCTCGTCTCGAAAGATATACAGATGTACAGGCACAAGATAATATGCACATGCCGCATAACAATAATAACATGAAAACACATAAATGCAACATATAAGCATGCATATCCGCTGGCAATCTCAGTCAGTACTTACGTACCTTTCTAAGGCAGTCCTAGTAGTCCCACTCTAGGTTCCAAGCCTATCATCAAGTCTACAATGCAAATACCCATGCATCATTCAATAAGCTCTAAAAGCCTTAACTAAGCTATTGCATACTCCTAAATAATTTAAGGAGACCATAGCTATACCTGCATCCATCGTCAGCCCTTTGCTATCGAGTGCCTCAAAACTAGGCCACAGCTCTGAAAGAGTGGGTGCCCGGTGAGCCAACTTGTGGCTAAGGGCTTTGATGACTCTTTGTATAAACAATCTTTTGTTTAATATAATTTACACTTTTATAATGGCAATGACTTTATCTTTCTTCATATTGTTATATTGTGATATACTATTGTTGTTTTGATAAAGACCTTGAATATACTATAGTGTATGTAAGATGTGGTAGTACATGGGAATGTCTATCATGAAACACATCTTATAGTCACTGTATATTCTAAATGGTTCCTAGTCGATTGAGCCGTCCGTTGATAAGGATAAGGATCGCTCGAGATTGAGACTAGCATTTGCGATGCCGAGTACCATGTTTCATTGGTATGGAACATAGAGATGTTCAAAGCATGCAAATGGATATTCATACGATGAATGATCGAACTAACCTATCCGGACTTTCCAAGTGGTTATCACTTATTGAGTGGATAAAGTCCGCGGTTTTGGTTGTACACCATTAGTCCTTAATACTTGAAACATCATTGAGACTCTATATGCTAGTACTGTACTTTGACTCGTTTATCGACTCTATTGGGGTCATCAGGTGTCGGGATTGGGTACAGTTACAACACATATAGGAGTCGATGCTTTGTTGTCAAGGATTCACCACATACTTGCGAGTGTGGATATCCTATGCAATCTGAGGAGATATTAGTGTGACGAATCTCTGGCCAGAGTACATGATGTGTTTTAAGAAATGGTTTCTTAGTAGTACATGCTATGTCACTATTTGATCTTCAAGATGCATTGCATAGTTATCGAATCTCGAACGACTCTCGATTTACCAATGGTTGTTGATTCGATCGGGATATTTGGATGAAGGGACCGTACTGTACGCTAACCAAAATCTATTGGTTCTTGCAGGCACTATCAGTGATACCTAGGGAATCATGGGGCAATGTTGCTAGGCGCTCTTACCATGATTCGATGGGCAAGTCGGAAATTGTTGTTCCGAGTCACAAGGAGTTGTGAGCCCACGGCTAGCTGTATCCCTGAACCATTGAGGGTCACACAGAGTAATGGATTTTTAATCCCCGTTGATATAGTTAAATTTAAAGAGTTAAATTTAATGAACAAAGAAGTAGGACTTCTTATATCAGAGTAGAGGAGTAAAATTTCCTAAAATGACATAGGGATGGACATTTTTGAAAATCACTGAATTCGGATTAAGAAAATTTATCTTGACTTTAAAAGATGCAGAAATGATTTCTGTGCACATTGGTGAAATTGGTTTATCAATCTGAGTCACGATGAATTTTATATTAATTTCTGAACATGCGGGCTTTGCTTGTCAGGCTTGAACTTATGACTAATGGACCCTAAGCTGTTAGCAGCCTACATTATAAATAAGTTATTGCAGTACAGAAATTACACAACAGAGGTCACAAAATATTTTCAAAAACCCTGGTTTTTCTTAACAGTGGCCGCCGCCCCCTCCCTCTCTGTTCTGAAAATTCCAGCCTGTGAATTTTGAATTTGCAGTCTGGTTTAACGGATCAAATTCGTTAATTCTCTTCGTGGAAACTTCTGATAGATTTTCTAGTGCAATCTATCAGAGGGATTAAATTTCCGTTCTTGGACCTGATTGAAGAACAGTTCGTCCATTAGTTCCTGGGATATACAACAAGAGCAGAGCAATCTGTTGGTGTCCATAATCTCGTTTCGAGATTGGAGGTAAAAATTTAATTGTGATTTAATTTTTACACACACAATTTAATCGTAAAGTTTTGATACCCATTATGGAATCGTTCCATATAAAATTTTTAAACTTCCGCTGCACTGGGTATAAATTCTGATTGATCTGATCACCGTTTTACAACAGTGGTATCAGAGCCAGGTTGCTCAGATCAAGCGATTAAATTAATCGATTGTACAAATATATTTAAGCCTCGGTTTTTGAAACAAAATAAATTTTTTTTTTAAATAATTTTTTTTTTCTGGCAATACACGGGCAGCGATGGTTGCTGCCCAGGGCAGCGCACGCCGCTGCCCATGGGCGGCGACATGATCGCTGCCCAGGGCAGCAATCGTCGCTGCCCTAGGGGCAGCGATGGGCTGCCCGGCCCGAGCCCCTTTGGGGCGCGGGCAGCCCGGGAGCGTCCCGGGCGGCCCGGGAAAATTAATTTTTATTTTTAAAATTAAAATTTTAATATGTTAAAATTCTATTTTTGGTCCGATCGAAAATTGTTTTGATTGGTCCACGAGGCGTCGGATCGAATTGTTCGAGTCCGAAAATTTTAAAATTGATTTTTTGGATAAATTTGAATTTTTGGAAAATTTATAGATTTTATCCGTTAAATCAGATTTTATGAAATTAATTATTTTTGGTACAATTGATGATAAGATATGATCTTATGGAAATATTGAGTAAAATATGATTTTATGTATAAAATTGGATTTTATATGTAAAATATGATTTTATTTGATAAAAAGATAAAATATGATTTTGTATGTAAAATAAGATTTTATATGGAATATGATTTTATCCTTTTAATTTAAATTGCCATTGCATGTTATCCAATAAATTAATTTTGAATTAAATATTATTGGATAAGGATGATCGATTGCCATGACCAATTTTGTAGGTGTATGTTAGGAATTTACATTTGTTTTTATTATTGTTGAATTTATTAATGGGCCTGGTTTATGGCCCAATATGAATTGTCATATGTAATAAAAGTGGGTCTGGTTTATGGCCCGTTCCCACCCCTTAAAATGTATCCCCTACTTGTCATAGTTATTTATTGTAAATACATTAGACTTAGTGGGAGATGAAGATTTGAAGACGGAGGTGGGCCCAGCAGGCAATAAAGACTGAAGAAATGTAAATTGGAAGCTCAATGTAATAGGATTGCATTGCATACCTGCATATTACCTAGGATTGGACTAAGACTCGTGATTGGCAACCACGGGTCGATTAGAAATGGAATCGATCATCCTATATAATATATGATATTATCGTTGTATGCATGTTTTAGACTAAATTGTATGAATCCCGCAAGCATACAAATTTTAAAATGATGAGACAAATTTTCAAAATTAAAATCCCTCATTTTAAATATGATTTAAAATTGATATCAAGATAAATAAAGGAAATTTAAATATTGTTTAAATGTTTCTACCTTCCATCAACGATCAATGTATGAGATGCTACCCGCGGATACGGTCCGGCTCATATTATTGGGGGGGCCCGTTCGTCGGAAAGCTGTACATTGGATCGACAAATATTGTAAGTTGGGTGGAACTCCCATGGGATCGGCTCATATTATTGGGGGATCCACATGGCGACCGTCCATCACAACTTAATATTGATGGGTCATATTGACATGTCACAATAAACGGCGTCATATTATTGGGCCCTTATTGGACATGAGGTAAAAACGTGGAGGTTGCTTTGGAAGCAATTGGGCTCTACCTTTGGAAAATTATGGTTGGCTGATATTATTCGGGACCATAGTTTGTCAATTGGACTCCATGTTCTCACTAAGGAAAACAGTTTCCCGTTTTCACTAGAGGGTAGTGAAATCGTTAAAATAGTGGGAGTGAGATTCATAAAATAAATTTCGCCTATTTTATGTCTTAGTAAATTAATTAAACAATCACTGATAATTGTCTGTTTCTTTTCAGTATTTCATAAAGATGAATTCGCGCAATCCACTATTCTCTATTCTCGAACAAAATAAACTGACTGGCGCAAACTATACGGAATGGTTCCGTAAGTTGAAGATTGTCTTGACCTCGGAGAAGATTCTCTACGTGTTAGAAAAATCTCCTCCGAAGGAAGCACCAGCTGATATAAGTCTGGAAGAGTTGACCAAACTTGATAAATGGTGGGACCATGATATCAAGGCCAAATGCTATATGCAAGCCTCGATGTCTGATGAACTCCAGAGGCGATTTGAGGACACCGTGAATGCTGCTGACATTCACGTACAACTCAAGGAACTTTTTGGGGCTCAATCAAGAGCTGAAAGGTTCGCTACTGTAAAAGAGCTAATGACGTGTCGCATGCGTGAAGGGACTTCGGTCCGTGATCATGGGGTACGAGTGATTTGGCTCATACAGAAGTTGGTAACGCTTGATTTGGTGTTGGAGCATGAACTCAGCGTGGACTTATTACTTCTCTCTCTTCCTTCTTCGTTTGATGGATTTGTGGTGAATTTCAATATGAACAAGATAGAGGCCTACCTTGAAGAGATGGTCAATATGCTTGTAACATATGAAGCCACTTTAAAGAAGGATAAACCAGTTCTCTTGGTGGGCTCCTCTTCTTCAGCTAAGAAGGGGCCAAGTACAAAGGGTAAAAAACGTTCTGCCCTACCCAAGAAAACCGGACCCGAGAAGAAGAACAAGACAAGGGCTTCAAACATGGAAAAGTCCAAGGATGTTTGCCATTACTGCAAGAAACCCGGTCATTGGAAACGTAACTACAAGGAATATCTAGAGCAGTTGCGAACTGCGAAGGGTATGTTCTATATTGAAATAAATGTTTCACTTAATACTACTTCTTGGGTATTGGATACCGGATGTGGATCTCACATTTGCAATGATTTGCAGGTGATGACAAGAAGTCGCAAGCTTAGAATGGGTGAGACCCAGCTGAGGCTCGGAAATGGTTCTAGAGTTGAAGCTAAAGCTGTGGGAGATGTTTATTTAATTTTGCAGAACGATTTTAAGTTACTTTTGAGAGATGTTTTATTTGTTCCAGATTTGATTAAAAACATTATTTCTGTTTCTATGCTTGATAGAGATGATTATTCTTGCAATTTTGTGAATGAGATTTGCAATATTTACAAGAATGAATGTTTGATTGGAAATGGACAACTTGAAAACGATCTATATAACTTAAAATTAAAAGACGTTCCAATAAATTATGTTGATAAACCGGTAACAACAAACAAAAGGAAAATCGATAGTCAAAACCCGGCAAGCCTTTGGAATGCTAGGCTAGGTCATATTTCCTCAAGGAGGATGAACAAGCTAGTTGGAGAGGGCATGTTTGATATGTCTGATATTAACTCTCTACCAACTTGTGAGTCCTGCCTGAAAGAAAAAATGACTAAATCTCCTTTTAAGGGGAAACCTGAGCGTAGTCAAAATCTGTTGGATTTGATCCATACAGACGTTTGTGGTCCATTTAGAATTGGTACTCAATATGGCCACACCTACTTCATTACCTTTACTGATGATTATTCAAGGTATGGGTATTTATATTTAATGAAATATAAGTCTGAAGCATTTGAAAAGTTCAAAGAATTCAAGGCTGAAGAAGAAAACAAACTAGGTAAAAGTATTAAAGCGCTTCGATCGGATCGAGGTGGAGAATACTTAAGTACGGAGTTTTTGGACTATCTGAAAGAGAATGGGATTCTCTCTCAGTGGACTCCTCCTATGACACCACAACTGAATGGTGTATCGGAGCGTCGTAATCGAACTTTGTTGGACATGGTTCGATCCATGATGAGCTTCACTGAGCTTCCACCTTCGTTTTGGGGCTATGCGCTTGAAACGGCGGTATTGTTGTTGAACAACGTCCACACAAAAGCAGTGGACAAAACACCATACGAGTTATGGAATGGCAAAGCTCCTAAGTATTCGTACTTGAGGATTTGGGGATGTCCTGCTTACGTGAAGCAGACAGTGGGAGATAAGTTGGATAGTCGATCCACCTTATGTTATTTTGTAGGGTATCCGAAGAATTCAATCGGATATTATTTCTATCATCCTGCTGAAACAAAGGTGTTTGTTTCAAGGAATGCCACCTTCTTGGAGAAGGAGTTCTTATTGGATAAGAAAGGCGAGATGATGGAACTCGAAGAAATTCGAGAAGAACCCAAAATACAAAATAATGATCCTACACCTCAGGAACCAATGATGGACACGCCTATACCTAGAAGATCCGAGAGGACTTCTAGACCTCCTATTCGATATGGTCTTCTTCTTGAAGGGGATCAAGATGAACCCGATGTTGGATGTGATCCAAGAAACTTCAAGGAAGCAATTTTCTGATGCGGATTCAAATTTATGGCTTGAAGCTATGCAGTCGGAAATAGATTCGATGCATACAAACCAAGTTTGGTCTTTAGTAGATCCTCCCGATGGAATTGTTCCAATAGGGTGTAAATGGATCTACAAGAGAAAGTTTGGGCCTGATGGTAAGGTATTGACCTACAAGGCACGATTGGTGGCGAAAGGTTACACTCAAAGACAAGGAGTTGACTATGATGAAACTTTTTCACCAGTTGCAATGTTCAAGTCCATAAGAATCCTTATTGCCATAGCTGCTTGGTATGACTATGAGATATGGCAAATGGATGTGAAGACTGCATTTCTTAATGGAAACATTAAGGAAGAGATCTATATGATGCAGCCTGAGGGATACACATCCGTGGGAAGCGAGCATAAGGTATGCAAACTTCAGAGATCAATCTATGGTCTCAAACAAGCATCAAGAAGTTGGAACCAGAAATTTGATGAAACAATAAAAGATTTTGGTTTCATCAAGAACCCGGAGGAACCGTGCGTGTACAAGAAAGTAGTTAAGGATGCTGTGACATTCTTAGTACTTTATGTTGATGACATCCTACTCATTGGGAATGCCGTAGGGATGTTGCAGTCAACAAAGATATGGTTATCAGGTAGATTCTCGATGAAAGATTTGGGTGAGGCATCCTATATTCTAGGGATACAGATCTATAGAGATAGATCTAAGAGAATGATAGGACTCACTCAAGCATCCTACATCGACACCATATTGAAAAGGTTTTCAATGGATGGGTCCAAGAGAGGACATCTACCTATGTGTCATGGAGTTTCTCTATCCAAGTCTATGTGTCCCAAGACTGATGAAGAGATAGAGAAAATGACACATGTACCATATGCGTCAGCCATAGGTAGTATCATGTATGGCATGATATCTACCAGACCGGATGTAGCATTTGCTCTGAGTGTCACGAGCAGATATCAATCTAATCCCGGTCAAATGCATTAGAAAGCCGTGACGGACATTCTTAAGTACTTACGAAGGACTAAGAATATGTTCATGGTATATGGAGGAAGAGAATTGAAATTGGAAGGCTATACCGACTCTAGCTTCCAAAGTGACGTGGATGACTTGAAGTCAACCTCTGGATTTGTGTTCATGCTCAATGGCGGTGCTGTCTCTTGGAAGAGTTCCAAGCAGGACACCACAGCGGATTCCACCACTGAGGTAGAATACATTGCGGCATCAGCTGCTGCTAAAGAGGCCGTTTGGATGAGGAATTTTGTCCAAGAGTTGGGCGTTATTCCTGAAGTTGTTGGTCCAGTCCCGGTGTACTGTGACAACATGGGTGCCATTGCTCAGGCAAAGGAACCAAGGTCTCATCAAAGATCCAAACACATACTGAGGAAATACCACATCATCCGGGAGATTGTGGAAAGAGGAGACATCATTGTCGAGAGAGTGGCCTCTACAGACAATATCGCTGATCCACTTACTAAGCCCTTGCCAGGACCATTATTTGACAAACATCGCGAAGCAATGGGTCTACGTAATATGACTAGTTGGCTTTAGGGCAAGTGGGAGATTGAAAGAGTGGGTGCCCGGTGAGCCAACTTGTGGCTAAGGGCTTTGATGACTCTTTGTATAAACAATCTTTTGTTTAATATAATTTATACTTTTATAATGTCAATGACTTTATCTTTCTTCATATTGTTATATTGTGATATACTATTGTTGTTTTGATAAAGACCTTGAATATACTATAGTGTATGTAAGATGTGGTAGTACATGGGGATGTCTATCATGAAACACATCTTATAGTCACTGTATATTCTAAATGGTTCCTAGTCGATTGAGACGTCCGTTAATAAGGATAAGGATCGCTCGAGATTGAGACTAGCATTTGCGATGCCGAGTACCACGTTTCATTGGTATGGAACATAGAGATGTTCAAAGCATGCAAATGGATATTTATACGATGAATGATCGAACTACCCTATCCGGACTTTCCAAGTGGTTATCACTTATCGAGTGGATAAAGTCCGCGGTTTTGGTTGTACACCATTAGTCCTTACTACTTGAAACATCATTGAGACTCTATATGCTAGTACTGTACTTTGACTCGTTTACCGACTCTATTGGGGTCATCAGGTGTCGGGATTGGGTACAGTTATAACACATATAGGAGTCGATGCTTTTTTGTCAAGGATTCACCACATACTTGCGAGTGTGGATATCCTATGCAATCTGAGGAGATATTAGTGTGACGAATCTCTGGCCAGAGTACATGATGTGTTTTAAGAAATGGTTTCTTAGTAGCACATGCGAATTCACTATTTGATCTTCAAGATGCATTGCATAATTATCGAATCTCGAATGACTCTCGATTTACCAATGGTTGTTGATTCGATCGGGATATTTGGATGAAGGGACCGTACTGTACGCTAACCAAAATCTATTGGTTCTTGCAGGCACTATCAGTGATACCTAGGGAATCATGGGGCGATGTTGCTAGGCGCTCTTACCATGATTCGATGGGCAAGTCGGAAATTGTTGTTCCGAGTCACAAGGAGTTGTGAGCCCACGGCTAGCTGTATCCCTGAACCATTGAGGGTCACACAGAGTAATGAATTTTTAATCCCCGTTGAGATAGTTAAATTTAAAGAGTTAAATTTAATGAACAAAGAAGTAGGACTTCTTATATCAGAGTAGAGGAGTAAGATTTCCTAAAATGACATAGGGATGGGCATTTTTGGAAATCACTGAATTCGGATTCAGAAAATTTATCTTGACTTTAAAAGATGCAGAAATGGTTTCTGTGCACATTGGTGAAATTGGTTTATCAATCTGAGTCACGATGAATTTTATATTAATTTCTGAACATGCGGGCTTTGATTGTCAGGCTTGAACTTATGACTAATGGGCCCTAAGCTGTTAGCAGCCCACATTATAAATAAGTTATTGCAGTACAGAAATTACACAACAGAGGTCACAAAATATTTTCGAAAACCCTGGTTTTTCTTAACAGTGGCCGCCGCCCCCTCCCTCTCTGTTCTGAAAATTCCAGCCTGTGAATTTTGAATTTGCAGTCTGGTTTAACGGATCAAATTCGTTAATTCTCTTCGTGGAAACTTCTGATAGATTTTCTAGTGCAATCTATCAGAGGGATTAAATTTCCGTTCGTGGACCTGATTGAAGAACAGTTCGTCCATCAGTTCCTGGGATATACAACAAGAGCAGAGCAATCTGTTGGTGTCCATAATCTCGTTTCGAGATTGGAGGTAAAAATTTAATTGTGATTTAATTTTTACACACACAATTTAATCGTAAAGTTTTGATACCCATTATGGAATCGTTCCATATAAAATTTTTAAACGTCCGCTGCACTGGGTATTAATTCTGATTGATCTGATCACCGTTTTCCAACAAGCTCCGCTACGACGCCTGGATCGCTATGCTACTTCCGGTTTCCCCACGGGACGCCTAGAATTCCATAGATCTGAGTTAGAAGGCTAAGGAATTGAGAGAGAAAAGAGGAATGGTGCACTTCAAAAATGAGCTCGGCACCCCTTATTTATAGACGGCAATCGGAGCTTCCGAACCGCGATCGGAACGTCCGAACACGATCGGAACGTCCGATCCTGCCATCGGATCTTCCGATCTTGCATTATCTGCCACGTGTCAAAATATCACTGGTTGACTTCGGATAGGGCGATCGGAGCTTCCGATCCCGATCGGAGTTTTCGATCCTGCCACACGTCATGCATGACGTAAAATTGGTCGGAGCTTCTGATCCTGCATCGGAGCTTCCAATCTCACCTTCGGAGCTTCCGATCCGTCCGATACCAAATTGGTTTTTAATTAACATAATTAATCTTTTACCAATTTCGGGTACGGGGTACTACATGGCACAACAAAATGCTTAAACACAAATAAAGCATCAACACCAACCTGAATCTCACACTGGTTCAGTTCTGACTTTTCTTCAACGAATACTGATAAATCGAATCAAATATCTGAACGATCTTGATCTTCTCAAACAATTTTGATTTGGTTCGAAAGCAAAAATGATGATAGAACTCCTATCTGCTTCGAATTCTAAACCGAAAGTGCCGTATTCATCAATCAAGGAGAAATCCGATAGTAGATAAAATAAAACAGATATTCCGTCTTAGAGCATCCGCTGGTGCATACAATTTATTCGATTAGAATGGATTTCCAATCGGAAATCCTTAGTACTTCTAATCATCTTCTCTTTCTCATACTCAGTCTGTACGGAGAAACCAGTACTAAAGCTTCCAAGATCAGGAAGATTAAGGAATATCCCCATAAGAAAATAGATACTAGATCTTTTAATCAATAAGACTGCTTAGAGCTCAAAATCCAGAATCAGAGATTGAGTCTCGAGTGTCTTCAGCTGTTTTGATGCTCGTGCAATAAGTGACTCTTCTGAACAAGAATATACCTCAAATCTCAATAAGAAGAAGTGCAAAGCACCGTAAGGTCATCAATACAAAAGGAATAACATAATAATGAAGCGCTGATCAACCTTTTCTTCAAACAATAAGAACTGGTCTCATAAGATTAAGTCTAGACAGAAGAATATATTCTGCTGAGTAATCGGCTTCACAACCGATAAGAATCCCTTGAAGAGTCTGCGATAGAACTTGCTAAACCAAGAATCATCAAATTCCAGGTAAGGACGTTGCTCTAGATTAATTCCTATCGGCTCTGGTCTTGAGGTGATTAACAGAATTTCCACCTCCAGATAATATGATCGAGGAAGGACAACTCGATCCAATCAGAATTTAGACGTCGATAGAAAAGCATCATACTTCTCGGCATGCAAATATGCAAACAACTCTCAAGAATCTGAGAGATCAATACGACTCTTTGAACGGATAAGAATTTCATCGATAAGAATATTCACAATTTCATTCAAATATCTCTGAAGGATCTAGCTCCTAATATTCGATAGCACTGCAGGAGCGTCTGCCAAAACAACAGCAAGACAAAGTTCAAGCGACCATACCTCATTTTGAGTCCGGTCTAAGGAAGATGATATTCTGATCTCAGTTCAAGCTAAAGTCAATTGGACGGATCGAAATCAAAACTGGAAGCTCATCCTGCTATATCATCGTCTGCAAATTCTATAACCACTGGTATATCAACCAGATCGGGTTAAAATTCAGGAAATCATCTGCAAACATCAAGAATTCCTCCGCACACTTCTGAATAAACGGTCATTCTACAGAACAAAAATCAATAAAATATACGAATCAAGAATTCTTACCGGAGGATTCCACTCATCTAAAGAATCAGATCTGAAATTGACAACCTTTTGAAAATGTTCCTTGGTTGCTCTATACTTGGTTAAACAGCTCAACGGATAATTAAAAACAAAAATCCGATAACCTAAAATACCATACTGCCCAGTTCAATCCTATTCCCATCCAAATCAAGAGTTTCTACTAGAACCCCAAAAGCTAAAAAAAAGGGTGAATGCATCAAACTAGATTCCTCAAGTAAAAAGGTAGGGAAAGTACAAATATCTAACATTTAACAGGCAGAAAAACCAAATTTGAATGGTTACCTGTCATATCATCTCCAGATGCAAGCCCGAGTCTGCGGAACCTCATTAAGAGCAAATACTAAAGTCTGTTGCATCAGAGGTTGATTCATATTCGGATAACCTCCTAGTCTATTCTGCTGCAACGGCTGAAAGGAATGAACCACAGAAGCTTGCTACCCCTGTTGAACCATCAGTCTAAAATAATGCCCTAACCGAGATCCAACGTTATCGTGCTGAGGACATCTCCTCGCATAGTGTCCGGTCTGATGGCAGATATTGCAACTACCATAAATTCCAAGACAATGCTCGCTGGGGTGTAGACCTTCACAATTGCTGCAAGGTAACCGCAAAATCCAAAACTCTGACCTAAATCAAACTGTTTCGATCCGCTAAAGCTAGAAGAACTGCTTCCAGAATTCTGAATTGATTACCCTACGGTTGAAGGTGACCTCTTATGTTATTCCCTCTATGCCTGGTCTATTGATGCAACTGAATCTGCTGCAGAAATTCGGATTAAACAAACACCAAGAAATAGTCATACCTTGATTCTCTAATTCTTTCCTCTTCGAGAACCCCCAACTTCTCGCAAATCCTTAATGTTGAAAAACAACTAATCGAGTTCTACGGTCATACATGTAGACCATAGAATCAAATATCTGACCGATCTCTACTAACCAGCTTTCACATCCTGCGGTAATCTCAGTACTCCTCAGAGTTGGCGGTTAAAACGACTGAAATCTCATCAATCATGCTTCCATCGGTGACGGATAGATATCCATATGATCAGTCTCAGTATTACTCTATACAATCTAGATTCTAAGTAGTTTGATTTCTGTTCAATATTCATCAAGTACAATATCTCGTGTTCAAGAGAGTTATGACACGATTACCTCGATCTTCAAACTTTCGGTGTCCAAAAACCTCTATTATGCTTACTCATGCCATTGACGGAATCCGAATTTGAACATGAATAAATACAGTTTGTATCGCAATTAACTCATGCTTTATCAATTAAATCATAAAATCATGTAATTCAATTCAATTTAAAATAATAACGCATGCTCGCATGGTATTTAAATAAATCACTTTAAATCATTCAACCACATGCGAGAAATCAATTCATGTGGACTCGATCGGCCCCGCTGATAGGAGTCATTTTTCCTTGTTTTATTGTTTGTTTTATTAGTGTTTTGCATTCGTTCTTAGTCGTCTTGTTAGTGTTTTTCTAATTTTATTTGCATTTAGTGTAATGTTGTGTGTTTTGTCTACTTCTATTGATTTGTGGTTAAATTTGCAGGAAAAATAAAAAAAAAGAAATATTTCTGGCTTCACAAGGGGGTGCGCTCGGTCTGCAGAAAAGAGCAGACCGAGCACTGGCATAATCAGAGGAGGCAGTGAGTTGAAGACTTTTGAGCGCTCGGTCGGTGAAAATATGCAGACCGAGCGCTGGCATTATTTGCTCTGGCTGAAGGTTGGCCAACTTTGGGCGCTCGGTTGGTGAATTTTTGTAGATAGAGCGCCCACGCGGAATTTTGGAAACTTTTATTTTGGGAGTTTTAAAAGGAAAGGACTCTGGGGGCAATATATATAACATCTTTTCAGACGTTTTGAAGGTTGGAAAAACACAGCAAAGCACGGCAGAGGCGGCTCTGAAGATCGAAGTTTCTTCTTCTCGTTGGGAGTTCTTCTTCTTTACGATTTCTGAATTCTTTTGTTAAAAACTTTATTAGTTTGAATTTTATTATGAGTTGTAGTAGCTAAACTTTATTTTGTTGGAATTTAGGGGATCCTAACCCCGAAACATGTTTTTGTGATTGAATCGTTGGACAAATTGATTGATTTTTATATGAGTAATTATTTTTATCATGGTTTATTATTCTATGTTGAGAAGTAGCTAAATTTAACATAGATTCATAAGTTGTGAATTGCTGTCGAGAGATAGATTCATGATTAGGACGAGCGATAAAATCCATGGACTTAAAATATGCATAGAGATATGATATTTAGTACATGTTGATAACCATAGACCATCAGGTTGAATGTTGTAGGAATTCAATGAACGCAAAGCAACCAGTAATGATAAATAATCAAAGAGATTGGCATAAACTCGAGAGAGAGTGTCGATATTTCAGGAATTCTTGTCAAATTTATGAGTGTAAAAGTAATTTCAAGTGTCCAGATTCAATTAGGGGGAAGGTGAACCGAGATTCCAACAAAACTTCTTCATATTATATTTTTCTGTGCTAAGCATTGCTGTGGTTTATTTTATTTTCATTCAAGTAATTTTAAATCGAACTATTTACTTTATAATTTTAGAATAATAACAAAATCAAATTTTCGTTACTTTGGGGTATAGAAATTAAATAATGAATCATTGTGACGTAGTCCCCGAGGACGATACTCATACTCAGTACACTTTTCTATAACTTGAGTCGTGCACTTGCGATAATTTTGAGCAGAAAAGAGATACTATTACATTGAATTTAAGTGTTGGTATTTGCTCGATCAAGTTTTTGGCGCCGTTGCCGGGGACTATTGATTACTTTGATTTTTCTTATTTTATTTTCTCTACTTCAATTTTAATCTTTATTTTCATTTGTGAACTGCAGGATTCTCTTGCAGTGCATGCAACATTCACCCAAAAGAGAACTCTTGCCTTTTTATCCAGAAATTGAAAGAACTTTCCTCAGAAGAAGAAGGAAACAAAGAGAAGCAATGTAAGAACAAGAACGACTACGTGGAGATGGAGAAGCAGAGAATATTGCACCACCTATCTATAGATCCATGATGGACAGTGCTTTACCATCCATCAAAAATGCCAGACCAAGCATCATCAGGCCAACCATAGCAGCAAATCAGTTTGAAATAAAGCCTGCAATTATTCAAATGGTGCAAAACACAGTCCAGTTTGGTGGGATGACAATAGATGATCCATATGCTCTCCTGACAATTTTTCTAGAAATCTGTGACACTTTTAAGATGCAGGGATTTTCCGATGACGCTATTCGTTTGCGTTTATTCCCTTTTTCTTTAAGAGTTTTAAAGCTAAAGAATGGCTAACAAATCTACCTGTAGGGTCCATCACTACTTGGGATGATCTAGCAAAGGCCTTCCTGACTAAATACTTCCCATCGTCCAAATCAATGAAACTAAGAGCTGACATCACAATATTTACTCAAGGTGAACATGAAACACTCTATGAAGCATGGGAGCGTTACAAAGATCTACTGAGGAGATGCCCACATCACCAACTACCAGACGGTCTTGTGGTACAAAATTTTTATTATGGTCTTCCTCACTTAAATCGTACTATGTTAGATGCAGCTGCAAGTGGAAATTTGTTACAAAAATCACCAGAGGACGGATATGAGTTAATTGAGGAGATGGCATCCAGTAGCTATCATCCTCAATCAGAGAGAAATGCTGTCAAAAGACCCGCAGGAATGCATCAAGTTGATGCATTCACTTCAGTAGCCGCCTAGCTAGAGGTAATGAATAAGAGGATATAAGAGCTAACTCTAGGGCATTCTGCGATGTGTATTCAAGAGGTGTGGTGTGAGAAATATGGTGCTGAACACTTGACAAAAGATTGTCAAACTGGCAATCCATCATTTCAGCCAGATGGAGGAATGGTAAACCATGTAGGAAATCAGAATCGCCCCAGGAATGACCCACTCTCAAACACATATAATCCAGGGTGGAGACAACATTCAAATTTTTTATGGGGAGGACAGAATAATAGGTCATATGGGAATCAGAATCACGGAAGACATCCTCAAGAAGAGAATTCAAGCATGGAACAGATGATACAGAAGATCATATCATCCACTGAGACCCGAATGCAGAATCAGGATGCATCAATTAAGAACTTGGAAAATAAAATAGGGCAGTTAGCTAAAGCGTTGTCCAGCAGAGAGCTAGGTACTTTACCAAGTGACACAGAAAAGAATCCAAAGGAGCAAGTCAAGGCTGTCGAATTAAGGAGTGGGAAGAAAATCTAAGGTGACAGGAAAAGCGAGAAAGAGTCAGAAACAGATATACCAGGGACAACTGCAGGTAAGTCCTCTAATTCTACACAACCACCCACATCACAGTCAAATATTGCTATTCCACCACCTTTTCATGCAGATCTCAAGAAGGCCAAACTAGATTCTCAGTTTGCCAATTTCCTAGAAGTATTCAAGAAATTGAATATAAATATCTCCTTCGCTGATGCACTGATGCAAATGCCTAGTTACGCTAAATTCCTGAAGGAGATTCTCTCCAACAAGAGAAAATTGGAGGAGCATGCAATGATTAGCCTAAAAGAAAATTGTTCTGAGCTAGTTCAGAACCAGATTCCACCAAAGCAAAAAGATCCAAGGAGTTTTTATATTCCTTGTGTTATTAATGAAGTTCAATTTCAAAAAGATTTGTGTGACTTAGGTGCGAGTATAAACTTAATGTCATATTCTGTTTTCAGGAAACTGCGCTTGGGAGAGCCAAAATCCACCAGGATGTCATTGCAATTGGCGGACAAGTCTATAAAATATCCAAGAGGGATAATAGAAGATGTGCTGGTGAAAGTCAACAAATTCATCTTCCCGGTGGATTTCATGGTGCTTGTTTGGGAAGACCTTTCCTGGCAACTGGAAAAACATTAATCGATGTCCAAAAGGGAGAGCTGCATCTGAGAGTGGGAGAGGAGAAAATTTCCTTTGATGTTTTTAATGCACCGAAATTTTCACAAAATAACGAAGAGTGTTTTCAGATTGATGTTGTGGACTCATTTCTATATGATTATGTGCAGGATACATTTCAGGAACCATTAGAAGCCACACTCATATCTCCTCATTGTGATGACATAGTCAATGGGGATATAAAAGAGATGACAACTTGAATGATAACCAGTCATGGAGAAAAGGTGGAAATCTCAAACTCGAAGATCTTGGTGACCATAAGGATTTAGTCCTCCAGAAACGAAGCCTTGAAGAACCACCAACTTTGGAATTGAAACCATTACCTAACCATCTCAAATATGTATTTTTAGGTGAGAATGAAAATTTACCTGTCATAATTTCTTCTTCTTTGACAGGTGAGATGGAGACCAGACTGCTAGATGTTCTCAAAAGTCATAAGAGTGTGTTTGCTTGGAAGGTCGCAGATATCAAAGGCATTAATCCATCTATCTGCATGCACAATATATTATTGGAAGAGAACATCAACCCCATGGTCCAACCACAGAGGAGATTGAATCCCAAGATGCAAGAAGTGGTAAAGGCTGAAACGATAAAACTTCTGGATGCAGGTATCATTTATCCCATTTCTGATAGTGCATGGGTAAGTCCGGTTCAATGTGTACCGAAAAAAGGGGGAATAACTGTCATTAAAAATGAACATAATGAGTTGATACCTACTAGGACAGTTACAGGGTGGCGTGTATGTATAGACTATAGAAAATTGAATGACGCAACCCGTAAAGACCATTTTCCCCTCCCCTTCATTGACCAAATGCTAGAAAGGCTTTCTGGGTATGAGTTTTATTGCTTTTTAGATGGGTATTCGATACAATCAAATTGCGATTGCACCTGAAGATCAGGATAAAACAACTGTCACTTGCCCATATGGTACGTTTGCCTATAGATGCATGCCTTTTGGTCTTTGCAATGATCCTGCGACTTTCAGAGATGCATGACTGCTATATTTCATGATATGGTCGAAATTTTTCTAGAAATATTCATGGATGATTTTTCCATTTTTGGTCAGTCTTTTGATGCATGTCTAAATAATCTTAACACTGTTTTGATGAGATGTGAGGAAACAAACTTGGTACTCAACTGGGAAAAGTGTCACTTCATGTTGATCGAAGGTATTGTATTAGGACACCTCATATCGGAGCAGGGAATCGAGGTGGACAGGGCCAAGGTGCAAGTCATTCAGAATCTACCCTCACCAACGATGATCAAGGGAGTCAGAAGTTTTCTAGGCCACGCCGGTTTTTATCAGCGGTTCATTAAAGATTTCTCAAAAATTTCAAAACCTCTGTCTTCATTATTAATGAAAGATAAACCTTTTAATTTTGATTCCACTTGTTTAAAGGCGTTTGAATTTCTGAGAGAACGATTGGTAACTGCACCAGTGCTGACTTCACCAGATTGGGATCTTCCATTTGAGGTAATGTGTGATGCCAGCGACTCGGCTGTCGGAGATGTACTTGGTCAAAGGATAGACAAGGTATTCCGTACTATTTACTATGCTAGCAAAACTCTGAATGAGGCTCAATTGAATTATGCTACCACTGAAAAGGAATTGCTGGCTGTAGTTTTTGCACTGGACAAATTTCACTCATACCTTGAACTCTCAAAAATCACTATTTACACTGATCATTCTGCAATTAAACACCTTTTGGCTAAGAAAGATGCAAAACCTAGGTTGATTAGATGGATTATACTCTTACAAGAATTTGAATTAGAGATAAAAGATAAAAAAGGAGTAGAAAATGTTGTTGCTGATCACCTATCTAGACTAAAATGCATTCCTGATTGTGCACAGAATGATACTGAGGACATAGATGATTGGTTTCCTGATGAGAAGTTGTTTGCCATTGAACACTCACCGTGGTATGCTAATTTTGCAAATTACTTGGTCACGAGCACACTCCCACATAATTTGTCTTTTCATCAAAAGAAAAATTTTATATCAGATGTAAAGCATTATTTCTGGGAAGAACCTTTCTTTTTTAAAATCTGTGCTGACTCTATGATCCGGAGATGTGTGGCGGAAGGAGAAATGACAAAAATCCTTAGTCATTGTCATGATCGTGAGGTAGGTGGCCATGCTGGGCCTATCAAGACGGCATCTAAGGTACTTGAATGTGGGTTTTATTGGCCCAATCTTTTTAAAGATGCGTGTGCTTATGTTCTTGAGTGTGATAGATGTCAGCGGACAAGTAATATCTCAAACCGTCATGAAATGCCATTGAATAATATTATTGAGTGTGAGATATTTGATATGTGGGGAATCAAATTCATGGGACCATTTCCAAACTCTTTTACAAAAAAATACATTTTGGTCGCCGTCGATTATGTTTCTAAATGGGTAGAAGCTGAAGCTTTTGCAACTAATGATGCACAGGTGGTTCTAAAATTCTTGAAGAAAAAATATTTTTAACCGCTTTGGTACACCCAGTGCAATTATTAGTGATGGTGGCACCCACTTTTGCAATAAACTTTTTGAAAAACTTTTGAAGAAATATGGTGTCAAGCATAAAGTTTCTACAGCTTATCATCCCCAAACGAGTGGCCAAGTCGAAGTATCCAACCGAGAAATTAAGCAAAATTTAGAAAAAAAGTGTGAGTACTAATAGAAAGGATTGGGAACTTCGAATTTATGATGCATTATGGGCCTATAGGACTGCTTTCAAAACACCTATAGGCACTTCCCCTTATAGGACTGTTGTTTGGAAAGACATGTCATTTGCCAGTTGTGTTAGAGCATAGAGCATATTGGGCTATCAAAGCATTAAATTTTGAATTTGCTGCTGCAGGTGAGAAAATATTGTTTGAGCTAAACCAATTGGAGGAATTTCGTGATCAAGCATATGATATGGCGGTGTCATACAAAGAAAGGACCAAGAGAATACATGATCGGCGCATTCATCATAGAGAATTTAAGGAAGGGGAAGCAGTTCTTCAGTTTAACTCTAGGTTGAGGCTCTTTCCTGGAAAATTGAAGTCTCGGTGGTCCGGCCCTTACAAAATCACTAAGGTGTATCCATCGGGGGCCATTGAAATCAAAGATGCAAGAAACGTGTTTTTCACGGTCAATGCTCAGAGACTGAAACACTATGTAGGGGGTGATGTCGACTCTACGCCAGTCATCACCACACTGACCGACCAAGACTAGTTCGGGGAGGAGAACAGTCGAGCTCTAGACTCTAAAATGAGAACTACTCCCTTACCTTTCTTTTATTTTATTCTATTTTGCTTTGAACTTTTTAATTTTCCGTTCTTTTGATTTCTAGTAGTTTTACTTTTCGTTTATTTATGAAAAAAAAAACTTTAAAAAGGGTTGCGCTCGATTTGCAAATTTTCAGCAGACCGAGCGCCCAAAAACACTCGAGTTACTGTTTTCTTAAAACAGGGATGCGCTCGGTCTGCTGAAATTAGCAAATCGAGCGCCCAAAAATCCTCAACTCTCTGTTTGCTTAAATCGGGTATGCGCTCGGTCTGGAATTTTCAGCAGACCGAGCGCCTAGCGCAGATACAAAATTTAAAAGTCCCGATCCCTTTCTCCTTTCTTATTTCTTTCTTTCCTTCTCCCAATTTTAAACCTACGCCGCCTCCTCTCCTCCCTATTTCTCACTCTTTCCCATCAAATTCGTAGGTACTTTCTCTGATTTTTCTGATTTCGATCAAGATGGGTCCTAAAAGAACAAAGACTGCCACCTCTCGTGCTAATCCTACTTCTTCCAACATCATTGATGGCAAGTTAATAGCCATGGAGACCAAATCACACTATGAAGCTGCAAGGATCACTCGGAATCCTATTCCAGAGCGAGGCATCGATCTATCCGAGGCTCTCACTCTTGCCCTCGGCATCCTGGAACGTGGATGGGCTGAGTTTTGCCAAACACCATAGGCGGCTATTGTTCCATTGGTAAGAGAATTCTATGCAAACGCCCCGGAACAAATAGATAGAAAAGCCTTTGTACGGGATAAGATGGTCTCTTTCGATCCTCAAGTTATCAACGATTTATTGAAAACCCCGGAGGTAGACGATAGCCTATTCCAAGAATTTAAAGCTAATCCGGATTATAATCTCATGTCTGCTGCACTGCGTTATGATGGGAATTTGTGGAAGGATTCGGCTAGGTTTGTATCTTTTAAAGAAAAGTTTTTGAAAATGGAATCGGCTTTGTGGTATGCGTTCCTCACGCACCGGATGATGCCGGTGTCCCATACACATGTCATTGTGATGAGCCGATCTTTGTTGTTTTATGCCTTGCACAAGAAATGGTCAATCAATGTAGGCAAGATCATCAACATAGAGTTATACAATTCCATCCGCTCACCGAACATTGGAATATTCTTCCCGTCTATCATTACCGCGCTCTGTATGCAAGCTGGAGCAAAAATCCAAGATGATGAAGAATGGCAGCATCCGATGCAAGATGTGGACCAGTCACTTGTTTCAGATTACAAGAGTTCACATCGCAGGGACAAGAAAGTTTCGGGGCCGGTACCGCTTCGAGCCGCATACAAAAACCAATGCCAAGTCGTCGCCCTGCCACTAAGACGACAAATGAGCTATATGCTTGGGCTCAATACCATAATGAAGTACCTGTAGTGACCCGTATCCATAATTAATGATTAATGAGTAATTAATCAAGTAATCATGTTTGGATTAAGTAAAACGTGATTAAGGAAACTACAAAAGGATTAACGGACTCCAGAAATGGATCCAGGACACTCGAAAATGGCTTAGAGGGTTCCAAGACTCGAGTGGGATCGGAACCACCGATCCAGGATCGGAGCTTCCGATCTTGGTGACATCGGAACCAAATCGGAACCACATCGAAAGCAGGGAGATCAGAACGTTCGATCAGCAATCGGAGCTTCCGATGGTTGTCGGTGACAGGTGTGTGGTTGCATGTGGACCGAATTGACACGTATCAAACGGAGCTTCCGATCGGGAGAATGGAGCTTCCGATCTGCACGTTCGGAGCTTCCGATCAGAAATGGAGCTTCCGATCGATGTCTATAAATATAGGTGCGAGGGTTTCATTTCAAAGCGCACCGAGTTCCTCTCCTTCGCCCACGTGGCTCTATTTAGGGATTTGGGTACTCTTATTTTAGAGTTGGAGTAGGAAACATATTTTAGTATAATCAGACAGTGTCTGACATAGTAGTAGAGTAGTGCTCGTGTAGCGGAGCAGTGCTCGAGACTGTGGAGCTGCAGCAGGGGTGTGCCCCTAGTTGTGGGATAGTCGCCATCCATGGGCTGACGACGGACGCATGTATAGCTATGGTCTACTTAAATTATTTAGGAGTATGAAATAGCTTAGTTAAGGCTTTTAGAGCTTATTGAATGATGCATGGGTATTTTGCATTATAGCATTGATGATAGGCTTGGAACCTAGGGTGGGACTGCTAGGAACTGCCTGTAGTGAGGTACGTAAGTACTGACTGAGATGGCCAGCATGATATATATTGTATGTGTTGCATGAGTATGTGCTACTTGTCTTTACCTTGTTTTTAAGGAGACTGCATCCAGTACGATGTGAGTCTAGACAGTTTCCATCAGTTGAGGCGTTTCTTCCTGAGGATTCGTGTCTGGGGACACTCAGCCCCTGGTTTTGCTGTCACTAGGAGCGACCACGACGGTGGAGCAGACGCTATAGTCGATAGGAGAATATGGGAGCGGCACCGCAGACTAGCTATCTGGCACAGCCCTGCATATTCTTGGCGCACTGAGTTATTGTTTAAAACCTTGTTTTAAATACACTTATGTGCTGCATATATTATATATATCATTGCTTATGTATTGAGCTTAGAGCTCACGTCCAGTCTTTTCTTTGTATCTGGACACCCCATTCGACGGGGCAGGTGTAGGTGCAGGATTGTGCACCAGGAGCTTGGAGTAGCCAGTGACCAATGAAGACAGCAGGATTAGATGTAGGTTTTTGCCCTTTAGGCTTAGTTATTCAATTGGGTTGTATAATCAAATTTATTTAACCGGTTGTATTCTGCCGGTCTGCTTTTATTTAAGTCTTCCGCAGTAATTTCTTTAATGCATGGACAATTATGCTCCTAACTCTGATTAGGTAGTGTATCCGGGTTGGGTCGCTACATTTATTGGTATCAGAGCATATGCATGCAAGAGACTTGGGATATAGTACTAAGACTTTGGATTATCCTTGTAGGATTGGTGAGACCCAAGGATTATTTGGTTCTTCATTGCCAAGGTTTGCGGCATAAGTCTTCGCTATAAGGAAGGCAACAGTGATGAGAACACCGGTAGGAGCATGAATATGCTGACTACAGTTCATCATTTGATGCATTGGGATGCTGATCGAAGAACATATGGATTCCAGTAGGAAAAGACTGGGAGAGAAGAAAGAGAATATCACGTCAGATATCTCTGAGGGCTTTTTGGAACGAATGGTGTGTAATAACCCATGTGGTTCCAGTCCGAAGAAATTCTCCACTCGTATTTGGAGAGATTGTCATTTAACTCATGCAAAACATAGTTTTGCCGTTATGCTTATATCGATGTGTTTGGTAGGCACACGGAAAACTCCATGTTCAAAAGCATGATATGGATACAAGAAGAAAGCTGATGGTAGATCGTGAGCAGAAGATGTTGACGGACATGCACTGACGCAGAGCATAGCTGGTTAGCTAACACGTGCCATTTCTCCGGAGTTCTTTGCGGGAGGACATGTAGAGAGACTTGGACAGGAGTATGCTTGTATCGATGCGCGTGTCTATTAGAAGCTTCATGCTCAAGGAACGAAGACTAGTACGATGATTTAAAAATTGTACTGTTGTAGTTGTAAACAGTATTTCAGTTGTAATGGATCATCAGGAGACGATCGTATCATTCAAGTTATTGGTTGTACATTTTATTGTATTTTTGAAATACTGTATTGTGTTACATGGGATTGTAATAAAGAAATTGTACATAACTTGAAGCAATGATACTTGTTTTGTTTATTCAGTAAATCGTGAATGATTGCATGATTTTGTTAAAGTTGGCTTGGTTTAGTTGATTAGCGTTCAACTATAGTAGCTCATGGGATTTGAGTGGGCCGACTGTGATTGTTTGACTTGTGGTTAGTTTAAGCGCTTTCCTAGGATTGACCTAGTTAGTCAGAGGACTAAGATAGTGCCAGCGGTGAGTGGACTCATCTAGAGGCATTAGGAATATTGTTCGGTTTAGAACATTGGGATTTGTTCTAGGATGTTTCCTTAGAACAGTAGGCTATCTAACCTTCGTTAGGTTGAGACTTGTGATGATGGGTTGTCGTCAGGATGCCAGGTCCAGTATATACCAAGAGTCGTGGACTATGACAATGACTAGACGTGATGGGGCGTGACCCTATGCCAGTGTTACCTGGGAGCTTTTGTGCTTCAGGAGATGGCGGTGGGAAGGCTACTCAGTCTAGGGATTTGGCGACAGTCACGAAGAGGTATGACCTTGGATTAGATATCAGGATTGGTATCGATGGTTCGATATCGTCTGGTACGCCAGAGATATATGTTGAGTTTCTGCTATGGAACCAGTCTTGGAGGGATTTTTTTGAACGTGTGTGTACTATGAGCAGTGGGATCCTATCTTTGAGTTACTGCTAGACGTGTGGATCTAGTAGGTGGATGGATTTCTACCAGCAACGACTAGGGGTTGTCATCAGAGTTGTGGTTAGAATTTTCCTGTGATAGGAATCATCCAAGAACATGGACGGGATACTGTTTTAAGACTTTGACTCGAATGCGAGGACTAATCCATGATGAATGACTTCATCTGCGAGGGATTATATCAGATGTTGAGGATTGTACATGACTATTTAAGATGTGGGGAAGCATGGCCTATGACCGTGAAACCTTGGTGGTTGTCCAGGTGGGTTATTGAGGTAAGCTACCTTAGTCTTGAACTGTTGCACAATCTTAACGAGAGATATAATCAAGATAGTTTCCGAAGATTGTGGAAATATTTGGGATTCTTTAGTTATTCTTCTTGGACTTGACGAGCCGTGGTGTTCATTCTGAATGAACGAGGTAAGGATAGTGAGTCCAGTGGTTGCGCTAAGTACTGTCTGATATTTTCAGAGATTGAGCGTAGGATTTTCCATGGGATGGAAATGGGCTTAGTCTATCTTGATGTTTGCCTTGGGTGAACAAGACAACGATTAGTAGTGCTAAGGTGGCACATGATCTGTGCTAGTGACTACTAGTGGTTATTGGCTAACTCTGTCAGAGTTAGGATGATTAAGTTCAAAATACTAAACAGCAGTTAGTAGTGCTGAAAAGGCGCAGGACTTGTGCCAAGTAAACTAATTATGTACTGTGATCTAACACCATTTGGAAATGATTCCTTGTGGCAGCTAAGTCATGATTATTGACCGGGCCATATAGGTTGGATGATTAGTGGTGGTCTGATCTGATAAGTGCGAGCTTGAGTAGATCGACGAATTCGATTGGTTGAGCCAATCAGGGTTGATCAGGATGTAGCAATTAAGAAATACTTGGGATAGTATTTTGTCGAATAATGCTTATAGGATGAGTACTGAATATCATCTCAGAGAAATCGGAAATTTGAGTTATTTAGTCTCAATGGTCTCCAGAAATGAATCTTCTGGGATTGCTGTAATCGGGAACGATTGCAAGTAGACTTGTATGATCAAGTTAGGTGATAACTTGACAGTGGAAACAAGCAGGAAATTTGTAGTTTCTAGTGTAGTGCTTTCTTGTTAAGAAGGAAACTGATATTGATCCAGTCAATTTCTTGGTGATAGCAATAGGTCAGGAAAGAATCATGTTGTTGTTGCATGTGGGAGTTGTCCATTGAACAACAATAATGAAGATTGTTTATCGGACATTTCGGTTAAGTGTTCCTGCGAGGACATCTGTATGTGTACCGTTATGTTGGATCCGACGAGTAGTTGGAAATGCTAATGAATATTAGCAAGGAGACATTAGTCGTCTGATCTTTGTGACATTAGCTAGGATTTTATTATCGAGATCTAGCAGGATATGTCATTAGTCTTCTAGCGTGTGATGAACGGTGTCTCTAAAATGACAGAGATAGTAGAATTTCGACTAGTAACCAACGAGGTTTGCTTTTGGGATCGAAGATTTCGCAAGATCTTGACGGATCGAATTTGTTCTTTCAAGACAGTAAGTCACATCTATGCAGACTGTTTGTCAAAAATATTGAGTTTTAGCAATGAACGACGAACATAAGCATTTTGTGTGGCGAGTTACTTCAAGCGTAAGTGTTTCCTAGGATCGACTAGGGAATCGACAAATTAGTTCGTTCAGTGCTGAGACTGATGCATTCAGCAAGAGAGCGATTTGACTATCGAGATCCGTTGGGATTTAGTCCCAGGATTAGTGTGTTCAACCTCGGGAGGTTGGTATGAGATGACGATATCATCAGGAACTCCGAGTAAGTTATACCAGGCGCATGTAACTGCCGAGTTTCGCGACGGAACAGGAAGCGTTTTCATATGTCTGTGCACTGTGGAATGTCCCAGTCGAGCATATTGGTGGGAGCTTGCCTTAGTCTTGATGAGCGTGCAGTGATTGCGAGTATGTATAACTATCAGGAGGATTTACATCGATTAGAAATTCATGGGGTGATTAGCCTATGGCTAGGAGATGACTTAACATCATTATGGGCAAGTGATGATAGTTTTCATCAGGAAATATTGATATGTTTTACTAAGAAACATGAACTGTGATTTATATTAGACTGGATGGTCTGAGTTCCCGGTATTGCCTTGGGAAGCTTGTTTTGCTTTGGAATGGCATGGGAAAGATAATCAGTCTATAGAATCATGTTAGGCAGTTATGTTGGATTGTAACTTTGTGTCAACTAGATTCTCTTGAATAGGAATTAGGGTTTTGTAGTGTCAGCACAGTGCTGGGATTATTGTTTCCTGACTGGAAGTGTTGTGATACACTAGTACCAGAGGAGTTCGACTGTCGACCAGTAGCGCAGTAATCTTCAGTGGAAGAATATTAATGCGGTTAAGCATTAATGGAGATTATAGGGAATTCGACAAGAGTCTGAGTGTGTCGGAAGCTATTTCGACCAGACACTCGGCAAGTGTCTATAATATGTTCTCGAGGGTCTACCCTAGATTTCGAGGACGAAATCTTTTAAGGGGGGGAGAATGTAGTGACCCGTATCCGTAATTAACGATTAATGAGTAATTAATCAAGTAATCATGTTTGGATTAAGTAAAACGTGATTAAGGAAACTACAAAAGGATTAACGGACTCCAGAAATGGATCCAGGACAATCGAAAATGGCTTAGAGGGTTCCAAGACTCGAGTGGGATCGGAACCACCGATCCAGGATCGGAGCTTCCGATCTTGGTGACATCGGAACCAAATCGGAACCACATCGGAAGCAGGGAGATTGGAACGTCCGATCAGCAATCGGAGCTTCCGATGGTTGTCGGTGACAGGTGTGTGGTTGCATGTGGACCGAATTGACACGTATCAAACGGAGCTTCCGATCGGGAGAACGGAGCTTCCGATCTGCACGTTCGGAGCTTCCGATCAGGAACGGAGCTTCCGATCGATGTCTATAAATATAGGTGCGAGGGCTTCATTTCAAAGCGCACCGAGTTCCTCTCCTTCGCCCACGTGGCTCTATTTAGGGCTTTGAGTACTCTTATTTTAGAGTTGGAGTAGGAAACATATTTTAGTATATTCAGACAGTGTCTGACATAGTAGTAGAGTAGTGCTCGTGTAGCGGAGCAGTGCTCAAGATTGTGGAGCTGCAGCAGGGGTGTGCCCCTAGTTGCGGGATAGTTGCCATCTGTGGGCTGACGACGGACGCAGGTATAGCTATGGTCTACTTAAATTATTTAGGAGTACGAAATAGCTTAGTTAAGGCTTTTAGATCTTATTGAATGATGCATGGGTATTTTGCATTGTAGCATTGATGATAGGCTTGAAACCTAGGGTGGGACTGCTAGGAACTGCCTGTAGTGAGGTACGTAAGTACTGACTGAGATGGCCAACATGATATATATTGTATGTGTTGCATGAGTATGTGCTACTTGTCTTTACCATGTTTTTACGGCTTTAGCACATGCATGTTTTTACGGAGACTGCATCCAGTACGATGTGAGTCTAGACAGTTTCCATCAGTTGAGGCGTTTCTTCCTGAGGATTCGTGTCTGGGGACACTCAGCCCCTGGTTTTGCTATCTGTTGGAGAACGCGGCGTTCAGATCAATTATGATTGATACCCGGTGCAGCGGAAGTTTAAAATTTTTTGTATGGAACGATTCCATAATGGGTATCAACCTTACGATTAAATTGTGTGTGTAAAAATTAAATAACAATTATAAAATTTTTACCTTTAATCTCGAATCGAGATTTTGGACACCAACAGATTTTTCTGCTCTTGTTGTATATCCCTGGAACTGATGGACGAACTGTTCTTCAATCAGGTCCACGAATAGATATTTAATCCCTCTGATAGATTGCACTAGAAAATCTATCAGAAGTTTCTACGAAGAGATTAACGAATTTGATCCGTTAAACCAGACTGTAATTCAAAATCACAGGCTGGATTTTTCTCGAGTAGACAGGGAGGGGGGCGGCCACACTTGTTAGAAAAATACTTAGGTTTTCGAAAATTGTGACCTTGTTGTGTGTAATTTCTGTACTGCAATAACTTATTTATAATGTAGGCCACTAACAGCTTAGGGCCCATTAGTCATAAGTTCAAGCCCGACAAGCAAAGCCCGCATGTTCAAAAATTAATATAAAATTCATCGTGACTCCGATTGATAAACCGATTTCACCAATGTGCACAGAAACCATTTCTGCACTTTTTAAAGTCAAGATAAATTTTTCTGAATCCGAATTCAGTGATTTCCAAAAAATGGCCATCCCTATGTCATTTTAGGAAATCTTACTCCTCTACTCTTAAATAAGAAGTCCAACTTCTTCGTTCATTAAATTTAACTCTTTAAATTTAACTATCTCAACGGGGATTAAAAATCCATTACACTGTGTGACCCTCAATGGTTCAGGGATACAGCTAGCCGTGGGCTCACAACTCCTTGTGACTCGGAACAAACAATTTCCGACTTGCCCATCGAATCATGGTATGAGCGCCTAGCAACATCGCCCCATGATTCCCTAGGTATCACTGATAGTGCCTACAAGAACTAGTAGATTTTGGTTAGCGTACAGTACGGTTCCTTCATCCAAATATCCCGATCGAATCAACAACCATTGGTATATCGAGAGTCGCTCGAGATTCGATAACTATGCAATACATCTTGAAGATCAAATAGTGACATCGCATGTGCTACTAAGAAACCATTTCTTAAATCACATCATGTACTCTGGCCATAGATTCATCACACTAATATCTCCTCAGATCGCATAGGATATCCACACTCGCAAGTATGTGGTGAATCCTTGACAACAAAGCATCGACTCCTATATGTGTTGTAACTGTACCCAATCCCGACACCTGATGACCCCAATAGAGTCGGTAAACGAGTCAAAGCACAGTACTAGCATATAGAGTCTCAATGATGTCTCAAGTAGTAAGGACTAATGGTGTACAACCAAAACCGCGGACTTTATCCACTCGATAAGTGATAACCACTTGGAAAGTCCGGATAGGGTAGTTCGATCATTCATCATATGAATATCCATTTGCATGCTTCAAACAACTCTATGTTCCTTACCAATGAAACGTGGTACTCTGCATCGCAAATGCTAGTCTCAAACTCGAGCGATCCTTATCCTTATTATCGGACGGCTCAATCGACTAGGAACAGTTTAGAATATACAGTGACTATAAGATGTGTTTCATGATAGACATCTCCATGTTCTACCACATCTTACATACACTATAGTATATTCAAGGTCTTTACCAAAACAACAATAGTATATCACAATATAACAATATGAAGAAAGACAAAGTCATTGCCATTAATAAAAGTGTAAATAATATTAAACAAAAGATTGTTTATACAAAGAGTCATCAAAGCCCTTAGCCACAAGTTGGCTCACCGGGCACCCACTCTTTCAATCTCCCACTTGCCCTATAGCCAACTAGTCATACTACGTAGACCCATTGCTTCGCGATGTTTGTCAAATAATGGTCCTGGCAAAGGTTTAGTAAGTGGATCAACGATATTGTCTGCAGAGGCCACTCTTTCGACAGTGATGTCTCCTCTTTCCACGATCTCCCGGATGATGTGGTATTTCCTCAGTACGTGTTTGGATCTTTGATGAGACCTTGGTTCCTTTGCCTGAGCAACGGCACCCGTGTTGTCACAGTACACCGGGACTGGACCAACAACTTCAGGAATGACGCCCAACTCTTGGACGAAATTCCTCATCCAAACAGCCTCTTTAGCAGCAGCTGATGCTGCAATGTATTCTGCTTCAGTGGTGGAATCCGCTGTGGTGTCTTGCTTGGAACTCTTCCAAGAGACAGCACCGCCATTGAGCATGAACACAAATCCAGAGGTTGACTTTGAGTCATCCACGTCACTTTGGAAGCTAGAGTCGGTATAGCCTTCCAATTTTAGTTCTCTTCCTCCATATACCATGAACATATTCTTAGTCCTTCGTAAGTACTTAAGAATGTCCTTCACGGCTTTCCAATGCATTTGACCGGGATTAGCTTGATATCTGCTCGTGACACTCAGAGCAAATGCTACATCCGGTCTGGTAGATATCATCCCATACATGATACTACCTATGGCTGACGCATATGGTACATGTGTCATTTTCTCTATCTCTTCATCAGTCTTGGGACACATAGACTTGGATAGAGAAACTCCATGACACATGGGTAGATGTCCTCTCTTGGACCCATCCATTGAAAACCGTTTCAATATGGTGTCGATGTAGGTTGATTGAGTGAGTCCTATCATTCTCTTAGATATATCTCTATAGATCTGTATCCCAAGAATATAGGATGCCTCACCCAAATCCTTCATCGAGAATCTACCTGATAACCATATCTTTGTTGACTGCAACATCCCTACATCATTCCCAATGAGTAAGATGTCATCAACATAAAGTACTAAGAATGTCACAGCATCCTTAACTACTTTCTTGTACACGCATGGTTCCTCCGGGTTCTTGATGAAACCAAAATCTTTTATTGTTTCATCAAATTTCTGGTTCCAACTTCTTGATGCTTGTTTTAGACCATAAATTGATCTCTGAAGCTTGCATACCTTATGCTCGCTTCCCATGGATGTGTACCCCTCAGGCTGCTTCATATAGATCTCTTCTTTAATGTTTCCATTAAGAAAAGCAGTCTTCACATCCATTTGCCATATCTCATAGTCATACCATGCAGCTATGGCAATAAGGATTCTTATGGACTTGAACATTGCAACTGGCGAAAAGGTTTCATCCTAGTCAACTCCTTGTCTTTGAGTATAACCTTTTGCCACCAATCGCGCCTTGTAGGTCAATACCTTACCATTAGGCCCAAGCTTTCTCTTGTAGATCCATTTACACCCTATTGGAACAATTCCATCGGGAGGATCTACTAGAGACCAAACTTGGTTTGTATGCATCGAATCTATTTCCGACTGCTTAGCTTCAAGCCATAAATTTGAATCCGCATCAGAAATTGCTTCCTTGAAGTTTTTTGGATCACATCCAACATCGGGTTCATCTTGATCCCCTTCAAGAAGAAGACCATATCGAATAGGAGGTCTAGAAGTCCTCTCGGATCTTCTAGGTATAGGCGTGTCCAGCAATGGTTCCTGAGGTGTAGGATCGTTATTTTGTATTTCGGGTTCTTCTCGAATTTCTTCGAGTTCCATCATCTCGCCTTTCTTATCCAATAAGAACTCCTTCTCCAAGAAGGTGGCATTCCTTGAAACAAACACTTTTGTTTCAGCAGGATAATAGAAATAATATCCGATTGAATTCTTCGGATACCTTACAAAATAACATAAGCTGGATCGACTATCCAACTTATCTCCCACTGTCCGCTTCACGTAAGCAGGACATCCCCAAATCCTCAAGTACGAATACTTAGGAGCTTTGCCATTCCATAACTCGTATGGTATTTTGTCCACTGCTTTAGTGTGGACGTTGTGCAACAACAATACCGCCGTTTCAAGCGCATAGCCCCAAAACGAAGGTGGAAGCTCAGTGAAGCTCATCATGGACCGAACCATGTCCAACAAAGTTCGATTACGACGCTCCGATACACCATTAAGCTGTGGTGTCATAGAAGGAGTCCACTGAGAGAGAATCCCATTCTCTTTTAGATAGTCCAAAAACTCGGTACTCAAGTATTCTCCACCTTGATCCGATCGAAGTGCTTTAATACTTTTACCTAGCTTGTTTTCTACTTCAGCCTTGAATTCTTTGAACTTTTCAAATGCTTCAGACTTATATTTCATTAAATATAAATACTCATACCTTGAATAATTATCAGTAAAGGTAATGAAGTGGGTGTGGCCATATTGAGTCCCAACTCTAAATGGACCACAAACATCTGTATGGATCAAATCCAACAGATTTTGACTACGTTCAGGTTTCCCCTTAAAAGGAGATTTAGTCATTTTTCCTTTTAGGCAGGATTCACAAGTAGGTAGAGAGTTAATATCAGACATATCAAACATGCCCTCTCCCACTAGCTTGTTCATCCTCCTTGAGGAAATATGACCTAGCCTAGCGTGCCAAACGTTTGCCGGGTTTTGGCTATCGATTTTCCTTTTGTTTGTTGTTGCCGGTTTATCAACATAATTTATTGGAACGTCTTTTAGTTTTAAGTTGTATAGATCGTTTTCAAGTTGTCCATTTCCAATTAAACATTCATTCTTGTAAATATTGCAAATCCCATTCACAAAATTGCAAGAATAACCATCTCTATCAAGCATAGAAACAGAAATAATGTTTTTAATCAAATCCGGAACAAATAAAACATCTCTTAAAAGTAACTTAAAACCATTCTGCAAAATTAAATAAACATCTCCCACGGCTTTTGCTTCAACTCTGGAACCATTTCCGAGCCTCAGCTGGGTCTCACCCATCCTAAGCCTGCGACTTCTTGTCATCACCTGCAAATCATTGCAATTGTGAGATCCACATCCGGTATCCAATACCCAAGAAGTAGTATTAAGTGAAACATTTATTTCAATATAGAACATACCCTTCGTAGTTCGCAACTGCTCTAAATATTCCTTGCAGTTACGCTTCCAATGACCGGGCTTCTTGCAGTAATGGCAAACATCCTTGGATTTTTCCATGTTTGAAGCCTTTGTCTTGTACTTCTTCTCGGGTTCGATTTTCTTGGGTGGGGCAGAACGTTTCTTACCCTTTGTACTTGGCCCCTTCTTAGCAGAAGAAGAGGAGCCCACCAAGAAAGCCGGTTTATCCTTCTTTAATGTGGATTCATATGTCACAAGCATATTGACCATCTCTTCAAGGGAGGCCTCTATCTTGTTCATATTGAAATTTACCACAAATCCGTCAAACGAAGAAGGAAGAGACAGAAGTAGTAAGTCCACGTTGAGTTCATGCTCCAACACCAAATCAAGGGTTACCAACTTCTGTATGAGCCAAATCACTCGTACCGCATGATCACGGACCGAAGTCCCTTCACGCATGCGACACGTCATTAGCTCCTTTACAGTAGCGAACCTTTCAGCCCTCGATTGAGCCCAAAAAAGTTCCTTGAGTTGAACGTGAATGTCAGCAGCATTCACGGTGTCCTCAAATCGCCTCTGGAGTTCATCAGACATCGAGGCTTGCATATAGCATTTGGTCTTGATATCATGGTCCCACCATGTATCAAGCTTGGCTAACTCCTCCGGACTTACGTCAGCTGGTGCTTCCTTCGGAGGAGATTTTTCTAACACGTAGAGCATCTTCTCCGAAGTCAAGACAATCTTCAACTTACGGAACCATTCCGTATAGTTTGCGCCAGTCAACTTATTTTGTTCGAGGATCGAGAAAAGTGGATTACGCGAATTCATCGTATGAAATACTGAAAAGAAACAGACAAATATCAGTGATTGTTTAAGCAATTTACTAAGACATAAAATAGGCGAAATTTATTTTATGAATCTCACTCCCACTATTTTAACGATTTCACTACCCTCTAGTGAAAACGGGAAACTTTTTTCCTTAGTGAGAACATGAAGTCCAATTGACAAACTTATAGTCCCGAATAATATCAGCCAACCATAATTTTCAAAAGGTAGAGCCCAATTGCTTCCAAAGCAACCTCCACGTTTTTACCTCATGTCCAATAAGGGCCCAATAATATGACGCCGATTATTGTGACATGTCAAGATGACCCATCAATATTAAGTTGTGATGGACGGTCGCCATGTGGATCCCCCAATAATATGAGCCGATCCCATGGGAGTTCCACCCAACTTACAACATGTGTCGATCAAATGTACAGCTTTCCGACGAACGGGCCCCCCCAATAATATGAGCCGGACCGTATCCGCGGGTAGCATCTCATACATTGATCGTTGATGGAAGGTAGGAACATTTAAACAAATTTAAATTTCCTTTATTTATCTTGATATCAATTTTAAATCATATTTAAAATGAGGGATTTTTAATTATAAAAATTTGTCTCATCATTTTTTAAATTTTGTATGCTTGTCGGATTCATACAATTATGTCTAAAACATGCATACAACTATAATATCACATATTATATAGGATGATCGATTCCATTTCTAATCGACCCGTGGTTGCCAATCACGAGTCTTAGTCCAATCCTAGGTAATATGCAGTATGCAATGCAATCCTATTACATTTGCTTCCAATTTACATTTCTTCTTTCTTTATTGTCTGCTGGGCCCACCTCCATCTTCAAATCTTGATCTCCCACTAAATCTAATGTATTTACAATAAATAACAATGACAAGTAGGGGATACATTTTTAAGGGGTGGGAACGGGCCATAAACCAAGCCCACTTTTATTACATATGACATTCATATTGGGCCATAAACCAGGCCCATTAATAAAACCAACAACAATAAAAACAAATGTAAATTCCTAACATACACCTACAAAATTGGTCATGGCAATCGATCATCCTTATCCAATAACATTTAATTCAAAATTAATTTATTGGATAACATGCAATGGAAATTTAAATTTAAAAGGATAAAATCATATTTCATACATAAAATCTTATTTTACATACAAAATCATATTTTATCTTTTTATCAAATAAAATCATATTTTATCTATAAAATCCAATTTTATACATAAAATCATATTTTACTCAATATATCCATAAGATCATATCTTATCATCAATTGTACCAAAAATAATTAATTTCAAAATTCAATTAAAGGATAAAATATTAAAATTTTCCAAAAATTCAAATTTATCCAAAAATCAATTTTAAAATTTTCGGACTCGAACAATTCGATCCGACGCCTCGTGGACCAATCAAAAATTTTTTCGATCGGACCAAAAATAGAATTTTAACATATTAAAATTTAATTTAAAAAATTAAAAAATAATTTTTCTCGCGGGCCGCCCGGGACATTCCCGGGCTGCCCGCGCCCCGTAGGGCTCGGGCCGGGCAGCCCGGCTGCCCCTAGGGCAGCACCGAGCGCTGCCCTGGGCAGCGCCGTGCGCCGCCCTGTGCAGTGCCCAGCGCTGCGCAGGGCAGCGCCGTGCGCTGCCCGGGGCAGCGACGATCGCTGCCCCTGCCCCGGGCAGCGATCCAATCGCTGCCCGGGTTTTTGCCCGAAAAAAATATTTTTATTTTTAAAATATTTATTTTGTTTCAAAAACCGAGGCCTAAAAAATTTTTTTGTACAATCGATTAATTTAATCGATTGATCTGAGCAACCTGGCTTTGATACCACTGTTGGAGAACGCGGCGTTCAGATCAATTATGATTGATACCCGGTGCAGCGGAAGTTTAAAATTTTTTGTATGGAATGATTCCATAATGGGTATCAACCTTACGATTAAATTATGTGTGTAAAAATTAAATAACAATTATAAAATTTTTACCTTTAATCTCGAATCGAGATTTTGGACACCAACAGATTTCTCTGCTCTTGTTGTATATCCCTGGAACTGATGGACGAACTGTTCTTCAATCAGGTCCACGAATAGATATTTAATCCCTCTGATAGATTGCACTAGAAAATCTATCAGAAGTTTCTACGAAGAGATTAACGAATTTGATCCGTTAAACCAGACTGTAATTCAAAATCACAGGCTGGATTTTTCTCGAGTAGACAGGGAGGGGGGCGGCCACACTTGTTAGAAAAATACTTAGGTTTTCGAAAATTGTGACCTTGTTGTGTGTAATTTCTGTACTGCAATAACTTATTTATAATGTAGGCCACTAACAGCTTAGGGCCCATTAGTCATAAGTTCAAGGACGACAAGCAAAGCCCGCATGTTCAGAAATTAATATAAAATTCATCGTGACTCCGATTGATAAACCGATTTTACCAATGTGCACAGAAACCATTTTTACACCTTTTAAAGTCAAGATAAATTTTTCTGAATCCGAATTCAGTGATTTCCAAAAAATGGCCATCCCTATGTCATTTTAGGAAATCTTACTCCTCTACTCTTAAATAAGAAGTCCAACTTCTTCGTTCATTAAATTTAACTCTTTAAATTTAACTATCTCAACGGGGATTAAAAATCCATTACACTGTGTGACCCTCAATGGTTCAGGGATACAGCTAGCCGTGGGCTCACAACTCCTTGTGACTCGGAACAACAATTTCCGACTTGCCCATCGAATCATGGTATGAGCGCCTAGCAACATCGCCCCATGATTCCCTAGGTATCACTGATAGTGCCTACAAGAACCAGTAGATTTTGGTTAGCGTACAGTACGGTTCCTTCATCCAAATATCCCGATCGAATCAACAACCATTGGTATATCGAGAGTCGCTCGAGATTCGATAACTATGCAATACATCTTGAAGATCAAATAGTGACATCGCATGTGCTACTAAGAAACCATTTCTTAAATCACATCATGTACTCTGGCCAGAGATTCGTCACACTAATATCTCCTCAGATCGCATAGGATATCCACACTCGCAAGTATGTGGTGAATCCTTGACAACAAAGCATCGACTCCTATATGTGTTGTAACTGTACCCAATCCCGACACCTGATGACCCAAATAGAGTCGGTAAACGAGTCAAAGCACAGTACTAGCATATAGAGTCTCAATGATGTCTCAAGTAGTAAGGACTAATGGTGTACAACCAAAACCGCGGACTTTATCCACTCGATAAGTGATAACCACTTGGAAAGTCCGGATAGGGTAGTTCGATCATTCATCATATGAATATCCATTTGCATGCTTCGAACATCTCTATGTTCCTTACCAATGAAACGTGGTACTCTGCATCGCAAATGCTAGTCTCAAACTCGAGCGATCCTTATCCTTATTATCGGACGGCTCAATCGACTAGGAACAGTTTAGAATATACAGTGACTATAAGATGTGTTTCATGATAGACATCTCCATGTTCTACCACATCTTACATACACTATAGTATATTCAAGGTCTTTATCAAAACAACAATAGTATATCACAATATCACAATATGAAGAAAGACAAAGTCATTGCCATTAATAAAAGTGTAAATAATATTAAACAAAAGATTGTTTATACAAAGAGTCATCAAAGCCCTTAGCCACAAGTTGGCTCACCGGGCACCCACTCTTTCACTATCACTAGGAGCGACCACGACGGTTGAGCAGACGCTATAGTTGATAGGAGAATATGGGAGCGGCACCGCAGACTAGCTATCTGGCACAGCCCTGCATATTCTTGGCGCCCTGAGTTATTGTTTAAACCCTTTTTTTAAATACACTTATGTGCTGCATATATTATATATATCATTGCTTATGTATTGAGCTTAGAGCTCACGTCCAGTCTTTTCAGTGTATCTGGACACCCCATTCGACGGGGCAGGTGTAGGTGCAGGATTGTGCACCAGGAGCTTGGAGTAGCCAGTGACCAGTGAAGACAACAGGATTAGCTGTAGGTTTTTGCCCTTTAGGCTTAGTTATTCGATTGGATTGTATAATCAAATTTATTTAACCGGTTATATTCTGCCGATCTGCTTTTATTTAAGTCTTCCGCAGTAATTTCTTTAATGCATGGACAATTATGCTCCTAAATCTGATTAGGTAGTGGATCCGTGTTGGGTCACTACATTACCAAAAAGTTGATAGTGCCCACTTGGAATCACAGACTGCTATGCTCCGATCATTAATCTTTAATGCCGGATTGGATCCTGCTGCCTACCCCACTCCGCCACCATATCCCCCTCCATTCCATTTCCAATACACTGCTTTCCGAGAAAATTATCCTGATGATTCAGATGATGAAGCCGACGGCGACGATGAGGACCAATAATCAGGGGAGTTTTTGTTTTCGTTTTTTATTTTTTTGTGTGCTTTGCATGTTTTCTTTTTGTTGTTTTGTTTCATTTGTCTAGCATTGGGGACAATGCTAGATTTTAGTTTGGGGAGGGTGTCTTTTATGTTTTCATGCATCTTGTCTTTAATTTTTTGTTTGTTTGCATTTTGTCACTATCTTTTGTTTTGTGTTGTGTTATGCATGCATTTGTGGATGAAATCATAAAAGCCAGTGATTAAGAAATTTTTTTTCTTCTTATGTTTGTGTTTGATAGCTGAAATTCATGAGCATATTCTGACAAAATTTTTGTTTAACTTGTAGAACCAAGTAGATACATAGATCTTTATATATTCTGTGATGTATGCTAGAGTCTGAATTTAAAACGTACAAACTTGGATAGGATTGAGGCATTGTTTGAATTTTTGGGCCTAGTTTCTCTTGAAGTAAATTCATCCTTAATTACCCTGTTGAGCCTTCACAATGTTTATGAGTACATGAGGTACAAAAATCTGAAATCTGTTGACAATCATCTTTTACTGCTGATGATTGCTTATTTCTACACTGGTCAAAATTTGTATGATTTGATTGTGAATTGAGACTTGTCTAGAACTAGTTCGAACACTCTTCGAGGAACAATACAGGAATAACTGTGATTAGGAATGATTTAGGCAATCTTTCTGTGAATCGTTTTAGCCTTTCAATCTACCTTTCGATACATGCTATCTCTAGTACCTTCTTTGAGCTTTATTGAAATCGAATGGCATGCGTGAAAACGTGTGAATAAACCCCCATTCGTCATTTTATTCTAATCCTACACTCACTACCGAAGAATAGCTTAAAAACTATTTCCCACCCTAAAGGGAGTAAGTTGAATGTGAAATTGTATATGCTCCGGAATTGTAATTGCAAAGTGAAATGGTGTTTGGAAATGCTGAAAAAGAAAAAGAAACAAAATTATAAAGAGTTGAAATGAAAAGAAAATTTTGCAAAAGAAGTGATGTCAATGGATTGATGAAGTGAATTAGGAGGAGAAAGTAGAAGGAAATAAAAATCAACAGTTGGGTATAACTTATTCCCTTAATTGAATCGATATCCTTCGTTTGTAGCCATAAACCAGGCCTAACATTATAAGCTTATTAAGACCTATTGACCGAGTCACAGTTGCCCAATATACTAGTGGAGAATAGTTGTGAGAATTTAGCCTATGGATAGTTGATAGACACTTTTAATGAGTATGGATTTTTGATCAAAACACGCACACACTGTAATTCTTTGGTTTAAACCAATGTGAAGTGTGTATCATTGAATGTCTCTCATCTTTGAGCTTATAGTACCTAAAAAGTCCTCATGATCCTTGAATGTGTGAATTGAATTCGGAGGAAGGTATGTTGATACGTGAGTTGCGGGATTTAGGAGTTTACAAGGTTTTCCAGTTTGTATTTTTCAAAAATGTTAGTAGATTGATATAATTGTATTTGTAATTTTTTGGAAGAAATTCTGAGGCTTGGAAAGCTTGAGTTCATCCACCTTTGTCGTTGTGTCATGTTTTTGTTTCCATTCTAGTTTGTCACTTATTTTGCTTGAGGGCAAGCAAAAGGTTAGTTTGGGGACGTTGATAGGAGTCGTTTTTACTTGTTTTATTGTTTGTTTTATTAGTGTTTTGCATTCGTTCTTATTCGTCTTGTTAGTGCTTTTCTAATTTTGTTTGCATTTAGTGTAATGTTGTGTGTTTTGTCTACTCCTATTGATTTGTGGTTAAATTTGCAGGAAAACTAAAAAAAAAGAAATATTTCTGGCTTAACAAGGAGGTTCG
Organism: Henckelia pumila; assembly: GCF_033568475.1. Lineage (NCBI taxonomy): Eukaryota > Viridiplantae > Streptophyta > Magnoliopsida > Lamiales > Gesneriaceae > Henckelia > Henckelia pumila. Next base: position 115,081,359 of record NC_133122.1, on the reverse strand, counting down.
CTCGGTCTGCAGAAAAGAGCAGACCGAGCTCTGGCATAATCAGAGGAGGCAGTGAGTTGAAGACTTTTGAGCACTCGGTCAGTGAAAATATGTAGACCGAGCGCTGACATTATTTGCTCGCGCAAAAGGTTGGCCAACTTTGGGCACTCGGTCGGTGAATTTTTGCAGACCGAGCGCCCGCGCGGAATTTTGGAAACTTTTATTTCGGGAGTTTTAAAAGGAAAGGATTTTGGGGTAATATATATAGCATCTTTTCTGACGTTTTGAGGGTTGGAAAAACACAGCAAAGCACGGCGGAGGCGGCTCTGAAGATCGAAGTTTCTTCTTCTCGTTGGGAGTTCTTCTTCTTTACGATTTCTGAATTCTTTTGTTAAAAACTTTATTAGTTTGAATTTTATTATGAGTTGTAGTAGCTAAACTTTATTTTGTTGGAATTTAGGGGATCCTAACCTCGAAACATGTTTTTGTTATTGAATCGTTGGACAAATTGATTGATTTTTATATGAGTAATTGATTTTATCTTGATTTATTATTCTATGTTGAGGAGTAGCTGTTGGAGAACGCGGCGATCAGATCAATCAGAATTGATACCCGGTGCAGCGGAAGTTTAAAAATTTTATATGGAACGATTCCATAATGGGTATCAAAACTTAACGATTAAATTGTGTGTGTGAAAATTAAATAACAATTATAAATTTTTACCTCCAATCTCGAATCGAAATTATGGACACCAACAGATTGCTCTGCTCTTGTTGTATATCCCTGGAACTGATGGACGAACTGTTCTTCAATCAGGTCCATGAACAGAGATTTAATCCCTCTGATAGATTGCACTAGAAAATCTATCAGAAGTTTCTACGAAGAGAATTAACGAATTTGATCCGTTAAACCAGACTGTAATTCAAAATTCACAGACTGGATTTTTTCGAGTAGAGAGGGAGGGGGGCGGCCACTTTTGAGAGAAAATAACTAGGTTTTCGAAAATTGTGACCTGTTGTGTAATTTTTGTACTGCAATAACTTATTTATAATGTAGGACACTAACAGCTTAGGGCCCATTAGTCATAAGTTCAAGCCTGACAAGCAAAGCCCGCATGTTCAGAAATTAATATAAAATTCATCGTGACTCTGATTGATAAACCGATTTTACCAATGTTCACAGAAACCATTTCTGCATCTTCTAAAGTCAAGATAAATTTTCTGAATCCGAATTCAGGGATTTCCAAAAATGCCCATCCCTATGTCATTTTATGAAATCTTACTCCTCTACTCTTAAATAAGAAGTCCTACTTCTTTGTTCATTAAATTTAACTTTTTAAATTTAACTATCTCAACGGGGATTAAAAATCCATTACTCTGTGTGACCTTCAATGGTTCAGGGATACAGCTAGCCGTGGGCTCACAACTCCTTGTGACTCGGAATAACAATTTCCGACTTGCCCATCGAATCATGGTAAGAGCGCCTAGCAACATCGCCCCATGATTCCCTAGGTATCACTGATAGTGCCTGCAAGAACCAATAGATTTTGGTTAGCGTACAGTACGATCCCTTCATCCATATATCCCGATCGAATCAACAACCATTGGTAAATCGAGAGTCATTCGAGATTCGATAACTATGCAATACATCTTGAAGATCAAATATGGACATCGCACGTGCTACTAAAAAACCATTTCTTAAAACACATCATGTACTCTGGCCAAAGATTCGTCACACTAATATCTCCTCAGATTGCATAGGATATCCACACTCGCAAGTATGTGGTGAATCCTTGACAACAAGGCATCGACTCCTATATGTGTTGTAACTGTACCCAATCCCGACACCTGATGACCCCAATAGAGTCGATAAATGAGTCAAAGCACAGTACTAGCATATAGAGTCTCAATGATGTTTCATGTAGTAAGGACTAATGGTGTACAACCAAAACCGCGGACTTCATCCACTCGATAAGTGATAACCACTTGGAAAGTCCGGATAGGGTAGTTCGATCATTCATCATATGAATATCCATTTGCATGCTTCGAACATCTCTATGTTTCCTACCAATGAAACGTGGTACTGTGCATCGCAAATGCTAGTCTCAAACTCGAGCAGTCCTTATCCTTATTCTCGGACGGCTCAATCGACTAGGAATAGTTTAGAATATATAGTGACTATAAGATGTGTTTCATGATAGTCATCCCCATGTACTACCACATCTTACATACACTATAGTATATTCAAGGTCTTTATCAAAACAACAATAGTATATCACAATATCACAATATGAAGAAAGATAAAGTCATTGCCATTAATAAAAGTGTAAATTATATTAAACAAAAGATTGTTTATTCAAAGAGTCATCAAAGCCCTTAGCCACAAGTTGGCTCATCGGGCACCCACTCTTTCAATCTCCCACTTGCCCTAAAGCCAACTAGTCATACTACGAAGACTCATTGCTTCGCGATGTTTGTCAAATAATGGTCCTGGCAAGGTCTTAGTAAGTGGATCAGCGATATTGTCTGCAAGGCCACTCTTTCGACAGTGATGTCTCCTCTTTCCACAATCTCCCGGATGATGTGGTATTTCCTCAGTACGTGTTTGGATCTTAGATGAGACCTTGGTTCCTTTGCCTGAGCAACGGCACCCGTGTTGTCACAGTACACCGGGACTGGACCAACAACTTCCGGAATAACTCCCAACTCTTGGACGAAATTCCTCATCCAAACGTCCTCTTTAGCAGCAGCTGATGCTGCAATGTATTCTGCCTCAGTGGTGGAATCCGCTGTGGTGTCCTGCTTGGAACTCTTCCAAGAGACAGCACCGCCATTGAGTATGAACACAAATCCAGAGGTTGACTTCGAGTCATCCACGTCACTTTGGAAGCTAGAGTCGGTATAGCCTTCCAATTTTAGTTCTCTTCCTCCATATACCATGAACATATTTTTAGTCCTTCGTAAGTACTTAAGAATGTCCTTCACGGCTTTCCAATGCATTTGATAGGGATTTGCTTGATATCTGCTCGTGACACTCAGAGCAAATGCTACATCCGGTCTGGTAGAAATCATCCCATACATGATACTACCTATGGCTGACGCATATGGTACATGTGTCATTTTCTCTATATCTTCATCAGTCTTGGGACACATAGACTTGGATAGAGAAACTCCATGACACATGGGTAGATGTCCTCTCTTGGACCCATCCATTGAAAACCGTTTCAATATGGTGTCGATGTAGGTTGATTGAGTGAGTCCTATCATTCTCTTAGATCTATCTCTATAGATCTGTATCCCTAGAATATAGGATGCCTCACCCAAATCCTTCATCGAGAATCTACCTGATAACCATATCTTTGTTGACTGCAACATCCCTACGTCATTCCCAATGAGTAGGATGTCATCAACATAAAGTACTAAGAATGTCACAGCATCCTTAACTACTTTCTTGTACACGCATGGTTCCTCTGGGTTCTTGATGAAACCAAAGTCCTTTATTGTTTCATCAAATTTCTGGTTCCAACTTCTTGATGCTTGTTTTAGACCATAGATTGATCTCTGAAGCTTGCATACCTTATGCTTGCTTCCCATGGATGTGTATCCCTCAGGCTGCGTCATATAGATCTCTTCCTTAATGTTTCCATTAAGAAATGCAGTCTTCACATCCATTTGTCATATCTCATAGTCATACCAAGCATCTATGGCAATAAGGATTCTTATGGACTTGAACATTGCAACTGGTGAAAAGGTTTCATCATAGTCAACTCCTTGTCTTTGAGTATAACTTTTCGCCACCAATCGCGCCTTGTAGGTCAATACCTTACCATCAGGCCCAAGCTTTCTCTTGTATATCCATTTACACCCTATTGGAACAATTCCATCGGGAGGATCTACTAAAGACCAAACTTGGTTTGTATGCATCGAATCTATTTCCGACTGCATAGCTTCAAGCCATAAATTTGAATCCGCATCAGAAATTGCTTCTTTGAAGTTTCTTGGATCACATCCAACATCGGGTTCATCTTGATCCCCTTCAAGAAGAAGACCATATCGAATAGGAGGTATAGAAGTCCTCTCGGATCTTCTAAGTATAGGCGTGTCTATCAATGGTTCCTGAGGTGTAGGATCGTTATTTTGTATTTCGGGTTCTTCTTGAATTTCTTCGAGTTCCATCATCTCGCCTTTCTTATCCAATAAGAACTCCTTCTCCAAGAAGGTGGCATTCCTTGAAACAAACACCTTTGTTTCAGCAGGATGGTAGAAATAATATCCGATTGAATTCTTCGGATACCCTACAAAATAACATAAGGTGGATCGACTATCCAACTTATCTCCCACTGCCTGCTTCACGTAAGTAGGACATCCCCAAATCCTCAAGTACGAATACTTAGGAGCTTTGCCATTCCATAACTTGTATGGTGTTTTGTCCACTTCTTTAGTTTGGACGTTGTTCAACAACAATACCGCCGTTTCAAGCGCATAGCCCCAAAACGAAGGTGGAAGCTCAGTGAAGCTCATCATGGATCGAACCATGTCCAACAAAGTTCGATTACGACGCTCCGATACACCATTCAGCTGAGGTATCATAGGAGGAGTCCACTGAGAGAGAATCCCATTCTCCTTCAGATAGTCTAAAAACTCGGTACTAAAGTATTCTCCACCTCGATCCAATCGAAGTGCTTTAATACTTTTACCCAGCTTGTTTTCTACTTCAGCCTTGAATTCTTTGAACTTTTCAAATGCTTCAAACTTATATTTCATTAAATATAAATACCCATACCTAGAATAATCATCAGTAAAGGTAATGAAGTAGGTGTGGCCATATTGAGTACCAATTCTAAATGGACCACAAACGTCTGTATGGATCAAATCCAACAGATTTTGACTACGCTCAGGTTTCCCCTTAAAAGGAGATTTAGTCATTTTTCCTTTCAGGCAGGATTCACAAGTAGGTAGAGAGTTAATATCAGACATATCAAACATGCCCTCTCCCACTAGCTTGTTCATCCTACTTTAGGAAATATGACCTAGCCTAGCGTGCCAAAGGTTTGTCGGGTTTTGACTATCGATTTTCCTTTTGTTTGTTGTTGCCGGTTTATCAACATAATTTATTGGAACGTCTTTTAATTTTAAGTTATATAGATCGTTTTCAAGTTGTCCATTTCCAATCAAACATTCATTCTTGTAAATATTGCAAATCTCATTCACAAAATTGCAAGAATAACCATCTCTATCAAGCATAGAAACAGAAATAATGTTTTTAATCAAATCAGGAACAAATAAAACATCTCTCAAAAGTAACTTAAAACCGTTCTGCAAAATTAAATAAACATCTCCCACAGCTTTAGCTTCAACTCTGGAACTATTTCCGAGCCTCAGCTGGGTCTCACCCATTCTAAGCCTGCAACTTCTTGTCATCACCTGCAAATCATTGCAAATGTGAGATCCACATCCGGTATCCAATACCCAAGAAGTAGTATTAAGTGAAACATTTATTTCAATATAGAACATACCCTTCGCAGTTCGCAACTACTCTAGATATTCCTTGCAGTTACGCTTCCAATGACCGGGCTTCTTGCAGTAATGGCAAACATCCTTGGACTTTTCCATGTTTGAAGCCTTTGTCTTGTACTTCTTCTCGGGTTCGATTTTCTTGGGTGGGGCAGAACGTTTCTTACCCTTTGTACTTGGCCCCTTCTTAGCAAAAGAAGAGGAGCCCACCAAGAAAGCCGGTTTATCCTTCTTTAAAGTGGATTCATATGTTACAAGCATATTGACCATCTCTTCAAGGGAGGCCTCTATCTTGTTCATATTGAAATTGTAGTGACCCTTACCCGGATCACCTACTAAACAAAACTTAAGCATGCAATTAACTTAATTAAACAGATATCAGAATAAAACTGCGGAAACCAAAAACAACATACAATCCCAAGTAAAGGAATCTGTAATTTATCCAATAATATACAACCAAATCGAATAGCTGTATAAACCCAAACAACAGTAATAAAACCTAAACGAAGCTCCAGCTGGCCAACCACTGAGTAGCCCCTCCTGGATCCACCCTCCTCGTCCAATCGCAAACCTGCCCCATGGAATAGGGTGTCCAGAAAATACAGAGTACGAGACGTGAGCATAAAATGCTCAGTGCGAGAGTATGAGTATACATGCATGCAAAGTGAACTCTCTATAGACTCGAGGTCAAGGATTAGATAACAGAGATAGACCAGGCCCTGGTATGTAGCACGCTGTGCCGTCGCTTCAGGAGGTGGCTCCCATACCGAGATAACCGTGGATACGCCGGACCCAAATCGATGGAAGTCCATCCACTAACAGGATAGGGTACAACCCTACTAACAGACATCTCGAAAGAGATACAGCAAGATGCAAAAGAATGCAGCATAATATCATGGCATATAAATCATGCAGTCACATAATACATGCATACTCAGTCAGGATATCTCGAACAGTACTTTCGTACCTCAAAACAGTGCAAGCTTTACCAACTCTAGGTCCACGCCTATAGTCTGCTCTACACTGCCAAATGATACTACTATCATTAAAGTGCTCTAAAAGCCTTAACTAAGCTATTGCATACTCCTAGATATTTATAGGAAGCAAAAGCTATACCTTCGTCCGTCGTTAGCCCTTTGATGTCGATGCCTCCAGAACTTGGGCACAACTCCGCTACGACTACCGAACGCCTCGCCGACCTCCGGACCAAGCCTAAGAAGACTAGAACAGCTCCAAAAGGACTAGAAAGGAAAGGAGAACTTGGAATTGGCAAATCAAAGTGAAGCCTCGGCCTTCTATTTATAGACAACGATCGGAACGTCCGAACCTCGATCGGAACCTCCGATCCTGCCATCGGAGCTTCCGAAGATCCTGATCTGCCACGTGTCAAAATATCACTTGTTGACTCCAGATAGGGGTGATCGGAGCCTCCGGTTCTGATTGGATCTTCCGATCCAATCACACGTCATGCCTGACGTAAAAACATCGGTGCCTCCGATCGCTCATCGGAGCTTCCGATCCTGTTCGGAGCTTCCGATCGAGCCTTCGGAGCTTCCGATCCGTCCGATACCCAATTCAATTAATTAGCATTAATCCTTTAATTACTCAATTAGGGTACGGGCTACTACATTCTCCCCCACTTAAGATATTTCGTCCTCGAAATCAGATCTTAAGTACCGAATGCAAATACAGAAATCAGAAACATTCTTTATTCAAATCAAACGTTTACAGAGTTTGCAACTGAATACAACTCAAAGAATGGAATCAAAACAACTCAGGATGGTCTTTACGCATCCTGTCCTCAAGCTCCCAAGTAGCCTCCTCAGTGCCTCGGTGCTGCCACTGAACTAAAACCAAAGGAATGACTTTGTTCCGTAAAACCTTATCCTTATAATCCAGGATACGAAGAGGTTTCTCAACATAATTCAAATCCTTGTCTACCTGAACCTCAGACCGCTGCAGAATATGAGATTCATCTGCCACATACCGTCGTAACAGAGATACGTGGAACACGTCGTGAATACTGGATAGATGCGGTGGCAAAGCTAGTCGATAAGCCAAATCGCCAATGCTCTCCAAGATCTCAAACGGACCGATAAATCTGGGAGACAACTTGCCCTTAAGGCCAAATCTGAGAATCTTGCGGAAAGGTGACACTCTCAGAAACACTTTCTCCCCGACCTCGAACTGCAAGGGCCTACGCTTGATATTAGCATAACTGGCCTGATGATCTTGTGCAGTCTTAATCCGTTTCTTGATCTGATCAACAATGTCTATCGCCTGCTGGATAAACTCCGGTCCTTCAGCCTGTCTCTCCCCCACTTCTTCCCAGAAGAGTGGGGTACGACAACTTCGCCCATACAACGCTTCAAAAGGTGCCATCCCAATACTAGTATGATAGCTGTTGTTGTAAGCGAACTCGATCAACGGCAAATGATCCTGCCAGGCTGAACCAAAATCCATGACGCACGCTCTAAGAATATCCTCTAACGTACGGATAGTGCGCTCTGACTGACCATCAGTCTCCGGATGATAGGTTGTACTCAAACTGAGAGTAGTACCCATCGCACGCTAAACACTCCCCCAGAATCTAGAAGTAAACCTGGGGTCCCGATCGTTGACAATGCTCACAGGCACTCCATGAAGTCGGACGATCTCCTGAATGTACATCCGTGCCATGCGATCCACAGAGTACTCTCGGCTATAGGCAATGAAATGCGCTGACTTGGTGAGTCGGTCCACCACAACCCAGATAGCATCACAGTTCCTCGGGGATACCGGCAAATGGGTCACAAAGTCCATAGTGATAAACTCCCATTTCCATTCAGGAATAGGAAGACTGTGAAGCAATCCTCCAGGTCGTCGGTGCTCTGCCTTGACCTGTTGACACACCAAACATCTCGAAACAAATTGATAAACACTGCATTTCATTCCCTTCCACCAAAAACGAGTACGTAGATCCTAGTACATCTTGTTACTCCCAGGATGAATACTCAACTTAGTGCGATGCGCCTGAGACAAAAACGAGTACGTAGATCCTTGTACATCTTTACGAAGAGAACAGGAGCTCCCCAAGGAGATACACTAGGACGAATGTACCCCTTGTCCAAAAGATCCTGTAGCTGATTCTTTAACTCACGCATCTTTGACGGAGCCAGACGATACGGTGCTCTAGAAATAGGCGAATTACCCGGCATCAACTCTATGCCAAACTCGACTTCCCTAGCAGGAGGAAAACCCGGAATCTCATCAGGAAATACATCTGGAAATTCATCCACAACAGGAATGCTCTCTATCCCAATACTCTCAGCGGACAAATCAACTGCATAGATAAGGTAGCCTTCCCCGCCAGACTCTAGAGCTCGACAGGCTCTCAAAGCTGATACCAAAGGCATCGGGGGTCGCGCTCCCTCACCATAGAAAAACCAGCTCTCACTCCCCTCCGGATGAAAGCGTACTAATCTCTGATAGCAGTCCACTGAAGCTCGATAGGTAGTCAACACATCTATTCCCAGAATGCAATCAAAGTCGTCCATCGCCAGGACCATGAGATTCGCTAACAGAATGTTCCCTTCGAACTCTAAAGGGCAACCCATCAGTAGACGCTTAGCCAAAGCAGATTGGCCCGTCGGAGTAGAAACAGACATCACTACGTCTAGTGCAATGCATGGTAACTTATGCCTCTTAACAAAACGTGCAGAAATGAAGGAATGAGATGCACCAGTGTCAATAAGTACAAGAGCAGGTATACCATAAAGCAGAAATGTACCTGCGATGACTTTCTCATTCTCCTCCACAGCCTGATCATGTCTCAGGGCAAACACCTGGCCAGAAGCTCGTGGCCTCAAATGAGAACTCCCAGCAGACTGTCCCTGCGACCTCTGCTGTACGGTGGTCTAAGAACCCGATCCTGAACCAGAACCAGAACCGCCTCCCCCAGACAGTGGACAATCTCTCCGGATATGACCAGTCTCTCCACAACGGAAACAAGCTCCAGAAGTTCTGCGGCACTTGTCGGATGGATGGTTCTTCCCACAGTGATCACACTTGTCCTTCTTACCATAACGGACAACACCTCCAGAACCAGAGGAAGAAGAAGATCCAGACTTCTTGAAAGTTTGGGCACGGGGACCCAAAGAACTAGTAGGCCTCGACTGAGGGAAAGACTTGTTTCGCCGAATGCTGTCCTCCGCCTGGTGACAACGGCTCACCAAACCCTCGTAGGACATGTCGTCGCCAACCGCCACACGGTCGTGGATCTCAGGGTTAAGGCCCTGAAGGAACAGATTGTACTTCATCTCTGAGCTATCAGCAATCTCGGGGCAATAGGATAGCAGATCAAAGAACCTCTGCTGATACTCATCAATAGACATGGCTCCCTGTCGCAGACTCAGTAGCTCGCCTGCCTTCGACTGATGGAGTGCAGGAGGAAAATACCGCTTTTGGAAAGCTATGCGGAACTCGGCCCAGGTGGCCACTCCTCTCGCCGCAACAAAAGGTGCGGAAGTAAACCTCCACCACCTGCGCGCACGCCCATCCAGAAGATAGCCAAGGGTCTCCACCTTCTGCTCATCGGTGCATTGGAAAGTCTGAAAAGTCGTCTCCATGCGGTCTAACCAGTTCTCCGCATCCTCCGGAGACTCACCTCCAACTAAGGGCTTAGGACCCATAGCTAAGAATCGACGCACAGAGAAACGCTCGTCGTCATGGTGACGATGACGCCGTTCTCGACGAGGCTCCCGGTCGGCATCACCCCAATGCCCACCAACACTGCCATGAGAACTCTGGTCGTCACGATTTGACATCTACAAAAATACCTCAAGATGAGACTAAATCCCAAGAAATCTTTTGCATGCTCTGATACCATAAATGTAGTGACCCTTACCCGGATCACCTACTAAACAGAACTTAAGCATGCAATTAACTTAATTAAACAGATATCAGAATAAAACTGCGGAAACCAAAAACAACATACAATCCCAAGTAAAGGAATCTGTAATTTATCCAATAATATACAACCAAATCGAATAGCTGTATAAACCCAAACAACAGTAATAAAACCTAAACGAAGCTCTAGCTGGCCAACCACTGACTAGCCCCTCCTGGATCCACCCTCCTCGTCCAATCGCAAACCTGTCCCATGGAATAGGGTGTCCAGAAAATACAGAGTACGAGACGTGAGCATAAAATACTCAGTGCGAGAGTATGAGTATACATGCATGCAAAGTGAACTCCCTATAGACTCGAGGTCAAGGATCAGATAACAGAGACAGACCGGGCCCTGGTATGTAGCACGCTGTGCCGTCGCTTCAGGAGGTGGCTCCCATACCGAGATAACCGTGGATACGCCGGACCCAAATCGATGGAAGTCCATCCACTAACAGGATAGGGTACAACCATACTAACAGACATCTCGAAAGAGATACAGCAAGATGCAAATGAATGCAGCATAATATCATGGCATATAAATCATGCAGTCACATAATACATGCATACTCAGTCAGGATATCTCGAACAGTACTTTCGTACATCAAAACAGTGCAAGCTCTACCAACTCTAGGTCCACGCCTATAGTCTGCTCTACACTGCCAAATGATACTACTATCATTAAAGTGCTCTAAAAGCCTTAACTAAGCTATTGCATACTCCTAGATATTTATAAGAAGCAAAAGCTATACCTTCGTCCGTCGTTAGCCCTTTGATGTCGATGCCTCCAGAACTTGGGCACAACTCTGCTACGACTACCGAACGCCTCGCCGACCTCCGGACCAAGCCTAAGAAGACTAGAACAGCTCCAAGAGGACTAGAAAGGAAAGGAGAACTCGGAATTGGCAAATGAAAGTGAAGCCTCGGCCTTCTATTTATAGACAACGATCGAAACTTCCGATCCTTGATCGGAACGTCCGAACCTCGATCGGAACGTCCGATCCTACCATCGGAGCTTCCGAAGATCCTGATCTGCCACGTGTCAAAATATCACTTGTTGACTCCGGATAGGGGTGATCGGAGCCTCCGGTTCTGATCGGAGCTTCCGATCCAATCACACGTCATGCCTGACGTAAAAACATCGGTGCCTCTGATCGTTCATCGGAGCTTCCGATCCTGTTCGGAGCTTCCGATCGAGCCTTCGGAGCTTTCGATCCGTCCGATACCCAATTCAATTAATTAGCATTAATCCTTTAATTACTCAATTAGGGTACAGGCTACTACAGAAATTCACCACAAATCCGTCAAACGAAGAAGAAAGAGATAGAAGTAGTAAGTCCACGTTGAGTTCATGCTCCAACACCAAATCAAGCGTTACCAACTTCTGTATGAGCCAAATCACTCGTACCCCATGATCACGGACCGAAGTCCCTTCACGCATGCGACACGTCATTAGCTCTTTTACAGTAGCGAACCTTTCAGCTCTCGATTGAGCCCCAAAAAGTTCCTTGTGTTGTACGTGAATGTCAGCAGCATTCACGGTATCCTCAAATCGCCTCTGGAGTTCATCAGACATCGAGGCTTGCATATAGCATTTGGCCTTGATATCATGGTCCCACCATGTATCAAGTTTGGCTAACTCTTCTGGACTTATGTCAGCTGGTGCTTCCTTCGGAGGAGATTTTTCTAACACGCAGAGCATCTTCTCCGAAGTCAAGACAATCTTCAACTTACGGAACCATTCCGTATAGTTTGCGCCAGTCAGTTTATTTTGTTCGAGGATAGAGAATAGTGGATTACGCGAATTCATCTTTATGAAATACTGAAAAGAAACAGACAAATATCAGTGATTGTTTAATTAATTTACTAAGACATAAAATAGGCGAAATTTATTTTATGAATCTCACTCCCACTATTTTAACGATTTCACTACCCTCTAGTGAAAACGGGAAACTGTTTTCCTTAGTGAGAACATGAAGTCCAATTGACAAACTATGGTCCCGAATAATATCAGCCAACCATAATTTTCAAAAGGTAGAGCCCAATTGCTTCCAAAGCAACCTCCACGTTTTTACCTCATGTCCAATAAGGGCCCAATAATATGACGCCGTTTATTGTGACATGTCCAGATGACCCATCAATATTAAGTTGTGATGGACGGTCGCCATGTGGATCCCCCAATAATATGAGCCGATCCCATGGGAGTTCCACCCAACTTACAACATGTGTCGATCCAATGTACAGCTTTCCGACGAACGGGCCCCCCCAATAATATGAGCCGGACCGTATCCGCGGGTAGCATCTCATACATTGATCGTTGATGGAAGGTAGGAACATTTAAACAATTTTAAATTTCCTTTATTTATCTTGATATCAATTTTAAATCATATTTAAAATGAGGGATTTTAATTTTGAAAATTTGTCTCATCATTTTAAAATTTGTATGCTTGCCGGATTCACACAATTTTGTCTAAAACATGCATACAACAATAATATCATATATTATATAGGATGATCGATTCCATTTCTAATCGACCCGTGGTTGCCAATCACGAGTCTTAGTCCAATCCTAGGTAATATGCAGTATGCAATGCAATCCTATTACATTGTGCTTCCAATTTACATTTTTTCAGTCTTTATTGTCTGCTGGGCCCACCTCCGTCTTCAAATCTTCATCTCCCACTAAGTCTAATGTATTTACAATAAATAACCATGACAAATAGGGGATAAATTTCAAGGGGTGGGAACGGGCCATAAACCAGGCCCACTTTTATTACATATGATAATTCATATTGGGCCATAAACCAGGCCCATTAATAAATCCAACAACAATAAAAACAAATGTAAATTCCTAACAGACACCTACAAAATTGGTCATGGCAATCGATCATCCTTATCCAATAATATTTAATTCAAAATTAATTTATTGGATAACATGCAATGACAATTTAAATTAAAAGGATAAAATCATATTCCATATATAAAATCTTATTTTACATACAAAATCATATTTTATCTTTTTATCAAATAAAATCATATTTTACATATAAAATCCAATTTTATATATAAAATCATATTTTACTCAATATATCCATAAGATCATATATTATCATCAATTGTACCAAAAATAATTAATTACATAAAATTTGATTTAACGGATAAAATTTATAAATTTTCCAAAAATTCAAATTTATCAAAAAATCAATTTTAAAATTTTCGGACTCGAACAATTCGATCCGACTCCTCGTGGACCAATCAAAAACAATTTTCGATTAGACCAAAAATAGAATTTTAACATATTAAAATTTTAATTTTAAAAATTAAAAATTAATTTTTCGCGGGCCCCTAGGGCAGCGACCATCGCTGCCCCCCCCGGGCAGCGATCCAATCGCTGCCCGGGTTTTGCCCGAAAAAAAAAAATTTTATTTTAAAATATTTATTTTGTTTCAAAAACCGAGGCTTAAAAATTTTCGTACAATCGATTAATTTAATCGCTTGATCTAAGCAACCTAGCTCTGATACCACTGTTGGAGATCGCGGCGATCAGATCAATCAGAATTGATACCCGGTGCAGCGGAAGTTTAAAAATTTTATATGGAACGATTCCATAATGGGTATCAAAACTTAACGATTAAATTGTGTGTGTGAAAATTAAATAACAATTATAAATTTTTACCTCAAATCTCGAATCGAGATTATGGACACCAACAGATTGCTCTGCTCTTATTGTATATCCCTGGAACTGATGGACGAACTGTTCTTCAATCAGGTCCACGAACAGAGATTTAATCCCTCTGATAGATTGCACTAGAAAATCTATCAGAAGTTTCTACGAAGAGAATTAACGAATTTGATCCGTTAAACCAGACTGTAATTCAAAATTCACAGACTGGATTTTTCTGAGTAGAGAGGGAGGGGGGCGGCCACTTTTGAGAGAAAATAACTAGGTTTTCGAAAATTGTGACCTGTTGTGTAATTTTTGTACTACAATAACTTATTTATAATGTAGGCCACTAACAGCTTAGGGCCCATTAGTCATAAGTTCAAGCCTGACAAGCAAAGCCCGCATGTTCAGAAATTAATATAAAATTCATCGTGACTCTGATTGATAAACCGATTTTACCAATGTTCACAGAAACCATTTTTGCATCTTCTAAAGTCAAGATAAATTTTCTGAATCCGAATTCAGTGATTTCCAAAAATGCCCATCCCTATGTCATTTTAGGAAATCTTACTCCTCTACTCTTAAAAAGAAGTCCAACTTCTTTGTTCATTAAATTTAACTCTTTAAATTTAACTATCTCAACGGGGATTAAAAATCCATTACTCTGTGACCCTCAATGGTTCAGGGATACAGCTAGCCGTGGGCTCACAACTCCTTGTGACTCGAAACAACAATTTCCGACTTGCCCATCGAATCATGGTAAGAGCGCCTAGCAACATCGCCCCATGATTCCCTAGGTATCACTGATAGTGCCTGCAAGAACCAATAGATTTTGGTTAGCGTACAGTACGGTCCCTTCATCCATATATCCCGATCGAATCAACAACCATTGGTAAATCGGGAGTCGTTTGAGATTCGATAACTATGCAATACATCTTGAAGATCAAATAGTGACATCGCACGTGCTACTAAGAAACCATTTCTTAAAACACATCATGTACTCTGGCCAGATATTCGTCACACTAATATCTCCTCAAATCGCATAGGATATCCACACTCGCAAGTATGTGGTGAATCCTTGACAACAAGGCATCGACTCCTATATGTGTTGTAACTGTACCCAATCCCGACACCTGATGACCCCAATAGAGTCGGTAAACAAGTCAAAGCACAGTACTAGCATATAGAGTCTCAATGATGTTTCAAGTAGTAAGGACTAATGGTGTACAACCAAAACCGCGGACTTCATCCACTCGATAAGTGATAACCACTTGGAAAGTCCGGATAGGGTAGTTCGATCATTCATCATATGAATATCCATTTGCATGCTTCGAACATCTCTATGTTCCCTACCAATGAAACGTGGTACTCTGTATCGCAAATTCTAGTCTCAAACTCGAGCGATCCTTATCCTTATTCTCGGACGGCTCAATCGACTAGGAACAGTTTAGAATATATAGTGACTATAAGATGTGTTTCATGATAGTCATCCCCATGTACTATCACATCTTACATACACTATAGTATATTCAAGGTCTTTAACAAAACAACAATAGTATATCACAATATCACAATATGAAGAAAGATAAAGTCATTGCCATTAATAAAAGTGCAAATTATATTAAACAAAAGATTGTTTATACAAAGAGTCATCAAAGCCCTTAGCCACAAGTTGGCTCATCGGGCACCCACTCTTTCAGTAGCTAACTTTAACATAGATTCGTAAGTTGTGAATTGCTGTCGAGAGATAGATTCATGATTAGGACGAGTGATAAAATCCATGGACTTAAAATATGCATAGAGATATGATATTTAGTACATGTTGATAACCATAGACCACCAAATTGAAAGTTGTAGGAATTCAATGAACGCAAAGCAATCAGTAATGATAAATAATCAAAGAGATTTGATTGTTTCATTAACTTGAATTAGATTGGCATAAACTCTAGAGAGAGTGTCGATATTTCAAAAATTCTTGTCAAATTTATGAGTGTAAAAGTAATTTCAATTGTCCAGATTCAATTAGGGGGAAGGTGAACCGAGATTCCAACAAAACTTCTTCATATTATATTTTTCTGTGCTAAGCATTGCCGTGGTTTATTTTATTTTCATTCAAGTAATTTTAAATCGAATTCTTTACTTTATATTTTTAGAATAATAACAAAATCAAATTTTCGTTACTTTGGGTTATAGAAATTAAATAATTGAATCATTGTGACGTAGTTCCTGAGGACGATACTCGTACTCAGTACACTTTTCTATAACTTGAGTCGTGCACTTGCGATAATTTTGAGCAGAAAATAGATACTATTACATTGAATTTAAGTGTTGGTATTTGCTCGATCACCCGCTCACTTCTAGTTCAACCAAGAACTTATCGCTCTGATACTAATTAATGTGAGACCTCGGTACTAATCATCTAATCTCGGGTTAAAATATAACTAAGCATACAAGATCCAAGATTTAAAAGAAATAAATAATTTTTTTTTAAAAGGAGCCGTGCCTCGCTCGATCGGTAAAATTCAACCGATCGAGCGAGCAAGTATTTCCACTCTGTTGTCCGCCTCAAGGAGTGGCTCCGCTCGATCGGTAAAACTCAACCGATCGAGCGGGCAAGCTTTTACCAAAAATAGAAAAGAAGTCACAACTCCCTTTCTCGATCGGTCAATCTCTACCGGTCGAGCGAAGGCAGCCCTGAACAAAATTCCTGAAATTAAGCTTTCCAACTCAACTCCAATATTCATTCAATACATAAAGAAGAATATAATACATGCAACAACAACATACAAACTTCAATACTTGCATAAACGATACAATATAACAACAAGTTCGAGTTCTAAACATGCTTCAAAACATAAACTAGATTGACATGCTGTTCGACTTCTAAACCGAGTCTCACTTCTATTCCTTGATCTCAAAGCTAACCAAGCCTACTCAGACTCGATCATGCCCCACCTGTTGCCAAGTACACATACAAAACAAAGCAACAGTCGGATAAATCCAGTGAGAATTATATTCCCAGTAAAAGAAACATAACATGCAATAACAATTAATATCTCAATAACATGAAATACAGATAACATATTCAATGCTAATATGAATGAAATGAATGTCTTTAAAATCGGGATATAAAATTTGATAAACAAGGAATTGCGGCTATGCTTTGGGATCCCGAGGATGAGATCACGTAACAACTCACCGACTCTCCCGATCGAGGTGGTGCCCCGCATCTCCATCCTTTAGACTTTGGTGCAACTACAAGGAGTATGCTGACATTAGGTGAACTTCTACACCCAGGCCACTCGATTATAGCCCCCAAATCATCTAACAAAAAGGGTCGTTCTGCCCGCTGAAATCAATGATTTAGGCTCAATATGAATTCATATAGAAAACACAAAGAATTAACCATAATCAAATAATAACAAGAGTTAATCAAACAAAATACAAGTTTCTCATTCTAGAACAAGTATTAATGCAAGTATCTGATTTTAAGGGAAACTCAAGAACCAACTGTCTTGAGTGTGCTATCCCGCTAAAACGATGTCTGCTTGTACCTTTCTCGATTCAAATAGCTCCAACTCTGGATAAGCTACAATAAGAGGTTTTATCAAAATCTATTCAAACCCAAAACAACAAACGCTCAAGGTAAACTCTTTACCTCTCTTCGTTTACTCTTCGATGATTGACTTCTGCTAACTCTGGGCTCAACAGACTTCAAATGAATCTGTATGGAGGTAAGAAAAGATCAACGACGACGAACAAATCCAATAGCCAAAGTTCAACAATTCAAACGGTTCCAAATCCCAAAACTCAAACAGGCGGCATAACGCTTTAAACTGATCAAACCGGCAACACAGACAACAGTATAGCATTGAAAATTACCAAACAAATGCTAAAACATCAATAAAAATTCAAATCTAACACATCTCAAAATCCACTTTTTTGAAATATGCTTCCAAAAATCATAACAATTCCGAACGACGCTCTATTTCAAAA
Organism: Henckelia pumila; assembly: GCF_033568475.1. Lineage (NCBI taxonomy): Eukaryota > Viridiplantae > Streptophyta > Magnoliopsida > Lamiales > Gesneriaceae > Henckelia > Henckelia pumila. The sequence continues at coordinate 115,063,281 of NC_133122.1, read as the reverse complement.
CCGACTGAGAATAATCGATAAGAACTATCTCAAGAACGACATAACCAAAACTCAATCGATTCTAACAACATCCAAAAATAGAAGTATAACTGATCGGAGAAAAACTTACGATAGAACGAAGTTCTCGCTGCCGTGATCGCTAATCTGCCTTTGGATTAAAATTCTACCGGACGGATCGACAGGAAACCAAAGAAGAAAAGCTTGAAGAAACGCTGGAGATCTTCAATGGTGAAGAGGCTGCATGGAGAAGGAGAAGAGTGAGGAGACCAAGTCAAAAGGAGTCAAGATATTATATAAAAACTCAAATTTGCATTTTAGTCCCTAAAATTTTCAAAAATTACAAAATATACCCTGATAAAAAACAAATCGGCTCTTGAATTCTGAAATCCCTGAATATCTCAAATAATCTCAATTAAGATAATTTCGAGGCATTACAATTCTCCCCCTATAAGAACAGATTTTGTCCTTGAAATTGAATACAATTCAATCTCAAAATAAAATGGGTGATATACAAAATTGGAAAGAATTCATCTCTCAGAATCAGTCAAGAAACCGCTTCCTCAAATCGGACTCTAAAACCCAAATCTCTTCTTAAAAATTAGTAACGGCTCAACTGCACTGTTACACTAAATCGGTTTGTTTCGGAGCTGTTTCTCTGTTCGGTCAAAACTTTGAATCAGTCGTCTCAAGCAATTCGGTAACTCGTCAAATTCCGCTCTCATCAACTAAAGAACAAAAGAAAATCTGGTTGGGTAATTCAGCAACACGGATCCAGCGATATTCCGCAACGAAAGACGGAATCACCTCGTGAAAACCAAAAAGAGACGGAACCAAAACAAGTATGTAGGAAAGATCGCCTATCAGCTTTAGACTCTAGCGAGATTTAAACAATCTCAGAGACGATTTCTCTCTCTACTCATATCTGAAAAAACCTCTAATGTAGAAATCTTCAGAAATATTCGATCTTTCTGATCCAAATATGAAAGTCTGCATCTAACATTCGTATACTTCGACTATCTAGTCCAAGTCGTCTTCATTCTCGACAGACAAACATCATATGTTCAAAAACCTTGAAAAAAATCTTGTCCCAAAACAGGTGACTCAGAAAAAGGATCATCCCAAAAAAAAGAGATTTTCAATTATGCTAGTACAACTCATCAAAAAATTTTATCCAGATAATCATCTGATAGCTGTTGTTGAACAAAACTCCATAGGAATTAGCGACACTCGTCAGCTAGTGCAAGGATCAAGCACCATACTCCATATCTTCTCCTCCCGGAGTCGGGGAGTTTTATATCTTCCTCTAATTCAAACCATGGAACTTCAGGATAGGTACCATGAATTACCAAGTCTGGTAATAATTGAGCTTAAGAGATGGCATGGACCGCTCACACTCAACTAGCCCAATCAGGTTATTCAGCTATTGGGTCAGCCTAGCACTACAGCTCGGCAAAGCATCTAATACAAAATGTCTGTTCTGACTGTCCGTTGTTCTGACGATAACAACTGTACTCAGCTGCAGTCAAATAACAAAAGCCTCTTCGCAGAATATACCAAAGAAAAGGTATTTCAAAGATCTCTGTCTAAAATGACCAAATAAGGCAATCAGACAATCTGAAAAAAGTTCTGACAGAATATCCGTCATCTAAACATGTTTGAGAATTATTCTGTATGGAATACAGTAGCTGCTTTCACCAATAGGTCAATCTTAAACAGATAGTACCTCAAAACTCAGACTGTTCCAGGAAGTTTCGAGACAAAACCATCGAAAACAAGATCTTTATCCCATTTTGAACTAAAATAAACTGTACAACAGGCCTTCGGGTCGTTCTCTCTTTGCTATCAACTGTAGACAGTTCCGAATATCGGAAAAACATACCTCTAACATTGTTCTTCATCTTCTTTTACCAGAATTGACTCTGCAATAATCGTATACCTTTCGATCATAAGAAAGAATACAAAATAGACTGCAGTGTGCCAATCTCAAGATACGATGTCCCCATAAAAAAACATCTGGCACAACAAAATTCTTAAACACAAATAAAGCATCAACACCAACCTGAATCTCAGACTAGTTTAGTTCTGAATTTTCTTCAACGAATACTGATAAATTGAATCAAATCTCTGAACGATCTTGATCTTCTCAAAAAATTCTGATTCGGCTTGAAAGTAAAAATGCTTATAGAACTCCTATCTGCTTCGAATTCTAAACCGAAAGTGCCGTATTCATCAATCAAGGAGAAAGCCGATAGTAGATAAAATAAAACAGGTATTTCGGCTTAGAGCATCCGCTGCTGCATACAATTTCTTTGGTTAGAATGGATTTCCAATCGGAAATCCTTAGTACTTCTAATCTTGTAGTGACCCGCAATTAATCAAGGTAATTAAGGAAATTAATTACTAAATTTTGCCTAAAATTATCCGAAGTGGATCGGAAGCTCCGAAGCACAGATCGGAAGCTCCGATAAGGATCGGGCGTTCCGTTGGAGGATCGAACGTTCCGTTCTGGCTAAGGATGGCGTCATCACCGACGTCAGCAAGATGATGTCACTGCTTACGCACGTGAGGTGACATCGAACGTTCCGATGTCACGATCGGACGCTCCCTTCGCGATCGGCCGTTCCGATGAGGGATCGGACGTTCCGATCGCCGTCTATAAATAAGGGGTCCGAGCCCTCATTATGTGCACCGAGTTCCCTCCTTTCCTCTTGTTTTCGAACCTTCTTACTTAGATCTACGGAGTTCTAGGCATCCTATTGGGAATCCGGAAGTTTCCTAGAAATCCCGGCGTCGTAGCGGAGGTGTGCCTAAGTTTTGAGGCGATTCTACACCAGCGGGCTGACGACAAACGAAGGTATAATTTGGATTCCTAAAAATATTTAGGAGTATGCAATAACTTAGTTAAGGCTTTTAGAGCGTTTATAGTGATGCATGGACTTTTTCATGTGTAGACGCAGTAGAGCAAACTTGTAGGCTTTGGACCTAGACGGGTGTGCTAGGAGTTGACCTGCAGTGTTAGAGGTACGTAAGTACTGACCGAGATAGCTGGCATGATATTTATACTTACGTGTGTGATGCATGATGTATGTGCTGTATTGACTATGTTTTACTGCTTTTAGCACATGCATATGTTTTTACGGAGGCTGCATCGGGTATGATGTGAGTCATGACAGTTTCCATCAGTCGAGGCGATTCTTCCTGAGGATTCGTGTCTTGGGAATATACCAGTACCACGCGGAGTCGCTCTCTTGCCCGGTACTGTGTATTCCAAGCGCCATGAGTAAAGTGATTTAACCCTGATTTTTAAAGTCATGTGCATGCTCATATTTGTATTTATATCATTGCTTCCGTATTGAGCGTTCTAGCTCACGCCCCTGTGTTTGGGTATTCGTTGTGTACCTTGTGGCGGGGCAGGTTTGAGGCTGGACGGTCCCGGTGGTTCCCAGCAGGGTTGAGGTTGCTACCGTGCAGAGGTAGTTTGTTAGGGATTCTGATACCCTAATTTCGATTTGGTTGTATAAAGAATTATACGCTGTTTTTATCGTCGGTTGTATTATGCCGATTGGATTTGTTGTACTTTGGAATTATCCGCTATTTAACGCTTTAATTATTGTTGCTTGCGCTAATCACTCTGATTAGGTAGTGGATCCGGGTAGGGTCGCTACATTTATTGGTATCAGAGCGCATTGCAACTGGGAATTTGTAAAGAGGATTTTAAGAGTTGTCTATTGTTATTGACAGATGGCAGATGATGATTACGAGACTCAGGCTAGCGGTGGTCGTTGGGGTGATCCACCAAGGAGACATCACCATAGACATCATCATGAGGATCATAGGCGTTTTAGTATGAACCGTTTTCTTCAGATGGCTCCTAAGCCATTGGTGGGTGGCGAGGCTCCTGCAGTTGCTGAGGACTGGTTGGAGCGTATGGAGAGTTGTTTTTGGGAGTATCAGTGTACTGAATCCCAGAAGATGGAGACTTTAGCTTTTGTTCTAGAGGGAAATGCGAAGAGGTGGTGGAGAGCTACTTCTACTCCGTTTATTGCCACCAGGGGTACCGCTACTTGGGCAGAGTTTAAGTCTTCCTTTGAGAAGCATTACTTTCCTCCAGCTTTGCGTCAGACGAAGGCGAGCGAGTTGCTGAGTTTGCGACAGGGTACTATGACCATTGATGAGTACCAGCAGAAATTCTTTGAGCTTTTTTCTTTCAGTCCCCATATTGCGAGTAGCTCAGAGACGATGCACGATCTATTTCTTCAGGGCCTTAACCCTGACATTCATCAGTTGGTTGCCGTGGGCAGAGAGAGGAACTTCGAGAATATGGTGAACAATTGTCACCAGGCAGAGGACAGTCTGCAGAGGAACAGGACTTTCGGATCTTCTGCATCCAGACCATCTAGCTCTTTGGGTCCAAGGGCCCAGTATTTTAAAAGACAGGGTGGTACTTCTTCTTCTACTTCCGAATCTGGCGGTGTTCATCATTTTGGTGATTGACGACGTTGTCGTCAGTGCAGACGAAAGCATTACCCATGACCGTATCCTCATATCACTGGTGTTTGTTTTCAGTGCGGCCAGGAGGGTCACATGAAGAGAGATTGTCCCACTTTGACCGGTACAGTGAGTGGTTCGGGAAGTGTTGGTGGTTCTCAGACCATCCTTTGCCGCAGCAGCGTCAGCAGTCGCAGCCATCGCAGCGACATCATTCTCAGTCTTCTTCGAGAGGACAGTCATCGCGCCCGCGTGCTCAGGGGCAGGTGTTTGCGCTGAACCAGGAGCAGGCTCAGGCAGACAGTGAGAACATGATTGCAGGTACTTTTAGTTTGTGCGGTTTTCCTGCTTATCTTTTGATCGATACTGGTGCTTCGCATTCATTCGTATCAGCTCGGTTTGTTAAGAGGCATAGATTACCTTTTGTTTCCTTAGACGTCTTGTTAGCGGTTTCGACTCCGATGGGTCAGGAAGTCTTAGCTAAGAGTCTTGTTTTGGGTTGTATTTTGGGATTTGAGGGACATCTGTTGAGCGCTAACCTGATGGTTTTAGCGATGGATGACTTTGATGGTATCATCAGAATTGATCTTCTGACTTCGTATCGAGCGGTAGTGGATTGCTACCAGAGATTTGTCCAGTTTCGTCCCGAGGCTGAGGATGCTTGGTATTTTTATAATGAGGGAGCGCGACCCCCAATGCCAGTGGTTTCTGCTTTGAAAGCCCGACGTGCTTTAGAGTCTGGCGGGGAAGGCTACCTGATCTATGCGATTGATGCATCCTTAGAGGGTCCGGACATGGAGGAGATACCAGTAGTCAGTGAGTTCCCGGATGTGTTTCCCGACGAGATTCCAGGGTTACCACCTGTGCGAGAGATCGAGTTTGGCATTGACTTGTTGCCAGGGACAGCGCCGATTTCCCGAGCACCGTACCGATTAGCTCCATCTGAGATGCGAGAGTTGCAGCAGCAGTTGCAGGATCTTCTTGATAAGGGCTACATTCGACCCAGTGTTTCACCTTGGGGAGCCCCGGTTCTATTCGTCAAGAAGAAGGATGGTTCGATGCGTTTGTGCATTGACTATCGTCAGTTGAACAAAGTGACAGTAAAGAACAAGTATCCTCTCCCGTGGATTGACGATCTGTTTGATCAATTACAGGGTACTTCTGTCTACTCCAAGATCGACTTGGGTTCTGGGTATAATCAGTTGCGAGTTAGAGATGAGGATGTTTCGAAGACAGCATTTCGTACTCGATATGGGCACTATGAGTTTTTAGTGATGCCATTTGGTCTGACGAATGCTCCAGCTGTTTTCATGGATTTGATGAACAGGGTTTTCCGAGAGCTCTTGGATAAGTTCGTTGTAGTGTTCATCGATAACATCCTTGTGTATTCTCGTAGCATGTATGAGCATGCCTTTCATCTTCGTACTGCTTTACAGACCTTGCGAGAGCATCAGTTGTACGCTAAGCTCAGCAAGTGTGACTTCTGGATTGACCGAGTTGTGTTCCTTGGTCATGTTATTTCTAGAGATGGAGTATCAGTGGATCCTAGCAAGACAGAGGCTATTCTTAATTGGTCGCGCCCAACGACAGCATCTGAGATTCGTAGTTTCTTGGGTTTGGCCGGATACTACCGTCGATTCGTGGAGAATTTCTCTCAGATAGCCAGGCCTTTGACACAGTTGATGCGAAAGGATGTTTCTTTTGAGTGGTCTTCCGCGTGCAAAGACAGTTTTCGTGAGTTGAGACGTCGATTTACGACTACTCCAGTACTATCCTTGCCGACTGGATCCGGTGGTTTCGTAGTCCACACCGATGCTTCTCTTCAGGGTTTGGGGTGTGTGTTGACTCAAAATGGGCATGGGATTGCCTATGCCTCCAGGCAACTAAAGACTCACGACGGGAATTATCCCGTACATGATCTAGAGCTTGCAGCCATTGTCTTTGCTCTGATGATATGGCGTCATTATTTGTACAGTGAACGATTCCAGATTTTTACTGATCATAAGAGTTTGAAGTACCTGTTCACTCAGGCAGAGTTGAACATGCGACCGCGCTGTTGGATGGACTTGCTGAAGGACTATGATTGCGAAATCAATTACCATCCAGGATCTTCTAATCCGGTTGCTGATGCGCTTAGTCGCAAGATTTATTTGAGTTCCCTTCGTACCAGTGCAGTGTCACGAATGGTCGAAGTGTGTTGTTCCTTGGGTTTCACTTTCCGTCATAAGAAGGAGCAACAGGGAGTTCATGTTGCGTCTATGCTTTCCGAGCCAGCCTTGTATAGACGTATTCGTGAGGCACAGGGTGTTGATCCCAAGATGCAGAGATTAGCCCAATTCACTGAGGGTGAGAATTCAGCGGGTTTCCATTTTCAGGCGGATGGTTTGTTGTGTCTTTCTGGCCGTGTGGTCGTGCATGATGATTCCACACTTAGAGATGAGATCTTATCGCAAGCTCATCATAGTAGGTTCTCAGTACATCCTGGCAGCATGAAGATGTACAAGGATCTACATACTCGATTTTGATGGAAAGGAATGAAGGGCAGCGTTTATCAGTTCGTGTCCCGATGCCTTGTGTGTCAGAAGGTCAAGGCAGAGTATCGTCGACCCGGAGATTTACTTCACAATCTCGATATTCCTGAGTGGAAGTGGGAGCATGTGACGATGGACTTTGTCACCCACTTGCCTATGTCTTCCAAGAATTGCGACGCGATTTGGGTTGTTGTTGACCGATTGTCGAAATCCGCGCATTTCTTACCATATAACCGGGATTTCACCTTCGACAGGATGGCACGGCTATATGTGCAAGAGATTGTCTGTTTGCATGGTATTCCACTGAGTATTGTGAGCGACAGAGATCCTCGTTTCACCTCAAGATTTTGGGAGAGTTTTCAGCGTGCTCTTGGTACCACTTTGAGTTTGAGCACAGCGTATCATCCAGAGACTGATGGACAATCAGAGAGGACTATCCGTACTCTCGAGGACATGCTTCGAGCTACCGTAATGGATTTTGGCCCAGCATGGCACGATCATTTGCCATTGGTGGAGTTCGTTTATAACAATAGCTACCATAGCAGCATTGGCATGGCACCATTTAAGGCTCTTTATGGACGTCAATGTCGTACACCTTTGTTTTGGGACGAGGTGGGTGAGCGGTAGGTGGAGGGTCCTCAGATGATTCAGCAGATGACTGATGCAGTAGAATTGATCCAACGTAGGATTAAGGCATCCCAGGATCGACAGGCTAGCTACGCGAACACTCACCGTAGGCCACTTCATTTTGAAGAAGGAGAGTATGTATTCTTGCGTGTATCACCTTTCCGGAAGGTGATGAGGTTTGGTCTCAAGGGGAAGTTGTCACCAAGATTTATTGGTCCTTTCGAGATTCTCGAGAAAGTTGGAGATGTGGCTTATCGTCTAGCCTTGCCACCAAATCTTTCGGAGATCCACGATGTGTTCCACGTGCCCTTGTTAAGGCAGTATGTGGCGGACGAGTCGCATATTTTGCATCCGACCGAGGTAAAGGTAGATCGGGATCTATCGTATGTGGAGAAACCCCTGCGGATTCTTGACAGGAAGGACAAGGTACTTCGTAACAAGCGAATACCATTGGTTATGGTACAGTGGCAACGCAGAGGTACAGAGGAAGCTACTTGGGAGTTGGAGAGTCGGATGTTAGCCGAGCACCCCGAGTTGTTTTAAGATTTTGTACTCTGTTGTATCGAATGTATATTGTTCAGTTGTAATAAGAGCATTGATTTTGCGTTCTATGTTTTCCTTAAAATGTAATTTCGAGGACGAAATTTCTTAAGTGGGGGAGAATGTAGTGACCCGCAATTAATCAAGGTAATTAAGGAAATTAATTACTAAATTTTGCCTAAAATTATTCGAAGTGGATCGGAAGCTCCGAAGCACAGATCGGAAGCTCCGATCGGGATCGGACGTTCCGTTGGAGGATCGAACGTTCCGTTCTGGCTAAGGATGGCGTCATCACCGACGTCATCAAGATGACATCACTGCTTATGCACGTGAGGTGACATCGGACGTTCCGATGTCACGATCGAACGCTCCGTTCGCGATCGGACGTTCCGATGAGGGATCGGACGTTCCGATCGCCGTCTATAAATAAGGGGTCCGAGCCCTCATTTTGTGCACCGAGTTTCCTCCTTTCCTCTGGTTTTCGAACCTTTTTACTTAGATTTACGGAGTTCTAGGCATCCTATTGGGAATTCGGAAGTTGCCTAGCGATCTTGGCGTCGTAGCGGAGGTGTGCCTAAGTTTTGAGGTGATTCTACACCAGCGGGCTGACGACGGACGAAGGTATAATTTGGCTTCCTAAAAATATTTAGGAGTATGCAATAACTTAGTTAAGGCTTTTAGAGCGTTTATAGTGATGCATGGACTTTTGCATGTGTAGACGCAGTAGAGCAGACTTGTAGGCTTTGGACCTAGACGGGTGTGCTAGGAGTTGACCTGCAGTGTTAGAGGTACGTAAGTACTGACCGAGATAGCCGGCATGATATTTATACTTATTTGTGTGATGCATGATGTATGTGCTGTATTGACTATGTTTTACTGTTTTTAGCACAAGCATATGTTTTTATGGAGACTGAATCGGGTATGATGTGAGTCATGATAGTTTCCATCAGTCGAGGCAATTCTTCCTGAGGATTCGTGTCTTGGGAATATACGAGTACCACGCGGAGTCGTTCTCTTGCCCGGTACTGTGTATTCCAGGCGCCATGAGTAAAGTGATTTAACCCTGATTTTTAAAGTCATGTGCATGCTCATATTTGTATTTATATCATTGCTTCCGTATTGAGCGTTCTAGCTCACGCCCCTGTGCTTGGGTATTCGTTGTGTACCTTGTGGCGGGGCAGGTTTGAGGCTGGACGGTCCCGGTGGTTCCCAGCAGGGTTGAGGTTGCTACCGTGCAGAGGTAGTTTGTTAGGGATTCTGATACCCTAATTTCGATTTGGTTGTATAAAGAATTATACACTGTTTTTATCGTCGGTTGTATTCTGCCGATTGGATTTGTTGTACTTTGGAATTATCCGCTATTTAACGCTTTAATTATTGTTGCTTGCGCTAATCACTCTGATTAGGTAGTGGATCCGGGTAGGGTCGCTAAAAATCTTCTTCTCTTTCTCATACTCAGTCTGTACGGTGAAACCAGTACTACAGCTTCCAAGATCAGGAAGATTACGGAATATCCCCATAAGAAAATAGATACTAGATCTTTTAATCAATAAGACCGCTTACGAGCTCAAAATCCAGAATCAGACATTGAGTCTCGAGCGTCTTCAGCTGTTTCGATGCTCGTGCTATAAGTGACTCTTCTAAACAAGAATATACCTCAAATCTCAATAAGAAGAAGTGCAAAGCACCGTAAGGTCATCAATACAAAACGAATAACAGAATAATGAAGCGCTGATCAACCTTTTCTTCAAACAATAAGAACTGGTCTCATAAGATTAAGTCTAGACAGAAGAACATATTCTGCTGAGTAATCGGCTTCACAACCGATAAGAATCCCTTGAAGAATCTGCGATAGAACTTGCTAAATCAAAAATCATCAAATTCCAGGTAAAGACGTCGCTCTAGATTAATTCCTATCGGCTCTGGTCTTGAGGTGATCAACAAAATTTCCACTTCCAGATAATATGATCGAGGAAGGACAACTTGATCCAATCAGAATTCAAACTTCGATAGAGAAAGCATCACACTTCTCGGCATACAAATCCACAAAAAACTCTCAAGAATTTGAAAGATCAATACGACTCTTCGAACGGATAAGAATTTCATCGATAATAATATTCACAATTTCATCCAAATATCTCTGAAGGATCTGGCTCCTAAAATTCGATAGCACTGCAGGAGCGTCTGCCAAAACAACGGCAAGACAAAGTTCAAGCGACCATACCTCGTTTTGAGTTCGGTCTAAGGAAGATGATATTTTGATCTCAGTTCAAGCTGAAGTAAATTGGGCGGATCGGAATCAAAACTGAAGCTCATCCTGCTATATCATCGTCTGAAATTTCTATAACCACTGTTATATCAACCAGATCGGGTTAAAATTCAGGACATCATCTACAAATATCAAGAATTCCTTACACTTCTGAATAAACGGTCATTCTACAGAACAAAAACCAATAAAATCTACGAATCAAGAATTCTTACCGGAGGATTTCACTCATCTAACGAATCAGATCTAAAATTGACAACCTTCTGAAAATGTTCCTTGGTTGCTCTGTACTTTGTTAAACAGCTCAACAGATAATTAAAAACAAAAATCCGATAACCTAAAATACCATACTGCCCAGCTAAACGGATAATTAAAAAAATATATCCGATAACCTAAAATACCATACTGCCCAGTTCAATCTTATTCCCATCCAAATCAAGAGTTTCTACTAAAGTAACCCCAAAAGCTCAAAAAAAAGGGGAATGCATCAAACTAGATTTCTCAAGTAAAAAGGTAGGGAAAGTACCAATATCAAACATTCAATAGGCAGAAAAACCAAATTCGAATTTTTACCTGTCAAATCATCTCCAGATGCAGCCCGAGTCTACGGATCCTCATTAAGAGCAAATACTAAAGTCTGTTGCATCGGAGGTTGATTCATATTCGGATAACCTCCTAGTTAATTCTGCTGCAGCGGCTGAAAAGAATGAACCACAGAAGCTTGCCGCCCCTGTTGAACCATCGGTCTAAAAGAACGCCCTAACCGAGATCCAACAGTATCGTGCTGTGGACATCTCCTCGCATAGTGTCCAGTCTGATGGTAGATATTGCAACTACCATAAATTCCAATACAATGCTCGCTGGGGCGTCGACCTCCACAATTGCTGCAAGGTAAACGGAAAATCCAGAACTTTGTCCGAAACCAAACTGTTTCGATCTGCTGGAGCTAGAAGAACTGCTTCCAGACTTTTGAATTGATTACCCTACGGTTGAAGGTGACCTCTTATGTTATTCCCTCTATGCCTGGTCGATTGCTGCAACTGAATCAGTTGCAGAAATTCGGATTAAACATACTCCAAGAAATAGTCATACCTTGATTCTCTAATTCTTTCCTCTTCGAGAACCCCCAACTTCTCGCAAAGACTTGAAGTTGAAAAACAACCAATCGAGTTCTACGGTCATACATGTAGACCAGAGAATCAAATATCTGATCGATCTCTACTAACTAGCTTTCACATACTGCGGTAATCTCAGTAATCCTCAGAGTTGGCGGTTAAAACGACTGAAATCTCATCAATCATGCTTCCATCGGTGACGGATAGATATCCATCTGATCAGTCACTGTATTACTCTATACAATCTGGATTCTAAGTATTTTGATTCCTGTTCAATATTCATAAAGTACAATATCTCGTGTTCACGAGAGTTAGGACATGATTACCTCGATCTTCAAACTTTCAGTGTCCAAAAACCTCTGTTCTGCTTACTCATGCCATTGACGGAATCCAAATTTGAACAAGAATAAATACAGTTCGTATTGCAATTAATTCTTGATTTATCAATTAAATCACAAAATCATGTAATTCAATTCAATTTAAAATAATAAAGCATGCTCGCATGGTATTTAAATAAATCACTTTAAATAATTCAACCACATGCGAGAAATCAATTCATGCGGACCGATCTGCCCCGCTCACTTTAAGTTAAACCAAGAACTTATTGCTCTGATACCACTTAATGTGAGACCTCGGTACTAATCATCTAATCTCGGGTTAAACAATAACTAAGCATACAAGATCCAAGATTTAAAAGCAATAAATAAATTTTTTTTAAAAGGAACCGTGCCTCGCTCGATTGGTAAAATTCAACTAATCGAGCAAGCAAATCTTTCCACTCTGCTATCTGCCTCAAGGAGTGGCTCTGCTAGACCGGTAAAACTCAACCGATAGAGCGGACAAGCTTTTACCAAAAACAGAGAAGAAGCCACAACTCCCTCGCTCGATCGGTCAATTTCTACCGATCGAGCGACGGCAGCGCTGAACAAAATTCCTGAAATTAACCTTTCCAACTCAACTACAATATTCATTCAATACATAACGAAGAATATAATACATGCAACAACAGCATACAAACTTCAATACTCGCATAAATGATACAACATAATTAACATGTTCGAGTTCTAAACATGCTTCAAAACATAAACTAGATTGACATGCTGTTTGACTTCTAAACCGAGTCTCACTTCTATTCCTTGATCTCAAAGCTAACCAAGCCTCCTCTGACACGATCCTGTCCCAACTGTTTCCAAGTACACATACAAAACAAAGAAACAGCCGGATAACTCCGGTGAGAAAGATATTCCTAGTAAAAGCAACATAACATGCAATAACAATTAATATCTCAATAACATGAAATACAGACAACATATTCAATGCTAATAAGAATGAAATGCATATCTTTAAAATAGGGATATCAACTCTAATAAACAAGGAATTTCTGCTATGCTTTGGGATCCCGAGGATGAGATCACGTAACAACTTACCGACTCTCCCGATCGAGGTGGTGCCACGTATCTCCATCCTCTAAACTTTGGTGCGACTACAAGGAGTATGCTGACACTAGGTGAACTTCTAAACCCAGGCCACTCGATTATAGCCCCCAAATCGTCTAACAAAAAGGGTCGTTCTGCCCGTTGAAATCAATGATTGAGGCTCAATATGAATGCATATAGAAAACACAAAGCATTAACCATAAATCTAATAATAACAAGAGTTAATCAAACAAAATACAAGTTTCTCATTATAGAACAAGTATTGATGCAAGTATGTGATTTTAAGGGAAACTCAAGAACCAACTGTCTTGAGTGTGCTATCCCGCTAAAACGATGTCTGCTTGTACCTTTATCGATTCGAATAGCTCCAACTCTGGATAAGCTACAATAAGAGGTTATATCAAAATCTATACAACCCAAAACAACAAACGCTCAAGGTAACACTTTACCACTCTTCGTTTAACTCTTTGACGATTGACTTCTGCTAACTCTGGGCACAACAGACTTCAAACGAATCTGTATGGAGGCAAAAGAAGATCAACAATGATGAACAAATCCAATAGCCAAAGTTCAACAATTCAAACGGTTACAAATCCCAAAACTCAAACCGACGGCATAACGGCTATAAACTGGTCAAATCGGAAACACAGACAGCAGTATAGCATTGCAAACAACCCAAACCAATGCTAAAACATCAATAACAATTCAAATTCAACACATCTCAAAATCCAATTTTTCGAAATATGCTTCCAAATCATAACAATTCCAAACGACGCTCTATTTCAAAACCGAATGAGAATAATCGATAAGAACTATCTCAAGAACGACATAACCGAAACTCAATCAATTCTAACATCCGAAAATAGAAGTATAACTGATCGGAGAAAAACTTACGATAGAACGAAGCTCTCGCTGCCGTGATCGCTAATGTGCCTCTGGATTAAAATTCTACCGGATGGATCAACCGAAAACCAAGAAAAAAAAGCTTGAAGAAACGTTGGAGGTTTTCAATGGTGGAGAGGCGGTATGGAGAAGGAGAAGATTGAGGAGACCAAGTCAAAAGGAGTCAAGATATTATATAAAAACTCAAATTTGCATTTTAGTCCCTGAAATTTCCAAAAATTGCAAAATAGACCCTGATCAAAAACAAATTGGCTCTTGAATTCTGAAATCTCTGATTATCTCAAATAAACTCAATTAAGATAATTTTGGGGCATTATAGAAGGCTACCTAAATCTTGTGGTTTTTCAACAGTCACAAAAGGGTATAGCTATAGTGATAGCTTGATTCTCTTGTAGAGATATAGTTTGGAATTAGATTAAGTACCAAAGTAATTTAGCACCGTTATCATCTGATTCCGTCAGAGATATAGATAAAGATTTTTTGTTGTCAAAATAGTCTGGGAAAGGATATTCCTCGACAAATGAAAGTTCTTAACAAATGTGGTACACAGTCGGTATTGGGATTAGACTAGATGGGTTCTTTTGAATAGATCTAGTTTGTTGTTGAATTAGTAGGTGATCTGGGTTGGGTCCCTACATGACCCAAGTGGAACGAGAATAGACATAAAAAATTACTAGAGTGGCATTCATTCCCCCTAAACTCATGACCGATATAGGACCAAAGTAGTCCATGTGCATCAGTCCTAAGCATCGGGTTGATGAATTAAACACCTTGTTTTTAAATGAAGATCGAATTTTCTTCTCGAGCTAAAAAGCTGAGCATACTTTTTCTTTGTTAAAATCTAATTTTGGAAAACCAATGACCAATGAATGCTTTCTTAGATTACCAATAGCCTTGAAGTTAAGGTGGTTCAAACGCTTGTGCCAGAGCTAGTTCTTTTGTTGATTTGCAGCCACAAAGAATACTGGCTCAATTGTTTGGTCTATACAACTCACTTTATATGTGTTCCACACCTATTACCTATTAAGAGTAGATCACTAGAAGAATATTTCACTAGACAACTCTTTTTCATGAACTCGACTGAGTATCCTTTGGCACAAAGTTGATTGATTTTTATCCAATTGTACTTTAAGTGATCAAATAATAAAAAAATCTTCAATAATTATGTTACTATGGATAATCTTACCTTTACCCATAGTTCTACCTTTGGATTCATCAAAAAATATGATTTGTGGTCCTGAGCAGTGGTTTAGTTGAGTAAGCATCTTGAATTTCCAATCATGTGCCTGGAACAACCACTATCAAGGTACCTAATCGATGATTGTAACTCTTTTGCTTCCTTTTTTACATGTTCACTTGTTGATGGTTGGCTATCGTCAGCAATGAGGAACTTGACTTCCTCATTATCACTGGTGCTGGTAGAGCACTCTGACTCTGAGGAGTCACTCTCAGTCTCCGCCCATTTGTCTTTGTTATCCTTAGCTACATGAGCTTCATGTTTCGTATTGTGAGTCCTACTGTCATCCATGGATCTCTTTCTATTTTCAACTAGTCACTTTTCTTTCTTGACTGCTTGCTTATCATCCTTCTTTGGCTTTCTGTATTCGGAAATTAAATGACAAGTTTTGCCACAGTTGTAGCAAGATGCAGAGTCCTCAACTGACTCCTTCTTCTGATATGGTTTCTAGGAGTAGTGCTTGTGGAGAAGTTCCCTTGATTATTCGTTAGAAATTTCCCAAATTTTTCATAAACAATGATATTGCATCATTGTTCAAATGTTCGGAAATCTTCTAGACTGAGAGTGATGGTTCCGGTCTCACAACTACGAGCGCCTAGGTGACTGAGGTAGTTTACTAGCCGCATTATTTGCATTGAGGCTCAAACTCATAAGCTTTCAAGTTTGCAAAAAGATCGCGTGCTCCAGTTTATTAAAATATTTTTGTAGTGACCCATCCCGGATCCACTATCTAATCAGAGTTAAGAGCATAATTAAGCATGCATTAAATAAATCACTGCGGAAGTCTTAAAAAAAGACCGGCGGAATACAACCGGCTAAACAAACTCGATTATACAACCCAATCGAATTTAAATAAAACCTACAGCTAATCCTGCTGTCTTCAAGGTCACTGGCTACTCCAGACTCCTGGTGCTCAATCCTGCACCTACACCTGCCCCGTCGAATAGGGTATCCAAATATACAGAAAATACTGGACATGAGCTCTAAGCTCAATACGAAAGCACGGATAAACATACAAATATGATGCATGCAAATGACAGGGTATCCATATCTGGAATAACTGTATACAAACTACTCAAACTGGCGCCTGGGATATAAGCTCGTCACATCGGGGTAGCTAACCACTGTGTGCGACCACTCATTCCCGAATCACAGACGCGGACCACGGAGTCCTTCCGATATCAGTACCTAGGGGTACTCGATATCAAACGTCCTAACAGGGCTGAGCAACCCTAACTGGCTCATCTCGAAAGGTATACAGATGTACAG
Organism: Henckelia pumila; assembly: GCF_033568475.1. Classification (NCBI taxonomy): domain Eukaryota; kingdom Viridiplantae; phylum Streptophyta; class Magnoliopsida; order Lamiales; family Gesneriaceae; genus Henckelia; species Henckelia pumila. The sequence continues at coordinate 115,046,869 of NC_133122.1, read as the reverse complement.
GCACAAGATGATATGCACATGCCGCATAACAATAATAACATGCAAACACATAAATGCAACATATAAGCATGCATATCCGCTGGCAATCTCAGTCAGTACTTACGTACCTTTCTAAGGTAGTCCTAGTAGTCCCACTCTAGGTTCCAAGCCTATCATCAAGTCTACAATGCAAATACCCATGCATCATTCAATAAGCTCTAAAAGCCTTAACTAAGCTATTGCATACTCCTAAATAATTTAAGGAGACCATAGCTATACCTGCGTCCGTCGTTAGCCCACTGATGGCGACTATCCCGCAACTAGGGGCACACCCCTGCTGCAGCTCCACAGCCTCGAGCACTACTCCGCTACACGAGCGCTGCTCCGCTACTCGAGCACCGCTCCGCTACTATGTCAAACACTGTCTGACTATACTAAAATATATTCCCTACTCCAACTCTAAAATAAGAGTACCCAAAGCCCTAAAATAGAGCAACTAGGCGAAGGAGAGGAACTCGGAACTGGCAAGAAATGAGGAGCTCGGACCTCATATTTATAGGCATCGATCGGAAGCTCCGTTCCTCGATCGGAAGCTCCGTTCGTTTAGATCGGAAGCTCCGTTCCCCGATCGGAAGTTCCGTTCGCTACGTGTCAATTCGGTCCACATGCAACCACACACCTGTCATCGACAGCCATCGAAAGCTCCGATCCTGATCGGACGTTCCGATCTCCCTGCTTCCGATGTGGTTCCGAACTCACCAAGATCGGAGGCTCCGATCCTGGATCGGTGGTTCCGATCCCACTCGAGTCATGAAACCCTCTAAGCCATTTTCGAGTGTCCTGGATCCATTTCTGGAATCCGTTAACCCTTCTGGAATTTCCTTAATCATGTTTCACTTAATCCCGACATGATTATACAATTTAATTACTCATTACTCATTAGTTTTGGATACGGGCCACTACATTCCCACCACCTTAAAAGGATTTCGTCCTCGAAATCTAAGGTAAACCTCGGAATATAGTACAAACCACTTGTCCAATTCAGCAATAGTTCCGGTTCCAAATATTGGGTCGAATAACCTTCGACAGACCCAATCTTTGATAAAATAGTGTAACACTATTGACTACCGTCAGTTATCCATCGATAACCTCAACAACACGGCACCTTCGGTCCAAATTGCCCATTGAATCAGTCACACTGCCTACAAATCTTAGCGATGACACCCTTGCTAAGATAGTAATTAATCAGCAGTTATCTATAGATATGTACGAACTCCATCGCAGTCCAACTAGAGAACAAGATACAACACATTGTATCTCACTGGTCTAACGGTAACATCTCATCTCTTGATGTTATCGAAAAGCCCTAAACAATCGACCTAGATTCAACTCTCGGTCAAATCCTACATATCCTTTTTCCAAGAACTCGTGTGAGTTACTTTTTATCACGAAGGATAAAATATATTTTCCAAAACAGTACCTTATGCGAATAGAAATGGCAGCCACCGGCCACCCGCTCGCAAAGCAATCGCACCACTGCACGCGACTCTAACCATTTGAAATCCTTAGAATAATTGCGATAAACCTTGATCCGAATCTCGCCATCGTAGATAGCATCTACTCGATTACATTAGTCATTCTGCCATGGGTAACAACAAAATCCTGACAATTCCTGGCATCATAGTATGTACTTTCAGTACTCACCCTGCCATTGGCCAACAAATGTTCCCAAAGAACAACAACTAGCAAACAAAGATTACTAACCCCAATTGTGATAAGATCCTTATACACAATTTCTTGTCTAAAAGCATTCTTCGAGGTCGTCGTCTCGAAATTTACTAAAATCATGCTGAAACTCCCAGATGGACCACACCATCCTCAGCAGTAGTCTCAATCAGATGTTTACTTCCATATCAGAACTAGAGATAGTATCAACGAAAACGATTCCGGTTAATCCTGTTCCAGATAACCAAACCCTTGGCTCTCTAGCGGGGATAACCAAACTGATTCACCGCGATCCCGTACAGAATCTATCAATACGGATGTCAATTACGTTATCAAATCCTTTCAATGACACAGCATATCAGAACGCACTGGGATATCGGTGACAACAATCCTGCCAGACTCAGGAACACAAGTCTCAGCTGTTGTCTCATCCCATGAAACAACTAATGCTATCATGCTAATGCTCATTGAAATCCAAAAGCACTTGTCGAATTACCGCTCAAGAACAACTCTTGAGAAATCTGCTGGAAGCACCCAAGCTGATCATTCCGACTAACAGTCTCCAAAATTCGTTCACTAACAACCCTGGAACAATCACTGAATCCTTTTTCCGCAAACTGAATAAATCATTGCTAAAACCAAGCAATGTTCAGATCAAAATCCGTCACTGGTAGCCAAAGCAACGTTACCAACAACTACGATCGCAAAAGAAAACTAATGACCACTTTCGTGATCCGGAGAATCCAAAAGTCTCGATTCCCGCATCCCTGGAGATTCCTTAGCGACTAAAGAATTTCCTAAATGCACTTGAATCGCTATATCATAGCATACCATTTTTAAGTACTATTCCAGCACTTCTTGATTCACTATATCCCAATCAGTACCGATAGAATATTCTGATCAATCAAGTTGATCTACTGTAGCTCTTGCTATGCCTGACGATACAAATTCTAATCAGACAATCACAGATCAATGAAAAATCCCATGGCCGATCACTATCAATGATCTCAATGCCACACGTCCGCAAATCCCAAATACTTGAAATCAAAAGAATCACAGCTGATTCAATCGCTCATCTTTGACAGAGTCAGACAACAGTTACAAGTAGTCACTAGTGCTAAACCTGCACCAGTCTAGACATACTATCCACTGTCTATCTTCATCCAAGATGATCATAAGGATTTGTTCAACTCAAGCCGCAATACAAGTCCGAATGATTTCAACTATTGTTGAACATACTCCTGATAATTATATCTCTTGCTAAGACTGCAACAAATCGAGACTGAGGTTACTTGTCGCGGTGTTCCACCTGAAATCACCACCAAGTGTACACTGGCATAAATCACGCTATCCTCACGCCTCAAATCGTCATGTACAATCCTTAGCATCAGATATAATCTATCACTGAAGGAAACCATCAATGCTGAAAAAATACTAATCCCCGAGTCAAACGTTATAGGAAGTTCACAAACCAAACTCCTAGTTAGCCCCTATCACCAGAGCATCCAAACACCGACTAGATCCACCAGTCTAGTAGTAACCAATAGTCTAAAACTATCTGCTCAGAGTACGCACTTGTCAAGGAAATCCCTCCAAGACTGGTCCTTATGAAAAAATCCAAATCAATATCTCTGACGACAGTCAGACGATATCTAAACCACAGATACTTAACCAGCCAATATCTCTGATGACAGTCAGACGATATCTAAACCACTGATACCTACCAAGGCAACTAATCCAAATTCATACCCTGTTGTGACTGTTACCACAACTCTAGACTAGTAGCCTTCCCACCGCCAATCCTGAAGCACGAAGGCTTCCAGACATTCTCCAAAGTACGAAAGACTCCCAGAGTAACATTGGCATAGGGTCGCGCTCTATCATGTCTAGTCATGGTCATAGTCCACAACTCTCGGTATATATACTCGACTTGGTATCCCAGTGAAATCCCATCATCACGAAGTCTCAACCTATGAAGGTTAATCAAGCTATTGATCTACGGAAATCACCTAGAACGAAACTCAAAATTCCAAAACAAGATCAATAATCCCATGCCCCCAGATGAATCACCTCATCAATGGCACTAATCCAGTCAAATGACTAAATAGGTCAATCCTAGGAAAACACCTAGACTAACCACACTTCAATTCGTTACCGCTGGCTTACCCAAAATCCATGAGCTAACCTAGTTGATTACCAATCAACTAATTCCAAGCCAAACTTTATAAAATTACTTGCAATCAATCACGAATTGCTGAATAAATAAAACATGTATCATTACTTCAAGTTATGTAAAATTTCCTTTATTACAATCCCATGTAATACATACAGTATTCAAAATACAACAAATGTACATCCAATAACTTGAACTGATACAACCAAATTCTGATAATTCATTACAACTGAAATATTGTTTACAACTACAACAATACAGTATTTAAAATCATCAAATCTTGTCTTCGTTCCTTGAGCACGAAGCTTCTCATCGACACACGCATCGATACAAGCATACTCCCGTCCAAGTCTCTCTACTTGTCCTCCCGCGAAGAACTCCGGAGAAATGGCACGTAATAGCTAACCAGCTATGCTCTGCGTCAGTGTATGTCGGTCGACTTCTTTTGCTCGCGATCTACCATCAGCGTTCTTCTTGTATCCGAATCATGCTTTTGAACATGAAGTTTCCCGTATGCCTAACAAAAGCATCAATGCAAGCATACCGGCAAAACCATGTTCTGCATGAGTTTAAAGACCTTACGCTAGGAACCTGCCATGCCTTAGGCACTCGAAATATTTCCTGGTAAAGGTCTATCTGACAATCTCTCCAACTACGAGTGGAGAATATTCGAGGACTGGAACCACATGGATTATTAAACACCATTCGTTCCAAAAAGCCCTCAGAGGTATCTGACGCGATATACTCGATCTTCTCTTCCAGTCTTCCTTGGCTGGAATCCATATATTCTTCGATCAACATCCCAATGCATCGAATGATGAACTGTCCACAACAGTCAGTCTATCTATCGATGTGCTACTACTGGTGTTCTCATCACTGTTGCATTCCTTATAGTAAAGACTTATGCCGCAAACCTCGGCAATGAAGAACCAAATCTTCTTTCGCTGGGCCTCAATCAATCCTACAAGGATAATCAAGAAGTCTTAATATAAATTTCCTAAGTCCCTTGCATGCATTGCTCTGATACCAATAAATGTAGTGACCCATCCCGGATCCACTATCTAATCAGAGTTAAGAGCATAATTAAGCATGCATTAAATAAATCGCTGCGGAAGTCTTAAATACAAAAAGACCGGCGGAATACAACCGGCTAAACAAACTCGATTATACAACCCAATCGAATTTAAATAAAACCTACAGCTAATCCTGCTGTCTTCAAGGTCACTGGCTACTCCAGACTCCTGGTGCTCAATCCTGCACCTACACCTGCCCCGTCGAATAGGGTATCCAAATATACAGAAAATACTGGACATGAGCTCTAAGCTCAATACGAAAGCACGGATAAACATACAAATATGATGCATGCAAATGACAGGGTATCCATATCTGGGATAACTGTATACAAACTACTCAAACTGGCGCCTGGGATATAAGCTCGTCACATCGGGGTAGCTAACCACTGTGTGCGACCACTCATTCCCGAATCACAGACGCGGACCACGGAGTCCTTCCGGTATCAGTACCTAGGGGTACTCGATATCAAACGTCCTAACAGGGCTGAGCAACCCTAACTGGCTCATCTCGAAAGGTATACAGATGTACAGGCACAAGATGATATGCACATGCCGCATAACAATAATAACATGCAAACACATAAATGCAACATATAAGCATGCATATCCGCTGGCAATCTCAGTCAGTACTTACGTACCTTTCTAAGGTAGTCCTAGTAGTCCCACTCTAGGTTCCAAGCCTATCATCAAGTCTACAATGCAAATACCCATGCATCATTCAATAAGCTCTAAAAGCCTTAACTAAGCTATTGCATACTCCTAAATAATTTAAGGAGACCATAGCTATACCTGCGTCCGTCGTTAGCCCACTGATGGCGACTATCCCGCAACTAGGGGCACACCCCTGCTGCAGCTCCACAGCCTCGAGCACTACTCCGCTACACGAGCGCTGCTCCGCTACTCGAGCACCGCTCCGCTACTATGTCAAACACTGTCTGACTATACTAAAATATATTCCCTACTCCAACTCTAAAATAAGAGTACCCAAAGCCCTAAAATAGAGCAACTAGGCGAAGGAGAGGAACTCGGAACTGGCAAGAAATGAGGAGCTCGGACCTCATATTTATAGGCATCGATCGGAAGCTCCGTTCGTTTAGATCGGAAGCTCCGTTCCCCGATCGGAAGTTCCGTTCGCTACGTGTCAATTCGGTCCACATGCAACCACACACCTGTCATCGACAGCCATCGAAAGCTCCGATCCTGATCGGACGTTCCGATCTCCCTGCTTCCGATGTGGTTCCGAACTCACCAAGATCGGAGGCTCCGATCCTGGATCGGTGGTTCCGATCCCACTCAAGTCATGAAACCCTCTAAGCCATTTTCGAGTGTCCTGGATCCATTTCTGGAATCCGTTAACCCTTCTGGAATTTCTTTAATCATGTTTCACTTAATCCCGACATGATTATACGATTTAATTACTCATTACTCATTAGTTTTGGATACGGGCCACTACAATTTTGATTTTGTCGTGGTGTAGTACCCCAGACTCATTTTCAAAATATTAAGTGGTCTAATATCATTAAGGATTGATTAAGGGCTTAATTGGGATTAAAATATGAATTCTTGGAATTTTTGTCTCGTGCGAGTTCGGAAGGTCCGAACCGAGTTCGGAAGACCCAAAAACTTCGGAAGCAAGAATCCAGTTCGGAAGATCTGGGTGAGTTCGGAACATCCAAACATGAGATCGAAACATCCGAATAGTTCGGCCATGCATACAGCGTCTCAAAACGCAGACACATGCATGGGATCGGAACTTCCGAAGTGGAGATCGGAGCTTCCGATCGGAGCAGTTCGGAATGTGACTTGCATGCAGAGATCGCAAAGTAAAATCGGGAGTTCGAAGCTTCCGATCTCCGCCAATAAATATGGCATCCGAGAATCATATTTTCACAGAAATTTTATAGATTTCCCTCTTATTTTTGAGTGTTTTTAAGAGTTTCCAGCCTTATTAGGCGTAGTCCGGGCATTGGTGAGGCGTCTCCCGAGTCTTAGCGGAGTTGTGCCCAAGTTTTTGGGCCATCGACATCAACGTTTTAACGACGGACGGAGGTATTGTTCGAGTTCCTATTAATATTTTGGAAGTATCTATTAGCCTAGTTAAGGCTTTTAGATAATGATTAGTGATATAGTAATCTCATGATTATAGGCTTGGACAGTAGAGCCGGAGTAGCTAGACTAATATATTTGAGGAATGAAAGTACTATTCGAGATACCCTGACTTAGTATGCATGTCCTATATGTTGCATTATTTATATGACATGATTTTATCTGCATATATTATGTCACGATATTAAGATTCTGCATTATCATATTGAACTTTTATCCTTGAGATAACCTGTAGTAGGATGTTTATTCCCTATATGTTAGTGGATGGTTGGACACATAGACTCGTGACCAGGTCACCTATATCTACTGTTGGGTATGTGAGCCACCTCTTAGTACGATGGCACAGAGTGCTACATACTTTGGCGCCGAGTCTGATTGAGCAGTATAATGAAGATCTTGCCTCATCTGCCAGATAATGAACCCCACAATATTGGAAGGATCCGATTGATTAGTAAGATCTTTTAGATCTTGTGAGGAAGAAGTTATGCTTAAATTTTGTGGGCTAATTGCATCCAAACCCCCTGTGAAAAGTGTAAAAGGCATAAAACCCCATAAGAAATATTAATAGGCTAATGCATCCCTCAGTTTTTTAAAATGTAGCACATTTCACCCCTATGTTATAAAAACTCGGGCACATTTATACCCTGTCATAGGGGTTTTTATGCTAATTTTTTTAAAACATAGGGTCTAACATGCTATTAATTTTACACAGGGGGTTTTATGCCTTTTAGACTTTTCACAGGGGGTGTGGATGCATCTAGCCCAAATTTTGCATTGATGCATAGTGGAGGCTGACAACAACTGCAAGCTCAAATTAGTAGATACCAAGATGAGAACGAATGTTGAGTTGTATAGGGTATCATGGACATAATGTAAGATTTCTGCATTTAATCAAGATTGTAAGTATTGTATCAAGAATTTTTGTAATAAGTATTTCCATTGTAAGCATTTGAATCATCTGTGTATTAAAGATTCCAGATACTTGATGTATTGGTTAATAAGATCATTGCACATTTTTCGGTGTGATTTGATATGGGTTTTGATTTTTTGTTTCTATTACTTTGAATTGTAATAAGAATTGTACAGAACCTAGATGTGTGGTTCAAGTATTTTAAGCTCTGGTATTATCTTGATTTAATTCCAGTGTTTGATTGATGGATATTCATCTATAGTGACTTGGAGCATATTTGTATAATTTTTTTAGAGTTATAAATGTTGTAGAATGATTAGTTCCCTAGAATGTTTGGGTAAGTTGTTGACTTGGAGGTTTGTGCCAGGGATGATGTGTTTCATCAGGGGCACGAAATATACTAATATATTGTGTGATTTAATCTGGGCAGATTTCCAAAATCATTTTCCTTAGTTTTGATCTTGTTGCCAAGTGATGATGGGTTTCATCAGGGCACAATGATGGATTATAACAAATACTATGGACTGTAAGGATTTATGACTAGATGTAGAGGAAGCGCAACTGTTGCGTATTTTCTTTCTCTCAACTGCATGTTGTAAAGTTTTAATATTTAGTGAGTATAGTATTGTTCCCATGAGGAGTATGTATTGAAAATTATAGCAAGGTTTGTGTTGTCGAAAGATATTCAATCAGATATTTCGAATCAAAACTACCAGTGAATGTAATAAGTTGGTCTATGTTACGTTCTCGGGATTTTCCTAGATTTCAAGGACAAAATCTTTTGAGGAAAGAATATAGTGACCCGAATCCAGAATTTATGATTTAAATGGTAATTAATCAAGTAATCATGTTTAGAGTGAGCAACACTTGATTAAGGAACTTTCAAATGGGTCTAGGGAGTTCAAAAATGGATTCAGAAAACTCAAAAATAGTTCGGAGGGTCCCAAGTTTTTGGTGATATCAAAAGGTCCGATCTGGGATCGGAGCCTCCGATCAGTGCAAGTTCAGAAGGAAAGTTAGGTGTTCGGAATTAGGAGCGATCGGAACATCCGATTAGGGATCGAAGCATCCGAACTCCACTAGGGCCAACTGTCCCGGAGTGAGGTTAGCATGTTGAGTCATGTCCGACATAATATCTAAGGTTCAGAAGATCCGAAGTTAGGATCGGACCATCCAAACAGCGTCTTGGACAGGTGTGCAGTTTCATGGCACTAGATTGACACAAGGCGGGACGCGTGGGAGTTCGGATGATCCGAACTGGGATCGGAGCATCCGAACTGGCTCTATAAATAGAGGTCGAGAGGAACATTTCCAATTCGCTCAGAAACCTCTCCTCTCCCATAATAGCTCATTTTAACGACTTTTGGGACTCTTTTATTAAGAGTTGGAGTTGGTAGTTATATTTTTGGAGTGGTAACGGAGTTGTGCTCAAGTTGTGGAGCAGTCGCCATGAGCGGGCTGAAGATGGATGCAGGTATGGTCCGAGTTCCCTAAATACCTAAATATATTTAGGGAGTATGTAATAGTTTAATTAAGCATTTTGGAACATGTTAGTTGATGCATGCTTATTTTTCATTGTAGTGCTGGATGGTAGGCTTGGAACCTAGATGGATGCTTCTAGGACTGCCTTAGTAATGCACGTAAGTACTGACTAAAATTTCCAGCGGGTATGCATGCTTATGCGTTGCATTTATGTGCCATTATTGCATGTTACTGCTTTGAGATATTATGTTGCATGTGCATATCATATTGAGCTTGTATCTCTTTGAGATGAGCCAATGTAGGGTCGCTCAGCCCTTGTTAGGACGTTGTGACACTCGACTGACGGGTTGCGCCAAATCTAGTGATCCATGGACATTCTAGATCCACGTCCAGTAGAAATTTTGTGGTTGAACGCAGTGGTTTGATTCCCCGAGGTTGCATCTAATGTCCTAGGCGCCACTCTGAGCAGTTTGGATTTGTATATCCCAGATATGGATACACAGACATTATATTTGTGCATGTATCATAACTGTATATGTTTACCCATACTAGCATACTGTGCTTTAGCGCTCACGTCCAGTATTTCTTTGTTTCCTGAACACCCCATTCGACGAGACAGTTGCTGTAGCGACCCTACCCGGATCCACTACCTAATAAGAGTTAAGAGCATAATTAAACATGCATAAAATAAATCGCTACGGAAGACTTAAATAAAAACACACCGGTAGAATAAAACCGATTAAATAAATTCGATTTATACAACCAAATCGAATAAATAGCCTAAAGGCAAATCCTACAGCTAATCCTGCTGTCTTCACTGGTTACTGGCTACTCCAAGCTCCTGGTGCTCAATCCTACACTTACACCTGCCCCATCGAATGGGGTATCCAGATACACAGAAAAGACTGAACGTGAGCTCTAAGCTCAATACGAGAGCACTGGGTAAAACATACAAATATGATGCATGCAAATGATAGGGTATCCATATCTGGGATAACTGTATATAACTGCTTAGTAATGATGCCTAGGATATGAGTGGTACAACTCGGGGAGCAAACCCTGTCGACACTGCTCATTCCTATAGGACGTGGACTGTGTCCCCAGATGCTAATCACTCATGACCCGTCAGTCACTGAGCACTAGACATCAACCGTCCAGACAGGGCTGAGCGGCCCTACATGGCTCATCTCACAAGATGGACATGCACAATATTATATGCACATGCTGCATAATAATATGACACACAAATGCAACATATAAGCATGAAAAACCCGCTGGCTATCTCAGTCTGTACTTGCGTACCTTACTACAGGCAGTTCCTAGCAGTCCCACTCTAGGTTCCAAGCCTATCATCAACTCTACAATGCAAATATCCATGCATCATTATTTAAGCTCTAAATGCCTTAACTAAGCTATTGCATACTCCTAAATAATTTAAGGAGACCATAGCTATACCTGCGTCCGTCTTCAGCCTGCTGATGGCGACTATCTCGCAACTAGGGGTACACCCCTGCTGCAGCTCCACAGCCTCGAGCACTGATCCGCTACACGAGCACTGCTCCGCTACTATGTCAGACACTGTCCGACTATACTAAAATATGTTCCTTACTCCAACTCTAAAATATGAGTACCCAAAGCCATAAAATAGAGCCACGAGGGCGAAGGAGAGGAATTCGGTGCGCTTAGAAATGAAGCCCTTGCACCTATATTTATAGACAACGATCGGAAATTCCGTTCCTGATCGGAAGCTCCGAACGTGTAGATCGGAAGATCCGTTCCTCCGATCGGAAGCTCCGATTCCACGTGTCAAACCCAACCACATGCAACCACACACCTGTCACCGACAGCCGATCGGAAGCTCCGATTGCTGATCGGAAGTTCCGATCTCCATGCTTCCGATATGGTTCCGATTTGGTTCCGATGTCACCAAGATCGGAAGCTCCGATCCTGGATCGGTGGTTCCGATCCCACTCTAGTCTTGGGGCCTTCTAAGCCATTTTCGAGTGTCCTGGATCCATTTATGAACTCCGTTAACCTATTTGGAATTTCCTTAATCATGTTTTTACTTAATCTAAACATGATTACACGATTAATATACTCATTAATCGCTAATTCTGGATACGGGTTACTACATTCTCCCCCCCCCCCTTAAAAGATTTCGTCCTTGAAATCTAAGGTAAAACCTCGAGAACGTACAAGAAACCCTTGCTCGAGTGTCTGGTCGAAATATCCTCCGATGAAAGAGTGGGTGCCCAGTGAGCCAACTTGTGGCTAAGGGCTTTGATGACTCTTTGTATAAACAATCTTTTGTTTAATATAATTTACACTTTTATTAATGGCAATGACTTTATCTTTCTTCATATTGTTATATTGTGATATACTATTGTTGTTTTGATAAAGACCTTGAATATACTATAGTGTATGTAAGATGTGGTAGAACATGGGGATGTCTATCATGAAACACATCTTATAGTCACTGTATATTCTAAACTGTTCCTAGTCGATTGAGCCGTCCGATAATAAGGATAAGGATTGCTCGAGCTTGAGACTAGCATTTGCGATGCAGAGTACCACGTTTCATTGGTAAGGAACATAGAGATGTTCGAAGCATGCAAATGGATATTCATATGATGAATGATCGAACTACCCTATCCGAACGTTCCAAGTGGTTATCACTTATCGAGTGGATATAGTCCGCGGTTTTGGTTGTACACCATTAGTCCTTACTACTTGAGACATCATTGAGACTCTATATGCTAGTACTGTGCTTTGACTCATTTACCGACTCTATTGGGGTCATCAGGTGTCGGGATTGGGTACAGTTACAACACATGTAGGAGTTAATGCTTTGTTGTCAAGGATTCACCACATACTTGCGAGTGTGGATATCCTATGCGATCTGAGGAGATATTAGTGTGACGAATCTCTGGCCAGAGTACATGATGTGATTTAAGAAATGGTTTCTTAGTAGCACATGCGATGTCACTATTTGATCTTCAAGATGCATTGCATAGTTATCGAATCTCGAGCGACTCTCGATATACCAATGGTTGTTGATTCGATCGGGATATATGGATGAAGGGACCGTACTGTACGCTAACCAAAATCTACTGGTTCTTGTAGGCACTATCAGTGATACCTAGGGAGTCATGGGGCGATGTTGCTAGGCGCTCATACCATGATTCGATGGGCAAGTCGGAAATTGTTGTTCCGAGTCACAAGGAGTTGTGAGCCCACGGCTAGCTGTATCCCTGAACCATTGAGGGTCACACAGTGTAATGGATTTTTAATCCCCGTTGAGATAGTTAAATTTAAAGAGTTAAATTTAATGAACGAAGAAGTTGGACTTCTTATTTAAGAGTAGAGGAGTGAGATTTCCTAAAATGACATAGTGATGGGCATTTTTGGAAATCACTGAATTCAGATTCAGAAAAATTTATCTTGACTTTAAAGGTGCAGAAATGGTTTCTGTGCACATTGGTAAAATCGGTTTATCAATCGGAGTCACGATGAATTTTATATTAATTTCTGAACATGCGGGCTTTGCTTGTCGGGCCTGAACTTATGACTAATGGGCCCTAAGCTGTTAGTGGCCTACATTATAAATAAGTTATTGCAGTACAGAAATTACAGATAACAAGGCACAAAATTTTCGAAAACCCTAAGCTATTTTTCTTAAAGTGGCCGACCCCTCTCCCCTCTGCTCGAGAAAATCCAGCCTGTGATTTTGAATTACAGTCTGGTTTAACGGATCAAATTCGTTAATCTCTTCGTAGAAAACTTCTGATAGATTTTCTAGTGCAATCTATCAGAGGGATTAAATCTCTATTCGTGGACCTGATAGAAGAACTGTTCGTCCATCGGTTCCAGGGAGATACAACAAGAGCAGAGAAATTTGTTGGTGTCCAGAATCTCGATTCGAGATTAAAGGTAAAAACTATATAATCGTTATTTGAATTTTTACACACACAATTTAATCGTAAAGATATGATACCCAATATGGAATCGTTCCATATAATAAAAATTTTAAACTTCCGCTGCACCGGGTATCAATCTTGTTTGATCTGAACGCCGCGTTCTCCAACAGTGGTATCAGAGCCAGGTTGCTCAGATCAAGCGATTAAATTAATCGATTGTACAAAAATTTTTTAGGCCTCGGTTTTTGAAACAAAATAAATATTTTAAAATAAAAATATTTTTTTCGGGCAAAAACCCGGGCAGCGATTGGATCGCTGCCCGGGAGGGGCAGCGATGGTCGCTGCCCGGCCCGGGAACGTCCCGGGCGGCCCGCGGGAAAAATTATTTTTAATTTTAAATTAAATTTTAATATGTTAAAATTCTATTTTTGGTCCGATCGAAAATTGTTTTGATTGGTCCACGAGGCGTCGGATCAAATTGTTCGAGTCCGAAAATTTTAAAATTGATTTTTGGATGAATTTGAATTTTTGGAAAATTTTAATATTTTATCCTTTAATTGAATTTTGAAATTAATTAATTTTTGGTACAATTGATGATAAGATATGATCTTATGGATATATTGAGTAAAATATGATTTTATGTATAAAATTGGATTTTATAGATAAAATATGATTTTATTTGATAAAAAGATAAAATATGATTTTATATGTAAAATAAGATTTTATGTATGAGATATGATTTTATCTTTTTAAATTTAAATTGCCATTGCATGTTATCCAATAAATTAATTTTGAATTAAATGTTATTGGATAAGGATGATCGATTGCCATGACCAATTTTGTAGGTGTATGTTAGGAATTTACATTTGTTTTATTGTTGTTGGTTTTATTAATGGGCCTGGTTTATGGCCCAATATGAATGTCATATGTAATAAAAGTGGGCTTGGTTTATGGCCCGTTCCCACCCCTTAAAAATGTATCCCCTACTTGTCATTGTTATTTATTGTAAATACATTAGATTTAGTGGGAGATCAAGATTTGAAGATGGAGGTGGGACCAGCAGACAATAAAGACAGAAGAAATGTAAATTGGAAGCAAATGTAATAGGATTGCATTGCATACTGCATATTACCTAGGATTGGACTAAGACTCGTGATTGGCAACCACGGGTCGATTAGAAATGGAATCGATCATCCTATATAATATGTGATATTATGGTTGTATGCATGTTTTATACTAAATTGTGTGAATCCGACAAGCATACAAAATTTTAAAAATGATGAGACAAATTTTTATAATTAAAAATCCCTCATTTTAAATATGATTTAAAATTGATATCAAGATAAATAAAGGAAATTTAAATTTGTTTAAATGTTCCTACCTTCCATCAACGATCAATTTATGAGATGCTACCCGCGGATACGGTCCGGCTCATATTATTGGGGGGCCCGTTTGTCGGAAAGCTGTACATTGGATCGACACATGTTGTAAGTTGGGTGGAACTCCCATGGGATCGGCTCATATTATTGGGGGATCCACATGGCGACCGTCCATCACAACTTAATATTGATGGGTCATCTTGACATGTCACAATAATCGGCGTCATATTATTGGGCCCTTATTGGACATGAGGTAAAAACGTGGAGGTTGCTTTGGAAGCAATTGGGCTCTACCTTTTGAAAATTATGGTTGGCTGATATTATTCGGGACTATAAGTTTGTCAATTGGACTCCATGTTCTCACTAAGGAAAACAGTTTCCCGTTTTCACTAGAGGGTAGTGAAATCGTTAAAATAGTGGGAGTGAGATTCATAAAATAAATTTCGCCTATTTTATGTCTTAGTAAATTGCTTAAACAATCACTGATATTTGTCTGTTTCTTTTCAGTATTTCATACAATGAATTCGCGTAATCCACTTTTCTCGATCCTCGAACAAAATAAGTTGACTGGCGCAAACTATACGGAATGGTTCCGTAAGTTGAAGATTGTCTTGACTTCGGAGAAGATGCTCTACGTGTTAGAGAAATCTCCTCCGAAGGAAGCACCAGCTGACGTAAGTCCGGAGGAGTTAGCCAAACTTGATACATGGTGGGACCATGATATCAAGACCAAATGCTATATGCAAGCCTCGATGTCTGATGAACTCCAGAGGCGATTTGAGGACACCGTGAATGCTGCTGACATTCACGTTCAACTCAAGGAACTTTTTGGGGATCAATCGAGGGCTGAAAGGTTCGCTACTGTAAAGGAGCTAATGACGTGTCGCATGCGTGAAGGGACTTCGGTCCGTGATCATGGGGTACGAGTGATTTGGCTCATACAGAAGTTGGTAACCCTTGATTTGGTGTTGGAGCA
This sequence comes from Henckelia pumila, assembly GCF_033568475.1. Classification (NCBI taxonomy): domain Eukaryota; kingdom Viridiplantae; phylum Streptophyta; class Magnoliopsida; order Lamiales; family Gesneriaceae; genus Henckelia; species Henckelia pumila. The sequence continues at coordinate 115,031,149 of NC_133122.1, read as the reverse complement.
TGAACTCAACGTGGACTTACTACTTCTGTCTCTTCCTTCTTCGTTTGACGGATTTGTGGTAAATTTCAATATGAACAAGATAGAGGCCTCCCTTGAAGAGATGGTCAATATGCTTGTGATATATGAATCCACATTAAAGAAGGATAAACCGGCTTTCTTGGTGGGCTCCTCTTCTTCTGCTAAGAAGGGGCCAAGTACGAAGGGTAAGAAACGTTCTGCCCCACCCAAGAAAGTCAAACCCGAGAAGAAGTACAAGACAAAGGCTTCAAACATGGAAAAATCCAAGGATGTTTGCCATTACTGCAAGAAGCCCGGTCATTGGAAGCGTAACTGCAAGGAATATCTAGAGCAGTTGCGAACTGCAAAGGGTATGTTCTATATTGAAATAAATGTTTCACTTAATACTACTTCTTGGGTATTGGATACCGGATGTGGATCTCACATTTGCAATGATTTGCAGGTGATGACAAGAAGTCGCAGGCTTAGGATGGGTGAGACCCAGCTGAGGCTCGGAAATGGTTCCAGAGTTGAAGCAAAAGCCGTGGGAGATGTTTATTTAATTTTGCAGAACGGTTTTAAGTTACTTTTAAGAGATGTTTTATTTGTTCCAGATTTAATTAAAAACATTATTTCTGTTTCTATGCTTGATAGAGATGGTTATTCTTGCAATTTTGTGAATGGGATTTGCAATATTTACAAGAATGAATGTTTAATTGGAAATGGACAACTTGAAAACGATCTATACAACTTAAAACTAAAAGACGTTCCAATAAATTATGTTGATAAACCGGCAACAACAAACAAAAGGAAAATCGATAGCCAAAACCCGGCAAACCTTTGGCACGCTAGGCTAGGTCATATTTCCTCAAGGAGGATGAACAAGCTAGTGGGAGAGGGCATGTTTGATATGTCTGATATTAACTCTCTACCTACTTGTGAATCCTGCCTAAAAGAAAAAAATGACTAAATCTCCTTTTAAGGGGAAACCTGAGCGTAGTCAAAATCTGTTGGATTTGATCCATACAGATGTTTGTGGTCCATTTAGAGTTGGGACTCAATATGGCCACACCTACTTCATTACCTTTACTGATGATTATTCAAGGTATGGGTATTTATATTTAATGAAATATAAGTCTGAAGCATTTGAAAAGTTCAAAGAATTCAAGGCTGAAGTAGAAAACAAACTAGGTAAAAGTATTAAAGCACTTCGATCGGATCGAGGTGGAGAATACTTGAGTACCGAGTTTTTGGACTATCTGAAAGAGAATGGGATTCTCTCTCAGTGGACTCCTCCTATGACACCACAGCTGAATGGTGTATCGGAGCGTCGTCGAACTTTGTTGGACATGGTTCGATCCATGATGAGCTTCACTGAGCTTCCACCTTCGTTTTGGGGCTATGCACTTGAAACGGCGGTATTGTTGTTGAACAACGTCCACACTAAAGCAGTGGACAAAACACCATACGAGTTATGGAATGGCAAAGCTCCTAAGTATTCGTACTTTAGGATTTGGGGATGTCCTGCTTACGTGAAGCGGACAGTGGGAGATAAGTTGGATAGTCGATCCAGCTTATGTTATTTTGTAGGGTATCCAAAGAATTCAATCGGATATTATTTCTATTATCCTGCTGAAACAAAGGTGTTTGTTTCAAGGAATGCCACCTTCTTGGAGAAGGAGTTCTTATTGGATAAGAAAGGCGAGATGATGGAACTCGAAGAAATTCGAGAAGAACCCAAAATACAAAATAACGATCCTACACCTCAGGAACCATTGCTGGAAACGCCTATACCTAGAAGATCCGAGAGGACTTCTAGACCTCCTATTTGATATGGTCTTTTTCTTGAAGGGGATCAAAATGAACCCGATGTTGGATGTGATCCAAGAAACTTCAAGGAAGCGATTTCTGATGCAGATTCAAATTTATGGCTTGAAGCTATGCAGTCGGAAATAGATTCGATGCATACAAACCAAGTTTGGTCTTTAGTAGATCCTCCCGATGGAATTGTTCCAATAGGGTGTAAATGGATCTACAAGAGAAAGCTTGGGCCTGATGGTAAGGTATTGACCTACAAGGCGCGATTGGTGGCAAAAGGTTATACTCAAAGACAAGGAGTTGACTATGATGAAACCTTTTCACCAGTTGCAATGTTCAAGTCCATAAGAATCCTTATTGCCATAGCTGCATGGTATGACTATGAGATATGGCAAATGGATGTGAAGACTGCTTTTCTTAATGGAGACATTAAGGAAGAAATCTATATGAAGCAGCCTGAGGGGTTCACATCCATGGGAAGCGAGCATAAGGTATGCAAGCTTCAGAGATCAATTTATGGTCTAAAACAAGCATCAAGAAGTTGGAACCAAAAATTTGATGAAACAATAAAAGATTTTGGTTTCATCAAGAATCCGGAGGAACCATGCGTGTACAAGAAAGTAGTTAAGGATGCTGTGACATTCTTAGTACTTTATGTTGATGACATCCTACTCATTGGGAATGATGTAGGGATGTTGCAGTCAACAAAGATATGGTTATCAGGTAGATTTTCGATGAAGGATTTGGGTGAGGCATCCTATATTCTTGGGATACAGATCTATAGAGATAGATCTAAGAGAATGATAGGACTCACTCAATCAACCTACATCGACACCATATTGAAACGGTTTTCAATGAATGGGTCCAAGAGAGGACATCTACCCATGTGTCATGGAGTTTCTCTATCCAAGTCTATGTGTCCCAAGACAGATGAAGAGATAGAGAAAATGACACATGTACCATATGCGTCAGCCATAGGTAGTATCATGTATGGGATGATATCTACCAGACCGGATGTAGCATTTGCTCTGAGTGTCACGAGCAGATATCAAGCTAATCCCGGTCAAATGCATTGGAAAGCCGTGAAGGACATTCTTAAGTACTTACGAAGGACTAAGAATATGTTCATGGTATATGGAGGAAGAGAACTAAAATTGGAAGGCTATACCGACTCTAGCTTCCAAAGTGACGTGGATGACTCGAAGTCAACCTCTGGATTTGTGTTCATGCTCAATGGCGGTGCTGTCTCTTGGAAGAGTTCCAAGCAGGACACCACAGCGGATTCCACCACTGAGGCAGAATACATTGCAGCATCAGCTGCTGCTAAAGAGGCCGTTTGGATGAGGAATTTCGTCCAAGAGTTGGGCGTCATTCCTGAAGTTGTTGGTCCAGTCCCGGTGTACTGTGACAACACGGGTGCCGTTGCTCAGGCAAAGGAACCAAGGTCTCATCAAAGATCCAAACACGTACTGAGGAAATACCACATCATCCGGGAGATTGTGGAAAGAGGAGACATCACTGTCGAAAGAGTGGCCTCTGCAGACAATATCGCTGATCCACTTACTAAGCCCTTGCCAGGACCATTATTTGACAAACATCGCGAAGCAATGGGTCTACGTAGTATGACTAGTTGGCTATAGGGCAAGTGGGAGATTGAAAGAGTGGGTGCCCAGTGAGCCAACTTGTGGCTAAGGGCTTTGATGACTCTTTGTATAAACAATCTTTTGTTTAATATAATTTACACTTTTATTAATGGCAATGACTTTATCTTTCTTCATATTGTTATATTGTGATATACTATTGTTGTTTTGATAAAGACCTTGAATATACTATAGTGTATGTAAGATGTGGTAGAACATGGGGATGTCTATCATGAAACACATCTTATAGTCACTGTATATTCTAAACTGTTCCTAGTCGATTGAGCCGTCCAATAATAAGGATAAGGATCGCTCGAGCTTGAGACTAGCATTTGCGATGCAGAGTACCACGTTTCATTGGTAAGGAACATAGAGATGTTCGAAGCATGCAAATGGATATTCATATGATGAATGATCGAACTACCCTATCCGGACTTTCCAAGTGGTTATCACTTATCGAGTGGATATAGTCCGCGGTTTTGGTTGTACACCATTAGTCCTTACTACTTGAGACATCATTGAGACTCTATATGCTAGTACTGTGCTTTGACTCGTTTACCGACTCTATTGGGGTCATCAGGTGTCGGGATTGGGTACAGTTACAACACATGTAGGAGTTAATGCTTTGTTGTCAAGGATTCACCACATACTTGCGAGTGTGGATATCCTATGCGATCTGAGGAGATATTAGTGTGACGAATCTCTGGCCAGAGTACATGATGTGATTTAAGAAATGGTTTCTTAGTAGCACATGCGATGTCACTATTTGATCTTCAAGATGCATTGCATAGTTATCGAATCTCGAGCGACTCTCGATATACCAATGGTTGTTGATTCGATCGGGATATATGGATGAAGGGACCGTACTGTACGCTAACCAAAATCTACTGGTTCTTGTAGGCACTATCAGTGATACCTAGGGAATCATGGGGCGATGTTGCTAGGCGCTCATACCATGATTCGATGGGCAAGTCGGAAATTGTTGTTCCGAGTCACAAGGAGTTGTGAGCCCACGGCTAGCTGTATCCCTGAACCATTGAGGGTCACACAGTGTAATGGATTTTTAATCCCCGTTGAGATAGTTAAATTTAAAGAGTTAAATTTAATGAACGAAGAAGTTGGACTTCTTATTTAAGAGTAGAGGAGTGAGATTTCCTAAAATGACATAGTGATGGGCATTTTTGGAAATCACTGAATTCAGATTCAGAAAAATTTATCTTGACTTTAAAGGTGCAGAAATGGTTTCTGTGCACATTGGTAAAATCGGTTTATCAATCGGAGTCACGATGAATTTTATATTAATTTCTGAACATGCGGGCTTTGCTTGTCGGGCCTGAACTTATGACTAATGGGCCCTAAGCTGTTAGTGGCCTACATTATAAATAAGTTATTGCAGTACAGAAATTACAGATAACAAGGCACAAAATTTTCGAAAACCCTAAGCTATTTTTCTTAAAGTGGCCGACCCCTCTCCCCTCTGCTCGAGAAAATCCAGCCTGTGATTTTGAATTACAGTCTGGTTTAACGGATCAAATTCGTTAATCTCTTCGTAGAAAACTTCTGATAGATTTTCTAGTGCAATCTATCAGAGGGATTAAATCTCTATTCGTGGACCTGATAGAAGAACTGTTCGTCCATCGGTTCCAGGGAGATACAACAAGAGCAGAGAAATTTGTTGGTGTCCAGAATCTCGATTCGAGATTAAAGGTAAAAATTATATAATCGTTATTTGAATTTTTACACACACAATTTAATCGTAAAGATATGATACCCAATATGGAATCGTTCCATATAATAAAAATTTTAAACTTCCGCTGCACCGGGTATCAATCTTGTTTGATCTGAACGCCGCGTTCTCCAACATCCGACACACTCAGACTCCCGTCGAATTCTCTGCAAGCTTCATTACTGCTGAACCGCATAAACATTTTCCCAGCTGAAAATTACTGCGCTATTGGTCGACAATCGAACTTCCCTTGCGCTAGCGTATCGTAACACTGATACATCTTTCACTCGAACCACGATCTTCCTGACCACGAAGGATACAATACCCGCTTGATCAAGATTATCGTCTTAAAATAAATCTTATACTGACGAAGACCAAGTCATAACTTGACTGGCTTACGACAATCGTCGAATCACTAATCAAACTAACCATCTAATGGTTCCAAAATTTCTCGGTGCTTAACACTTCTAGTTAGGAAATACTTTTCCCAACACTGTGCCGACACAACAAAACTCAAATTTCTCCCTTAGAGAATCTAGTTGTTCAAGTCTATACTTCAACGTAACTGCTCACAATGTTCCCTAGACTGGTTATCCTCCCCACTCTCCCTAAAGCACAACCGGCTTCCCAAGGAATACTGGGAACTTAAACCATCATGTCTAGTACATTCTGCTGTCCACGTTTCTTAGTATAACCTCAACACTATGCCCTGATGATAACTATCATCACTTGCAATTCATGACGCTACGTCATCTCCTAGCCATTGGCCTGCGAAGTCACGCATACATTGCAATGGAAGTCATTACACCTCTAATGATCTACATCATCTCAACCATAGGTTATTCACCCATGAATCTGAATTATTAGACATCCTCCTGATAGTTATACATACTCGCAATCACTGTACGCTCATCAAGACTAAGGCAAGCTCCCACCAATATGCTCGACTGGGACATTCCACAGTGCACAGACATATGGAAACGCTTCCTATTCCATCTCAAAACTCGACAGTCATTGCAACTGGTATAAATCAACTCAGAGTCTCTGATAATACCATCAGCTCATACCAACCTCTCAAGGTTGAACATATTGATCCTGGAACTAAATCTCAACGGATTCTCAATAGTCAAATCGCTCCCTTGCCGAACGCATCAGTCTCAGCACTGAACGATATAATTCGTCGATTCCCTAGTCTATCCTGGGAAATACTTGTGCTTGAAGTAACTTGCCACACAATGCGTCTCTGATTGTCGTTTATTGCTGCAACGCAATATCTTTGACAAATAGTCTGCATAGATGAGACTCACTGACTCGAAAGAAATAACTTGATCCGTCACGATCTTGCGAAATCTTCTATCCCAAAGGCAAACCTCGTTAGCTACTAAGTCGATCCTTGACTATTTCTGTCATTTCAGAGGCATCATTCTTCACGCTACAAGACTAGTGACACATCCTGCTAGATTTTGAGAATCAGATCCTAGCTAATGTCACACAGATCAGACAACTAACGTTCCTTGCTAATGTCCATTAGCATTTCTAACTATTCGTCGGATCCAAACACAACGGTATACATAGATGCCCTCACTTAACCGAAATATCCGGTCAACAATCTTCACTATTGTTGTTCAATGGAAAACTTCTCACATGAAACAACAACATGATCCTTTCATGACCTATTGCTATCTAAGCAATTGATTGGATCACTAGTAGTTTCCTTCTTAACAAGAATGCACTATACTGGAAACTACCAACTCCCTTGTTTGTCTCCACTGTCAAGTTAGCACCTAACTTGATCATACAAGTCCACTTGCAATCTTTCCCGATTACAGCAATCCCAGAAGATTTATCTCTGGCGATCATTGAGACTAAATAACTCAAATCTCCGGTTTCTCTGAGATGGTATTCAGTACTCATCCCATAAGCATTACTCGACAAAATACTATCCCAAGTATTTCTTAATTGCTACATCCTGATCAACCCTGATTGGCTCAACCAATCGAATTCGTCGATCTACTTAAGCTCGCACTTATCAGATCAAACCACCACTGATCATTCAACCTACATGGCTCGGTCAATAACCATGACTCAGCTGCCACAAAGAACCATTTCCAAACGGTGTCAGATCACGGTACATAAGTAGTTTACTTGGCACAATTCCTGCGCCTTTTCAGCACTACTAACCGCTGCTTCGTATTCTGAACTTAATCATCCTAACTCTGACAGAGTTACCCAATAACCACTAGTAGTCACTAGCACAGATCCCGTGCCACCTTAGCATTACTAATCTTTGTCTTGTTCACCCAAGGCAACATCAAGATAAGTTAAGACTATTTCCTTCCCATGAAAAATCCTACGCTCACTTTCTGAAAATATCAGACAGTATTTCGCGCAACCACTGGACTCACTGTCCTTACCTCGTTCATTCAGAATGAACATCACGGCTCGTATAGTCCGAGAAGAATAACTAAAGAATCCCAAAGATTTCCACAATCTTCGGACACTATCTTGATTATATCTCTCGTTAAGATTGTGCAGCAGTTCAAGACTAAGGTAGCTTACCTCAATAACCCACCTGGACAACCACCAAGGTTTCACGGGTATAGGCCATGCTTCCTACATCTTAATTAGTCATGTACAATCCCCAACATCTGATATAATCCCTCGCAGATGAAGTCATTCACCATGGAGTAGTCTTCGCATTCGAGTCTAAGTCTTTAAAACAACATTCCATTCAGTATCTTGGATAATTCCTATCACAAGGAAATTCTAACCACAACTCTGATGACAACCCCTAGTCATCGCTGGTAGAAATCCGTCCACCTACTAGATCCACACGTCTAGCAGTAACCCAAAGGTTAATACCTATCTACTCAAGGTACACACTCGTCAAGGAAATCCCTCCAAATACTGGTTCCCATAGCAAAAAACTCAAACTATATCTTTGGCACACCAGACGATATCGAACCATCGATATCAAACTTGATATCTAATCCAAGGTCATACCTCGTCGTGACTGTCACCAAATCCCTAAACTGAGAGCCTTCCCACCGCCATCTCCTGAAGAACATGGCTCCCAGGTAACCTCTGAAGTACAAGGACTCCCAGAGTAATACTGGCATAGGGTCGCGCCCCATCACGTCTAGTCATGGTCATAGTCCACATCTCTTGGCATATACTGGACCTGGTATCCCGATGAAAACCCCTCATCACAAGCCTCAACCTAACAAAGGTCAGACAGCCTACTGTTCTTAAGGAAACAACCTAGAACAGAGTTCAAATGTTCTAAACCGAACAATACCCTTAATGCCTCTAGATGAGTCCACTCATCGTTGACACTAACTTAGTTCACCGACTAACTAGGTCAATTCTAGGAAAACGCCTAGACTAACCACATGTCACACTGTCACAGTTGGCTCACCCAAATCACATGAGTTACCACAGTTGAACGCTAATCAACTAAACCCAATCCAAACTTCCGCACAATCATGCAATCATCCACGAATTGCTGGATAAATAAAACATGTATCACGTATTTCAAGTTATGTACAATTCTCATTATTACAATCTCATGTAATACATACAGTATTCAAAATACAGTGAAATGTACAATATCAGCTTGAAATGATACAACCAAAGTATGATGATTCATTGCAACTGAAATACTGTTTACAACTACAATGATACAGTATTTAAATCATCGTACTAGTTTTCGTTTCTTGAGCATGAAGTTTTAATCGACACACACATCGATACAAGCATACTCCCGACCAAGTCTCTCTGCATGTCCTCCTACGAAGAACTCTGGAGAAATGGCTCGTGATAGCTAATCAGCTATGCTCTGCGTCAGTTCATGTCAGTCGACCCCTCTTTCTCACGATCTACCGTCAGCTTTCTTCTTGTAACCAAATCATGCTTCTGAACATGAAGTTTCCCGTGTGCCTACCGAAAGTATCGATATCAGCATACCGGCAAAACCATGTTCTGCATGAGGTTAAAGACCTCACTCTCGAAACCTGTCATGCTTTAGGCACTCGAGGAATTCTCTGGTGAAGGTCTATCTGACAATCTCTCCAACTACTAGTGGAGAATCTTCAGAGTAGTGTCTTCATGGTATGGACTGTACAGATCCAAGCATCAAGTGCGTCCCATCCAATGCTCTGCCACTGCCTCTGACATCCGGTACTCGATCCAAAGCTAGGATCCACATGAGTATAAGTCTTGAAAACTCGGACACGATCCATCATTCCTGTCCGCACTTGCTGGAATCCCATGAGCCAAATCTTCAGAAATCCTGCCGATGATGATAGTCTCTGGGCAAACTAATTGCCGCATCATCACCTCTTCCAAGGTCTCATCAATCCTATAAGGATAACCCAAATTCTTATTAGTATATCCTATGTCTCTTGCATGCATATGCTCTGATACCAATAAATGTAGCGACCCTACCCGGATCCACTACCTAATCAGAGTTAAGAGCATAATTATACATGCATAAAATAAATTGCTGCGGAAGACTTAAATAAAAACAGACCGGCAGAATACAACCGGTTAAATAAATTCGATTTATACAACCAAATCGAATAAATAGCCTAAAGGGAAATTCTACATCTAATCCTGCTGTCTTCACTGGTCACTGGCTACTCCAAGCTCCTGGTGCTCAATCCTGCACCTACACCTGCCCCGTCGAATGGGGTATCCAGATACACAGAAAAGACTGGATGTGAGCTCTAAGCTCAATACGAGAGCACTGGGTAAAACATACAAATATGATGCATGCAAATGATGGGGTATCCATATCTGGGATAACTGTATATAACTGCTCAGTAATGGAGCCTAGGATATGAGTGGTACAACCCGGGGAGCAAACCCTGTCGACACTGTTCATTACTATAGGACGTGGACTGTGTCCCCAGATGCTAATCACTCATGACCCGTCAGTCACTGAGCACTAGACATCAACCGTCTAGACAGGGATGAGTGGCCCTACATGGCTCATCTCACAAGATGGACAGGCACAATATGATATGCACATGCTGCATAATAATATGACACACAAATGCAACATATAAGCATGAAAAACCCGCTGGCTATCTCAGTCTGTACTTGCGTACCTTACTACAGGCAGTTCCTAGCAGTCCCACTCTAGGTTCCAAGCCTATCATCAACTCTACAATGCAAATATCCATGCATCATTATTTAAGCTCTAAAAGCCTTAACTAAACTATTGCATACTCCTAAATAATTTAAGGAGACCATAGCTATACATGCGTCCGTCGTCAGCCCGCTGATGGCGACTATCTCGCAACTAGGGGTACACCCCTGCTGCAGCTCCACAGCCTCGAGCACTGCTCCGCTACACGAGCACTGCTCCGCTACTATGTCAGACACTATCCGACTATACTAAAATATGTTCCTTACTCCAACTCTAAAATAAGAGTACCCAAATCCCTAAAATAGAGCCACAAGGGCGAAGGTGAGGAATTCGGTGTGCTTTGAAATGAAGCCCTCCAACCTATATTTATAGACAATGATCGGAAGCTCCGTTCCTGATCGGAAGCTCCGTTCCTGATCGGAAGCTCCGAACGTGTAGATCGGAAGCTCCGTTCCTCCGATTGGAAGCTCTGATGCCACGTGTCAAACCCAACCACATGCAACCACACACCTGTCACCGACAGCCGATCGGAAGATCCGATTGCTGATCGAAAGTTCCGATCTCCATGCTTCCGATATGGTTCTGATTTGGTTCCGATGTCACCAAGATCGGAAGCTCCGATCCTGGATCGGTGGTTCCGATCCCACTCGAGTCTTGGGGCCTTCTAAGACATTTTCGAGTGTCCTAGATCCATTTATGAACTCCGTTAACCTATTTGGAATTTCCTTAATCATGTTTTTACTTAATCTAAACATGATTAAATGATTAATATACTCATTAATCGCTAATTCTGGATACGGGTTACTACAGTTACAGGTAGTTTCTCCTAGGACTTGGAGTGGTGACCAGGATGTGGCAGCGAGATTAGTTGTTAGGTTACATTTTATTCAATTTGGTTGTATATTATTTTTGAGTTTATCACCGGTTGTATTCTGTCGGGATGATTAAGTTGTAATATTTAAGTTTCTGCTGCTTTTCTTTGATTTATTTTTAATTTCATGCTTAATTAAGCTTTAAACACTTATTAGTAGTAGATCCTGGTTGGGTCGCTACATTTATTGGTATCAGAGCATACAATGAGATTTGGGACGTAGTATTGGTATTTTTGTATTGACTTAGGTTATTCTTGTAGGAAGATAACCAGAACTAACAGTCGGAACTACGATGGACGCTGGGATGTTGAAGACTATCATCATCGACACGATTGATAGTAAATCGACTCAGCAGAGAAGAATCATGTCCTTATCAGCTTTGGATGTTGAGTTTGCAAGATATTTATAGGATCTCGAGATCTTCATCGCCAATATTACCGTCAGGATTTTGACTCATGTGGATCCTAGCTTTTGATCGAGTGCCAGATGTCAGAAGAAGTGGCAGAGGATTGGTTGGGACACACGTGATGTGAGACCTCGGTTCTAAACAATAAGTAAGCAATTAAAAGCCAAGAGCAATTTTTTTTTTTAAAAGGGGACACGCGGGCGCGCATGGCGTCCTGCCTAAGCCCTCGTGCGGGCGCGCCACCCGAGGCGCGGGCACACCTGAAGCTCTGCCCAAAACTTCCGAAACGAAGTGCGGGATGCGCGGGCGCGCATGGCCTGCTGAATTGGCTCAAAACAAGCCTCCAAAAGTGCAATAACATAACCAAAAAAACTCTAACATGATCCAACTAATATATATCCAACAACATAGCATTTAAATACATAAAAGTGAAGAACACGCATCGATGCTAGCTATTACAAGCCGAATACAGAATACAAGAGTTCTAACCACAAGCAAGACCACTTCCAATCCAAGTTCAAGTTCTTAACATGCTTCAAAACATAAGCTAGATTTTCATGCTAACAAGACTTCTAAACCGAGTCTCACTTCTACATCATTCCCTCAAGGCTAACCATGCCTCTTCTGACTTGATCCTGCCCCACCTGTTGCCAAGTACACATACAAAACAAAGCAACAGCCGGATAACCGGTGAGAATGATAATCCCAGTAAAAGCAACATAACAAGTAATACAACAATAATCATGCTTTCAAGACAACGACGAAATCCATGACAACGTAATGAGATGCATGTCTTTAAACCGGGGTATCAAATCTGATAAACGAGGGATTGCTGCTGTGCTTTTGGGATCCCAAGGGTGAGATTACGTAACGACTCACCGACTCACCCAATTGAGGTGGTGCCACGTATCCCACTCCTCTAGACTTTGAGCAACTATAATGAGTATGCTAGCACAAGACGAAACGACTATGACCTAGGCCACTCAATCATAGTTCCCAAACGTCTAAACAAAAAGGGCGGTTCTGCCCGCTGAAAACAAGATTGTCTCAAGATGAATGCATAACAGAAACATAAAACATAGCCATATAACAAAAGCTCAATCAAAACAACAAAACACAAGTTCCTCATGCTAGAACGAGTGTAGATGCAAGTATGTGCTTTTAAGGGAAAACTCGAGAACCAACTGTCCCGAGTATGCTATCCCGCTATCGATGTCTGCTTTTACCTTTCAATGTCGTAGATCCAACTCCGGACAAGCTACAACAAAAGATTGTATCAACAACTATACAACCTAAACAACAAACAACGGTTCAAGGAAATCTCTTTACCGATCTTCGTCCAACTCTTGACGAACAATGCTGCTAACACGGGCTTGACAAACTCCAAACGAATCTGTTCAGATACAAATCAAAGATCAATCACCATGATCGACTTACAAGCCAAGTTCAACAACTCAATAACGGTTCGAAATCCCCAAAACTCAAACCGACGACATAACGGCTATAAACTGAACAAACCGACAACGCAGACAGCAGTTCAATAGCGATATCAACTCAATTCAATGCTAATACAACAACAACAAGACAAACCCAACAAATCTCAAAATCATGATTTTCAAAAATAGCTTCCAAAAATCATAACAATTCCGAACGTCGCTCTAATTCAAAACCGACAGATAATAAACGATCAGACCTCCACCAAGAACAACATACTAGAATCTAGATCGATTCTAACAACCTTCGAAAAACAAAACATATCTGATCGGAGAAATACTTACGGTATAACGGAGCTCTCACTGCAGTGATCACTAATCTGCCTTCAAAAATAATTTCTAACGGCCGGATCGAACTCGGGAGGAAATCTGGAAGCTTGGAAAAGCTTGAAGGCATCTTAAATGGAGGAGATCTATTTAGGGAAGAGGATGAAATCATTTCCAAGTCAAACAAATGTGTAGATAATATTTAAAAATCAATATTTACGTTTTAGTCCCTGAAATTTCCAAAATTTGCAAAAAGGACCCTGATCAAAATCAAACCGGCTCGAGAACTATGTAATCTCTGATTAACTCAAATAAACTCATTTAAGATAAAACAGGGCGTTACAATTCTACCCCACTAAGAAGAGATTTCGTCCTCGAAATCAATGAGAACCACAACTCATAAGATAGAATAAAGAACTAAAGACAGTAAGAAGAACTCACGTCATCCGAATAACTCCGGAAATCGCTGTCTCATGTCAGACTCTGTCTCCCAAGTCGCTTCCTTGATGCCGTGACGGCTCAACTGCAATTTCACCAATGGAATCGACTTGGTCCTGAGTTGTTTCTCCTTCCGATCAAGGATCTGAATCGGTCGCTCAAAGTAGCTCAGAGTCTCGTCTAACTCGGCTTCGTCAGGCTGAAGGATATGTGAAGGATCTGGATGATACTTTCGCAGCATAGAGACGTGAAAAACGTCGTGAATACCAGATAAATACGGAGGAAGTGCAAGTCTGTAGGCAAGATCGCCTATCTTCTCGAGAATCTCGTACGGACCGATGAATCTCGGAGATAACTTCTCTCTCTTACCGAATCTGACAGTGCCTCTAAACGGAGAAATCTTAAGGAAAACGCGGTCTCCCTGCTCAAAACTCAGAGGTCTACGTCTAACGTTCGCATACTTCGCCTGTCTATTTTGAGCTGACTTCATTCTGGTCTGAATGATCTTAACCTGCTCTGCCATATCTCTAAGCATATCCGGTCCCAAATCTGGTGACTCGTACAAGTCATCCAAAAACAACGGAGATCGGCATTTCTTACCGTACAATTCCTCAAAAGGCGCCATACCGATACTCGCTTGGAAGCTGTTGTTGTAAGAAAACTCGACAAGAGGCAAAGAATCCTGCCAACTAGTGCCAAAATCTAGCACTACCGCTCGCAGCATATCCTCTAACGTCTGGATAGTCTGCTCTGACTGACCATCGGTCTGAGGATGATAAGCTGTACTCAGATGCAATCGAGTACCCTGTGCCCCCTGAAGACTGTGCCAGAAGTGAGAAGTGAATCTAGGATCTCTGTCTGAAACGATCGACTTCGGCACACCATGCAATCTCACAACATTGCTAACATACAACTCAGCCATCTGATCATGACGATACATCATCCTGTATGGAATAAAACACGCAGACTTCGTAAATCGGTCGATCACTACCCAAATGGCATCGCATCCTCGAACGGATCGTGGTAGCTTCATGACGAAATCCATGGAAATGTGATCCCACTTCCAGGAATAGATAGACTGTGCAACAGACCTCCTGGTCGCTTCCGTTCTGCTTTCACCTGTTGACAATTCAAACACCGAGATACAAACCTCGCTACGTCGCTCTTCATTCTCTTCCACCAGAACTGGTTCTTCAGATCGTTGTACATCTTACGACCTCCAGGATGAATACTAAACCGACTGCAATGAGCCTCTTGGAGAATACGCTGTCTCAACTCCGAAATATCAGGCACAACAATACGGTTATTCACGAACAAAACATCATCTCTAACCTGGAATTCAGACTGATGACCCGATATGACTTTCTGTACTGAAATCTTGATGCTCGGCTCAGACTTCTGTGCTTCTCTGATTGCAACAAACAACTCTGGCTCGGCTTGAATAGCAAACACTCTGATAGTCTCCCTATCTGTTTCATACTCTAAACGAGAAGTGCAACAATCATCGATCAACTGAGAAACACCGATAGTAGAAAGAGATAAAGAACAAAGCTTTCGGCTCAAGGCATCTGCAACTGCATTAGACTTCCCCGGATAGTACTTGATTTCACAGTCTAACCATATTCTCTGTCTCATATTTAGCTCTGCCTGTGAAAATAAGTACTTAAGGCTCTTATGGTCAGAAAAGATCTCGAAAGACTCACCATAAAGATAGTGACGCCAGATCTTCAGAGCAAAGACGATCGCAGCTAGTTCAAGATCATGGACCGGATAACGAGTCTCATGCGGTTTCAGCTGCCTCGATGCATACGCTATCACATGCTTATGCTGCATAAGAACACAACCCAAGCCTCGGTTAGAAGCATCACAATAGACTGTGAAACCTCCAGTACCCTTCGGAATAGAAAGAATTGGAGCACTGGTCACTCTCCTCTTCATATCAACAAAGCTAGCCTCACAATCTGGAGTCCAAACAAAAGGCGCATTCTTCTGAGTCAACTGGGTAATAGGCTTGGCAATAGACGAGAAACCCTCGATGAAACGATGGTAATAACCAGCTAAACCCATGAAGCTTCGGATCTCCGACACTAAAGTAGGTCTAGGCCAATTCATAACCGCTTCAATCTTGCTGGGATCGACAGAAATCCCATCTTCAAAAATTATATGACCGAGAAAGACAACTCGATCTAACCAGAATTCACACTTAGACAGCATGGCAAACAACTGCTCAACTCGCAAAATCTGCAGTACGGTCCTCAAGTGCTCTGCATGGTCAGTACGGTTCTTTGAGTAGATAAGAATATCATCGATAAAGATAATGACAAACTCATCTAAATAACGCTGAAAGATACGGTTCATCAAACTCATAAAAACTGTTGGGGCATTAGTCAAACCGAACGGCATGACTATAAACTCAAAGTGACCATACCTCGTCCTGAATGCGGTCTTAGGAACGTCTTCCTCTCGCACTCTCAACTGATGATAACCTGACCTCAGATCAATCTTAGAGTAGACAGAAGAACCCTGCAGCTGATCAAACAAGTCATCTATTCGGGGTAAAGGATACCTGTTCTTAACTGTAGCCTGATTCAATTGACGGTAGTCGATACAGAGCTGCATAGAACCATCCTTCTTCCGAACGAATAGAACAAGAGCACCCCAAGGCGATACACTAGGTCTGATGTATCCCTTGGCAATCAAATCCTCAAGCTGCTCCTTCAACTCTCTCAATTCAACAAGTGTCATACGATAAGGAGCTTTTGAAATAGGTTGAGTACCTGGCACTAAGTCAATGCTGAATTCGATTTCTCGAATAGGCGGCAATCCAGGAACATCTTCCGGGAACACATCCGCAAATTCTCTAACCACCGATAAATCTACCAAAGCTGGGCTAGATTTCAGTACATCAACTGCATACACCAAAAAACCTTCCGCACCTTTTTGTAGCAAACAAGTCATAGATAACACTGAAATCAAAGGAATTCTAGATCGAGAACCCTTACCAAAGAATTTCTACTCGTCTGCCATTTCCGGTCTGAACCTGACAACTTTCTGGAAACAATCGACTGTTGCCCTGTACTTGGTTAAAGCATCTATCCCAACAATACAATCAAAATCTGACAGTCCAAGTACAATACAGTCGAATTCTAACAAATTTCTTTCAAAACACAGTTCACAGTTCCTGACTAATCTGACAGAAACAATTCCTCCACCCAAAGGTGAAGTAACAGCTACTACTGTAGGCAACAATTCAGTTGGCAAAGCATGCAATAATATGAATTTCTCGGAGATAAAAGAATGGGAAGCACCTGTATCTATCAAGACATGAGCAGAATAACCAAAAATCGAACAGTTACCTGCTATAACATCGTCAGGTGCTTCTTGAGTCTGATCCTCTGTCAGAGCAAAGACTCGTGCTTGCTGTCTCGGAGGCTGATTTGCACTGGTACTACCTCCCTGTCTGTTCTGCTTCTGAGGCTGGAAAGAGTGCACTACAGAAGACTGCCTCTCAGGCTGAGCTTCAGGTCTAGACGAACTCCCACTCTGAGCTCTATCTCTGTTACGCTGTGGGCACACTTTAGAGAAGTGTCCCGGTTGCTGACAGGTGTTACAATTGCCGAAGACTCCCACACACTGATCCGGTGAGTGTCTTCCTCCACACTTGCTGCAGTACAAGGATGATGACCCAGAACTCGGTCCTTAACCGAATTGCTTCGAACCACTGGAACTGGACGAACTGTTACCCTGCCTCTTGAACTGTTTACCTCTTGCCTTGTACTGATCCTTTCTGTTTCCTCCACTGTTACCACCTTCATACCTCTGCTGCTGGTTCTGATGCTGAGGTGGTTGATTCTGATACTGAGAGGGTTGGTTCTGATACTGCCTCTGCTGCTGAGGTGCTACCTGATTACCTCTTTGCCTCCACAAGCCTGCTTCTGCTCCCTTTGCGTGATTCATGGCATCCGCAAAGTTGTCTGGCCTAGCAGTGTTCACCAAAGTGAAGATGTCAGGATTCAAGCCATTTATGAAGTGATCAGCCTTAACTTCTTCATCTCCGACAATTAGTGGTGCAAAACGCCACAGATTATCAAACTTGGCAACGTACTCTTCGATGTTCAGATTCCCTTGTCTCAAATTGGCAAATTCTGCTCCATTGTCCTTACGGTACGAGATAGGGAAAAACCGCTTATAAAATTCAGATTTAGAAAGAGTCCAAGTAACTTCCGTACCTCTATTCTCTATTGCTTTCTTTGTCATGATCCACCAACTCTTAGCAACCCCACGTAGCTGATGAATGACTAACCTGATTCTGCGGTCATCTGTGTAATCAATGGAATCGAATAGCTGATCAATATCATCCAACCAACTCTCGCAGTCAACTGGATTTTCTGAACCATCAATAATGGCGGATTGAACGACTGAAACCTCTTCAACAAGGTTTCCATAGGCGTTGCTGAAGCATCCAACTGATCAACTTCAGTGCTAGCTTGCTCAGTTGTAGGGATAACTGGCGGTGTGTTTCTGTTTAACACTCGACGAGGACCCATCTGATAATCAAAGGTTAGGACACGAGATATCTCAATCGCTACAATCAGTTCCCTTACAACCGCTTGGAATACCGGATACCAGTCGATAACAGAAATGGTTATATTTCAAGTAGATCATGATTTATAAATTAAATCACATAACCATGTAATTCAATAATTATCAATAATAAAGCATGCTCGCATGGAATTAAGTACACATTTAAAATAATTCAAACACATGCGAGGAGCCAATACACGCAGACTCGATCTACCCGCTCACTCTAGTTCGACCAAGAATCTTAATTCTCTGATACCACTTAATGTGAGACCTCGGTTCTAAACAATAAGTAAGAAATTAAAAGCCATGAGCATTTATTTGTTTTTTTTTTTAAAAGGGGACCCGCGGGCGCGCATGGCGTCCTGCCCAAGCCCTCACGCGGGCGCGCCACACGAGGCGCGGGCGCGCCTGAAACTCTACCCAAAACTTCCGAAACGAAGTGCGGGAAGCGCGAGCGCGCCACCCGAGGCACGGGCGCGCATGGCCTGCTGAATTGGCTCAAAACAAGCCTCCAAAAGTGCAATAACATAACCAAAAAAACTCTAACATGATCCAACTAATATATATCCAACAACATAGCATTTAAATACATAAAAGTGAAGAACATGCATCGATGCTAGCTATTACAAGCCGAATACAGAATACAAGAGTTCTAACCACAAGAAAGACCACTTCCAATCCAAGTTCAAGTTCTTAACATGCTTCAAAACATAAGCTAGATTGTCATGCTAACAAGACTTCTAAACCGAGTCTCACTTCTACAACATTCCCTCAAGGCTAACCATGCCTCTTCTGACTTGATCCTGCCCCACCTGTTGCCAAGTACACATACAAAACAAAGCAACAGCCGGATAACCGGTGAGAATGATAATCCCAGTAAAAGCAACATAACAAGTAATACAACAATAATCATGCTTTCAAGACAACGACGAAATCCATGACAACGTAATGAGATGCATGTCTTTAAACCGGGATATCAAATCTGATAAACGAGGGATTGCTGCTGTGCTTTTGGGATCCCGAGGGTGAGATTACGTAACGACTCACCGACTCACCCAATCGAGGTGGTGCCACGTATCCCACTACTCTAGACTTTGAGCAACTATAATGAGTATGCTAGCACTAGACGAAACGACTACGACCTAGGCCACTCAATCATAGTTCCCAAACGTCTAAACAAAAAGGGCGGTTCTGCCCGCTGAAAACAAGATTGTCTCAAGATGAATGCATAACAGAAACATAAAACATAGCCATATAACAAAAGCTCAATCAAAACAACAAAACACAAGTTCCTCATGCTAGAACGAGTGTAGATGCAAGTATGTGCTTTTAAGGGAAAACTCGAGAACCAACTGTCCCGAGTATGCTATCCCGCTATCGATGTCTGCTTTTACCTTTCAATGTCGTAGATCCAACTCCGGACAAGCTACAACAAAATATTGTATCAACAACTATACAACCTAAATAACAAACAACGGTTCAAGGAAAATCTCTTTACCGATATTCGTCCAACTCTTGACGAACAATGCTGCTAAAACGGGCTTGACAAACTCCAAACGAATCTGTTCAGATACAAATCAAAGATCAATCACCATGATCGACTTACAAGCCAAGTTCAACAGCTCAATAACGGTTCGAAATCCCAAAAACTCAAACCGACGGCATAACGGCTATAAACTGAACAAACCGACAATGCAGACATCAGTTCAATAGCGATATCAACTCAATTCAATGCTAATACAACAACAACAAGACAAACCCAACAAATCTCAAAATCATGATTTTCGAAAATAGCTTCCAAAAATCATAACAATTCCGAACGTCGCTCTAATTCAAAACCGACAGATAATAAACGATCAGAACTCTGCCAAGAACAACATACTAGAATCTAGATTGATTCTAACAACCTTCAAAAAACAAAACATATCTGATCGGAGAAATACTTACGGTATAACGTAGCTCTCACTGCAGTGATCACTAATCTGCCTTCAGAAATAATTTCTAACGGCCGGATCGAGATCGGGAGGAAATCTGGAAGCTTGGAAAATCTTGAAGGCATCTTCAATGGAGGAGCTCGATTTAGGGAAGAGGATGAAATCATTTCCAAGTCAAACAAATGTGTAGATAATATATAAAAATCAATATTTGCGTTTTAGTCCCTGAAATTTCCAAAATTTTCAAAAAGGACCCTGATAAAAATCAAACCAGCTCGAGAACTCTGTAATCTCTGATTAACTCAAATAAACTTATTTAAGATAAAAACAGGGTGTTACACGTGATGCATGCATCCATTCCGTTCAACCAAGATAGAACTCCTCTGAAGAGTCTCCACAAGCTGTTGGAGAGATTTCCATAAAGATCTTATCTCATTCACCTGGGAATTTACCATATAATAGTGACGTAACCGATAGATTAGTAAGATTCTTTTGGAGATCATGGGCTTGTATTGATGCTTTTGAGGTGAGAAATGGGAAACTTTACGTTCAAGATCAGTAGACGAAATGAAAGATTTCCCCATGTACTTGGGTTTAAATATTGTATTAAGTTTTGTTGTAAACCATATTTCAGTTGTAAGTATTGAATCATATATATTAATGATTCCAGAAATTTGTTGTATCATTTCAAGTTTTCACTGCACATCTTTCAGTGTAACTGAATTCTAGTAATTTTTTATTGCACGGTACTGTAATAAGAATTGTACGTATAGAACTGGGATTAGTAATTTTGGTATATGATATTTGGGGATTTCCTTGATATTAATCCATTGCTTAGTTGATTAGTGTTCAAGCTACAGTGGTTTGTTGGGTAATTACATGTTTCCAGTCGATTGGTTCTAGATGTTTCATAGGATGATCTAGTTAGTCGTTTGACTATGTTAGTGCCAAGGATGAGGTGATTCATCAAGGGCTTGGGTATTGTTGTTTCCCTTAGAACAGTTGATTATTTTGACCTTTTTAGTTTATTGTCGTGTGATGATGGGTTTTCATCAGGGCACCAACTCGAGTGATATTAAGAGTTGTGGACTGTGATCGAGACTAGACGTGAGGAGGCGCGACCCTATGCTAGTGTTACTGTAACGACCCACGTCCTTCCACTGCATCCCTCCCCATCCTATAGCATGGGCTCGGACCGCATGGTTCGACGGGCATCGCACTCATGACCTCCGTACTCCTGGCAGTGGGTTTTTGCCCTCCTCAGGAATCGAACCTTGTACCTCCAAGCTTAAGTACAAATTTTTATGATTCCTGGTACCACTAGCTCAATGGTACCAAGAATCATAAAACTTTGTACTTAAGCCTGGAGGTACAAGGTTCGATTCCTGGGGAGGGAAAAAACCCACTGCCAGGAGTGGGGAGGTCATGAGTGCAATGCCCGTCAAAACATGCGGTCCGAGCCCATGCTATAGGCTGGGAAGGGATGCGGTGGAAGGACGTGGGTCGTTACAGCTACTCTGAGAGCCTTTCGTGCTTCAGAGGTTGTCTGGAAGCTTTTTATGCTTCAAGAAGGCGGTCGGGGAAGGCTACCTCACTCTGGGGGTTTGGCAACAGTCGCAGCAGGGTATGTATGACCTGGGTTTGGATAGATACCAGGTGTGGTATTCGGATATTAGTTATCTTTTGGATTTCAATAGAGATACAAATATTTGACTTATGTTATCAGAATTAGTCCTGGAAAGGGATTTTCCTTGACGAGGGATCATTCTGAGCAGATAGGTTTTGGCCTTTGATTTGGGGATACTGATAGACAAATAGATCTGGTAGGTGGACAGATTCCTACTAGTGGTCATTCGGAGTATCATTTGAATTTGTCAGGGGTATAGCATAGAATTCCTTGTGACAAGGATAATCCAGGATATCGGATTGAGAATTTTCTTTGGGTTTAGTTCGCCTTGGTTTTCATCTTGTGTGAACAAGACAGTTGTTAGTACGTAGGTCTAGACTGGTGTGGGATCTATGCCAGTTATTACTCTTAGCTATCGTCTGACTCTGTCAGATATAAGATTGATTGATTCGGTGGAACCTTGTGATTCCAAGTGTTTGAAATTTGGAGACTTATAGCAGCAAGATCAGGGTTGTCGATCGAGCCATGTAAGTTTTCAATGACCAAGAATTGGCTAATGATTGTCTAAATTTGATTGATCATGTCAGGCTAAGAGTGAGCCGTAGTGGATCAACATGGTCAATAAAGCATAGTCCAATCAATGTTGATTTGGGATATAGTAAATCAGGAGGTACTTTGGAAAATACTATAAGGTTGTAAGCTAGGAGTTTGGTCCTTGGCAATGCCTTAAAGAATTAAAGTGATCCAGGTACATTCAGGATTCTTTAAGTCATTTGGGGATCTCCAAGAATGCCAAATACGTAACTTTTGGGTTTTATTTGATCATGGAAAGTGATTTCAGTTGAATCTTATGGTCATGACTTAGTCTGATAGTGTTGCTGAAATCATCGGTGATAAATACAGAAGTTGGGGATTTAGTAACGGATCAGGATAGTACTTCCTTGTTATGAATGGTCCGATTTGATCTGAGAATTGCTTGGTATTAGCAATAGTTGAACCATTTTTTGGAGATTGTTATACGAGCACTATGCTTAGGCGTTTCCAACAGGTATTCTTGGGAGTTTTTAGTTTGTCCGTGATTCGTCAAGTGATTTTGGATTTCGATGGACATTATCAGGTTAGCATCAGTTTTTTTATTCGTGGGGATGAGACAACAGCGGAGGCCTATGTATTTAGGGTCTGGCGGAATGTTTTCACTGATCTTAAAATATGTTCTAATTTGTCGTGCCATTGATATGTTAGAATTGAACGAGATCGATCTGGAAACGAGCTGGATTTCCGCAAGTGTTGAAGACTCCGTGATTGATTGAGGTGAACTAGTTTGTTCATCATCGTCAGAGAGTCAATTTAACGATGATTTGTGGATATCCATGGCAGGATAATCAATTTGTTTTCTAGATCTTCTCTAGAGTAACGAGACATATGCACCCATTCAATACTGATCATTAATGTCGATGATGGTTTTAGCCCATCTAAGAGTTCGGCGTAATGGTAGTGTATTTTCCGAATTGATGACCTGAGAATTTTGATAGATAGAGAATTTTGGACAATGAAGTTTTCGCAATATATTTTGGGTCGGTAAAGAGTTTGCCATCCGTTTCCATAGTTGGTCTTCTTTTGATGATGATAACCAGTGTCAGACAGGATAAGTACTTAAGGTACGTACTTTGATGCTAGGAATTATCATGATTTTGATATTATCCATGGTAGGATGACCAGTAGAATCGTTTGGATGATATCTCCAGTAGTGAGATACGGATGTTAGGATCAGGACTGGTCATAATCAGTTTGAGCATTCCGTAATTTTGTAATCGTACCACTAAAGATATAATGTGAGACTTTCATATAGAAAGAGTGGTGTGCATCAATGTCACCACTTTGCTAGTAAGTGGAAGGATTTTGATCATTTCTTTTCTCCAAGGCTATTTTGTTTGGGAATAAGAAATTTTTCTCAGTAAACAGGAGTATCTTGGAAGAGTTTGTACGCATCTAAAGTTAGTTGAGGATTAGAGGAGATCTTAACAAGAAGTGTCATCACCAAGATTCGCTCTTAGAATTGTTGTTTCTGTTAAAATTGGTGACCGGTGAGTAGTCAAGAGACTATAGGAACCTCATGATATTAGGGTTAGATATCAAATAGATCGTGTGAATAGTCAGTTAGAAGCTATTACATCACCGACGATGGAAATCACATAAATTATTGAACAACGAGTTTGAGGTAAACTATGAACTGATAAGAGTTTAGATGATCATTCAAAGTCAGTAGGACGAATCATGATTTCGATGACTACGCAGCCAATGACGTTTCTAAATTCGTGGATCTAAGGTATCAAGATGTTGGAAAACTGGCGAGTTCCCAGACCAATTACGATTGATACCCGGTGCAGCGGAAGTTTAAAAATTTTCCATGGAACGTTTCCATGGTATGGGTATCAACCGTTCATCGATTGAATTATTGTGTGTGTAAAATTTAAATAACAATTAAATAAATTTTACCTCAAATCTCGCAACGAGATTAATGGACACCAACAGAACAATTCTGCTCTTGTTGTCTCTCCCTGGAACCGATGAACGCCTCCAATCAGGTCCACGAACAGAGGTTTAATCCCTCTGATAGATTGCACTAGAAAATCTATCAGAAGTTTTCTGCGAAGAGAATACACGAATCTGATTCGTTATTCCTTACTGCGATTCAAAATCACAGACCGGAATTTTCTCGGGCAGAGTGAAGGGAGGGGACGGCCGATCGGTTTTTTAAGAGGCTAGGGTTCGAAATTCAGCTCTCAAAAATAATGACCTGTTGTTGTGTAATTTCTGTACTGAAATAACTTATTTATAATGCAGGCCACTAACACCTTAGGGCCCATTAATCATAAGCTGGGGCCCGACAAGCAAAGCCCGCTCGTTCAGAAATTAATATAAAATTCATCGTGACTCCGATTGATGAAACGATTTCACCAATGTGCACAGAAACCATTTCTGCACGTTTTAAAGTCAAAATAAATTTTCCTGAATCCGAATTCAGTGGTTTCCAAAAATGTCCATCCCTATGTCATTTTAGGAAATCCTACTCCCTTACTCTTATTTAAGAAGTCCAACTCCTTAGTTCATTAAATTTAACTCTTTAAATTTAACTATCTCAACGGGGATTAAAACTCCATTACACTGTGTGACCCTCAATGGTTCAGGGATACAGCTAGCCGTGGGCTCACAACTCCTTGTGACTCGGAACAACACTTTCCGACTTGCCCAACGAATCATGGTAAAGCGCCTAGCAACATCGCCCCATGATTCCCTAGGTATCACTGATAGTGCCTACAAGAACCAGTAGATTTTGGTTAACGTACAGTACGGTCCCTTCATCCATATATCCCGATCGAATCAACAACCATTGGTATATCGAGAGTCGCTCAAGATTCGATAACTATGCAATACATCTTGAAGATCAAATTAGTGACATCGCATGTGCTACTAAGAAACCATTTCTTAAATCACATCAAGTACTCTGGCCAGAGATTTGTCACACTAATATCTCCTCAGATCGCATAGGATATCCACACTCGCAAGTATGTGGTGAATCCTTGACAACAATGCATTGACTCCTATATGTGTCGTAACTGTACCCAATCTCGACACCTGATGACCCCTCAGAGTCGGTAAACGAGTCAAAGCACAGTACTAGCATATAGAGTCTCCATGATGTTTCAAGTCGTAAGGACTAATGGTGTACAACCAAAACCGCGGACTTTATCCACTCGATAAGTGATAACCACTTGGAAAGTCCGGATAGGGTAGTTCGACTATTCATCCTATGAATATCCATTTGCATGCTTCGAACATCTCCATGTTCCCTACCAATGAAACGTGGTACTCCGCATCGCAAATGCTAGTCTCAAACTCGAGCGATCCTTATCCTTATTATCGGACGGCTCAATCGACTAGGAACGGTTTTAGAATATACAGTGACTATAAGATGTATTTCATGATAGACATCTCCATGTTCTACCACATCTTACATACACTATAGTATATTCAAGGTCTTTATCAAAACAACAATAGTATATCACAATATAACAATATGAAGTAATATAAAGTCATTGCCATAAAAGTGTAAATAATATTAAACAAAAGATTGTTTATACAAAGAGTCAACAAAGCCCATAGCCACACAGTTGGCTCACTGGGCACCCACTCTTACAATCTCCCACTTGCCCTATAGCCAACTAGTCATACTACGTAGACCCATTGCTTCGCGATGTTTGTCAAACAATGGTCCTGGCAAAGGCTTAGTAAGTGGATCAGCGATATTGTCTGCAGAGGCCACTCGTTCGACACTGATGTCTCCTCTTTCCACAATCTCCCGGATTATGTGGTATTTCCTCAGTACGTGTTTGGATCTTTGATGAGACCTTGGTTCCTTTGCTTGAGCAACGGCACCCGTGTTGTCGCAGTACACCGGGACTGGACCAACAAATTCAGGAATGACGCCCAACTCTTGGACGAAATTCCTCATCCAAACGGCCTCTTTAGCAGCAGCTGATGCTGCAATGTATTCAGCCTCAGTGGTGGAATCCGCTGTGGTGTCCTGCTTGGAACTCTTCCAAGAGACAGCACCGCCATTGAGCATGAACACAAATCCAGAGGTTGACTTCGAGTCATCCACATCACTTTGGAAGCTAGAGTCGGTATAGCCTTCCAGTTTGAGTTCTCGTCCTCCATAAACCATGAACATATTCTTAGTCCTTCGCAAGTACTTAAGAATGTCCTTCACGGCTTTCCAATGCATCTGACCAGGATTAGACTGATATCTGCTCGTGACACTCAGAGCAAATGCTACATCCGGTCTGGTAGATATCATCCCATACATGATACTACCTATAGCTGACGCATATGGTACATGTGTCATATTCTCTATCTCTGCATCAGTCTTGGGACACATAGACTTGGATAGAGAAACTCCATGACACATGGGTAGATGTCCTCTCTTGGACCCATCCATTGAAAACCGTTTCAATATGGTATCGATGTAGGTTGATTGAGTGAGTCCTATCATTCTCTTAGATCTATCCCTATAGATCTGTATCCCAAGAATGTAGGATGCCTCACCCAAATCCTTCATCGAAAATCTACCTGATAACCATATCTTTGTTGACTGCAACATCCCTACATCATTCCCAATGAGTAGGATGTCATCAACATAAAGTACTAAGAATGTCACCGCATCCTTAACTACTTTCTTGTACACGCAAGGTTCCTCCGGGTTCTTGATGAAACCAAAATCTTTTATTGTTTCATCAAATTTCTGGTTCCAACTTCTTGATGCTTGTTTTAGACCATAAATTGATCTCTGAAGCTTGCATACCTTATGCTCGCTTCCCATGGATGTGTACCCCTCAGGCTGCTTCATATAGATTTCTTCCTTAATGTCTCCATTAAGAAAAGCAGTCTTCACATCCATTTGCCATATCTCATAGTCATACCATGCAGCTATGGCAATAAGGATTCTTATGGACTTGAACATTGCAACTGGTGAAAAGGTTTCGTCATAGTCAACTCCTTGCCTTTGAGTATAACCTTTAGCCACCAATCGCGCCTTGTAGGTCAATACCTTACCATCAGGCCCAAGCTTTCTTTTGTAGATCCATTTACACCCTATTGGAACAATTCCATCGGGAGGATCCACTAAAGTCCAGACTTGGTTAGTATGCATCGAATCCAATTCTGACTGCATAGCTTCAAGCCATAAATTCGAATCCGCATCAGAAATTGCTTCCTTGAAGCTTCTTGGATCACATCCAATGTCGGGTTCATCTTGACCCTCTTCAAGAAGAAGACCATATCGAACTGGAGGTCTAGAAGTCCTCTCGGATCTTCTAGGTGCAGGCGTGTCCAGCAATGGTTCCTGAGGTGTGGGATCGTTATTTTGTATTTCGGGTTCTTCTCGAACTTCTTCGAGTTCCATCATCACGCCTTTCTTATCCAATAAGAACTCCTTCTCCAAGAAGGTGGCATTCCATGAAACAAACACCTTTGTTTCAGCAGGATAATAGAAATAATATCCGATTGAATTCTTCGGATACCCCACAAAATAACACAAGCTGGATCGACTATCCAACTTATCTCCCACTGTCCGCTTCACGTAAGCCGGACATCCCCAAATCCTCAAGTATGAATACTTAGGAGCTTTGCCATTCCATAACTCGTATGGTGTTTTGTCCACTGCTTTAGTGTGGACGTTGTTCAACAACAATACCGCCGTTTCAAGCGCATAGCCCCAAACGAAGGTGGAAGCTCAGTGAAGCTCATCATAGATCGAACCATGTCCAACAAAGTTCGATTACGACGCTCCGATACACCATTAAGCTGTGGTGTCATAGGAGGAGTCCACTGAGAGAGAATCCCATTCTCTTTCAGATAGTCCAAAAACTCGGTACTCAAGTATTCTCCACCTCGATCCGATCGAAGTGCTTTAATACTTTTACCTAGCTTGTTTTCTACTTCAGCCTTGAATTCTTTGAACTTTTCAAATGCTTCAGACTTATATTTCATTAAATATAAATACCCATACCTTGAATAATCGTCAGTAAAGGTAATGAAGTAGGTGTGGCCATATTGAGTCCCAACTCTAAATGGTCCACAAACATCTGTATGGATCAAATCCAACAGATTTTGACTACGTTCAGGCTTCCCCTTAAAAGGAGATTTAGTCATTTTCCCTTTTAGGCAGGATTCACAAGTAGGTAGAGAGTTAATATCAGACATATCAAACATGCCCTCTCCCACTAGCTTGTTCATCCTCCTTGAGGAAATATGACCTAGTCTAGCGTGCTAAAGGTTTGCCGGGTTTTGACTATCGATTTTCCTTTTGTTTGTTGTCGCCGGTTTGTCAATACAATTTACTGGAACGTCTTTTAGTTTTAAATTGTATAGATCGTTTTCAAGTTGTCCATTTCCAATTAAACATTCATTCTTGTAAATATTGCAAATCCCATTCACAAAATTACAAGAATAACCATCTCTATCAAGCATAGAAATAGAAATAATGTTTTTAATTAAATCTGGCACAAATAAAACATCTCTCAACAATAATTTAAAACCATTCTGCAAAATCAAACAAACATCTCCAATGGCCGTAGCTTCAACTCTGGAACCATTCCCGAGCCTCAGCTGGGTCTCACCCATTCTAAGCCTGCGACTTCTTGTCATCACCTGCGAATCATTGCAAATGTGAGATCCACATCCGGTATCCAATACCCAAGAAGTTGTATTAAGTGACATGTTTATTTCGATATAGAACATACCCTTTGCAGTTCCCAACTGCCCAAGATACTCCTTGCAGTTGCGCTTCCAATGACCCGGCTTCTTGCAGTAATGGCAAACATCCTTGGATTTTCCATCGTTTGAAGCCTTTGTCTTTTGCTTCTTCTCGGGTTCCACTTTCTTGGGTGGGGCAGAACGTTTCTTGCCCTTCATACTTGGCCCCTTCTTAGCAGAAGATGGGGAGCCCACCAAGAAAGCTGGCTTATCCTTCTTAAGTGTGGATTCATATGTAACGAGCATATTGACCATCTCTTCAAGGGTGGCCTCTATCTTGTTCATATTAAAATTTATCACGAATCCATCAAATGAAGAAGGAAGAGATAGAAGCAGCAAGTCCACATTGAGTTCATGCTCCAACACCAAATCAAGGGTCGCTAACTTCTGTATGAGCCAAATCACTCGTACCCCATGATCACGGACCGAAGTCCCTTCACGCATGCGGCACGTCATCAACTCCTTAACAGTAGAGAACCTTTCAGCCCTCGACTGAGCCCCAAAAAGTTCCTTGAGTTGCGTGTGAATGTCAGCAGCATTCACCGTGTCCTCAAATCGCCTCTGGAGTTCATCAGACATCGAGGCTTGCATATAGCATTTGGTCTTGATGTCATGGTCACACCATGCATCAAGTTTGGCCAATTCCTCCGGACTTATGTCAGCTGGTGCTTCCTTCGGAGGTGCTTTCTCTAACACGTAGAGCATTTTCTCCGAAGTTAAGACAATCTTCAACTTCCGGAACCATTCCGTATAGTTGGCGCCAGTCAGCTTGTTTTGTTCGAGGATCGAGAATAAAGGATTTCGCGAATTCATTGTATGAAATACTGAAAAGGAAAAACAGACATATATCAATGATTGTTTAACAATTTACTAAGACATAAAATAGGCGAATTTAATTTTATGAATCTCACTCCCACTATTTTAACGATTTCACCACCCTCTAGTGAAAACGGGAAACTTTTTCCTTAGTGAGAACATGGAGTCCAATTGACAAACTTATGGTCCCGAATAATATCAGCCAACCATAATTCTCAAAAGGTAGAGCCCAATTGCTTCCAAAGCAACCCCCATGTGTTTACCTCATGTCCAATAAGGGCCCAATAATATGACGCCGTTTAAAGTGACATGTCAAGATGACCCATCAATATTAAGTTGTGATAGACGGTCGCCATGTGGATCCCCCAATAATATGAGCCGATCCCATGGGAGTTCCACCCAACTTACAACATTTGTCGATCCAATGTACAGCTTTCCGACGGTCGGGCCCCCCCAATAATATGAGCCGGACCGTATCCGCGGGTAGCATCACATACATTGACCGTTGATGGAAGGTAGGAACATTTAAACAATATTTAAATTTCCTTTATTTATCTTGATATAAATTTTAAATCATATTTAAAATGAGGGATTTTATTTATAAAAACATTTGTCTCATCATATTTAATTTATTGCATGCATTGCCGGATTCACGCAATTTATGTCTAAACATGCATACAATCATAATATCACATATTATATAGGATGATCGATTCCATTTCTAATTGACCCGTGGTTGCCAATCACGGGTCTTAGTCCAATCCTAGGTAATATGCAGTATGCAAATGCAATCCTATTACATATGCTTCCAATTTACATTTCTTCAGTCTTCATTGTCTGCTGGGCCCACCATCTTCAAATCTTGATCTCCCACTAAATCTAATGTATTTACAATTAAATAACAATGACAAGTAGGGGATACATTTTTAGGGGGTGGGAACGGGCTATAAACCAAGCCCACTTTTATTACATATGACATTCATATCGGGCCATAAACCAGGCCCATTAATAAAACCAACAACAATAAAGACAAAATGTAAATTCTAACATACACCTACAAAATTGGTCATGGCAATCGATCATCCTTATCCAATAACATTTAATTCAAAATTAATTTATTGGATAACATGCTGTGGCAATTCAAATTTAAACAAGATAAAATCATATTTTATATATAAAATCACATTTCACATATAAAATCATATTTTATCTCCATATCAAATAAAATCATATTTTATCTATAAAATCCAATTTTACAAATAAAATCATATTTTATCTAATATATCATAAGATCATATCTTATCATCAATTGTACCAAAATAATTGATTTCAAAATTCAATTTACGGATAAAATATTAAAATTTTCAAAAATTCAAATTTATCCAAAATCAATTTTAAAATTTACGGACTCGAACAATTCGATCCGAAATCTCGTGAACCAATCAAAAACAATTTTTGACCGGACCAAAAATAAAATTTTAAATATTAAAATTAATAAAAATATTAAAAAATTAATTTTTCCCGCGGGCCACCCGGGACATTCCCGGGTTGGCCCGCACCCGGGGCGCGGGCCGGGGCAGCCCGGCTGCCCCCTTAGGGCAGCAACGTTTGCTGCCCTGGCGGCGCCGTGCGTCGCCCTGGGCGGCGCCGAGCGCCGCCCCTGGGCGGCGCTGTGCGCCGCCCTGGGCAGCGCACAGCGCTGCCCTGGGCAGCGCCGTGCGCCGCCCTGGGCGGCGACGATCGCCGCCCTGGGCGGCGCCGTGCGCCCCCTTTGGGCGGCGCCGTGCGCCGCCCCTGGGGGCAGCGACCATCGCTGCCCCCTCCGGGCAGCGATCCAATCGCTGCCCGGGTTTCGCCCCCGAAAAAAAAAATTTTTTTTTTTTATTTAAAATATTTATTTTGTTTCAAAAACCGAGACTCAAAAATTTTGTACAATTGATTAATTCAATCGATTGATCTGAGCAACCTGGCTCTGATACCACTGTTGGAAAACTGGCGAGTTCCCAGACCAATTACGATTGATACCCGGTGCAGCGGAAGTTTAAAAATTTTCCATGGAACGTTTCCATGGTATGGGTATCAACCGTTCATCGATTGAATTATTGTGTGTGTAAAATTTAAATAACAATTAAATAAATTTTACCTCAAATCTCGCAACGAGATTAATGGACACCAACAGAACAATTCTGCTCTTGTTGTCTCTCCCTGGAACCGATGAACGCCTCCAATCAGGTCCACGAACAGAGGTTTAATCCCTCTGATAGATTGCACTAGAAAATCTATCAGAAGTTTTCTGCGAAGAGAATACACGAATCTGATTCGTTATTCCTTACTGCGATTCAAAATCACAGACCGGAATTTTCTCGGGCAGAGTGAAGGGAGGGGACGGCCGATCGGTTTTTTAAGAGGCTAGGGTTCGAAATTCAGCTCTCAAAAATAATGACCTGTTGTTGTGTAATTTCTGTACTGAAATAACTTATTTATAATGCAGGCCACTAACACCTTAGGGCCCATTAATCATAAGCTGGGGCCCGACAAGCAAAGCCCGCTCGTTCAGAAATTAATATAAAATTCATCGTGACTCCGATTGATGAAACGATTTCACCAATGTGCACAGAAACCATTTCTGCACGTTTTAAAGTCAAAATAAATTTTCCTGAATCCGAATTCAGTGGTTTCCAAAAATGTCCATCCCTATGTCATTTTAGGAAATCCTACTCCCTTACTCTTATTTAAGAAGTCCAACTCCTTAGTTCATTAAATTTAACTCTTTAAATTTAACTATCTCAACGGGGATTAAAACTCCATTACACTGTGTGACCCTCAATGGTTCAGGGATACAGCTAGCCGTGGGCTCACAACTCCTTGTGACTCGGAACAACACTTTCCGACTTGCCCAACGAATCATGGTAAAGCGCCTAGCAACATCGCCCCATGATTCCCTAGGTATCACTGATAGTGCCTACAAGAACCAGTAGATTTTGGTTAACGTACAGTACGGTCCCTTCATCCATATATCCCGATCGAATCAACAACCATTGGTATATCGAGAGTCGCTCAAGATTCGATAACTATGCAATACATCTTGAAGATCAAATTAGTGACATCGCATGTGCTACTAAGAAACCATTTCTTAAATCACATCAAGTACTCTGGCCAGAGATTTGTCACACTAATATCTCCTCAGATCGCATAGGATATCCACACTCGCAAGTATGTGGTGAATCCTTGACAACAATGCATTGACTCCTATATGTGTCGTAACTGTACCCAATCTCGACACCTGATGACCCCCTCAGAGTCGGTAAACGAGTCAAAGCACAGTACTAGCATATAGAGTCTCCATGATGTTTCAAGTCGTAAGGACTAATGGTGTACAACCAAAACCGCGGACTTTATCCACTCGATAAGTGATAACCACTTGGAAAGTCCGGATAGGGTAGTTCGACTATTCATCCTATGAATATCCATTTGCATGCTTCGAACATCTCCATGTTCCCTACCAATGAAACGTGGTACTCCGCATCGCAAATGCTAGTCTCAAACTCGAGCGATCCTTATCCTTATTATCGGACGGCTCAATCGACTAGGAACGGTTTTAGAATATACAGTGACTATAAGATGTATTTCATGATAGACATCTCCATGTTCTACCACATCTTACATACACTATAGTATATTCAAGGTCTTTATCAAAACAACAATAGTATATCACAATATAACAATATGAAGTAATATAAAGTCATTGCCATAAAAGTGTAAATAATATTAAACAAAAGATTGTTTATACAAAGAGTCAACAAAGCCCATAGCCACACAGTTGGCTCACTGGGCACCCACTCTTACACAAGATTCAGTAACAGTCATGAGACATGTTAGGATCATGTTAGAGTAAGACTGATCCTGCGATTAGCGAAGAGAATTTCTTTTACCCAATTGTCGGACATGGGATTTTGATGGTTCGCCAGTTTTATTGAAATGTTTCCAAATGATAGTGAATTGCTAACGGTAGTCAGTAGTACTACATAATTACTGTAGAATGGTAGATAATAAGGCAGTTTTTAAATAGTAAAATTCAGTGTTAGCTTGGATTGCTGACAAAGACATATGGAGTTAGTACCGGGGTGGAGCTCTAAATCAACTTTGGAGTCTTGATGTGGTTCAGTAATAGACAGACCATACATGTTTTATAAAGGTTTGTGTTGTTGAAATCTATTCAACCAGATGTTTTGAATCAAAACTATCAGTGAATGTAATAATGTAGTAGCCCGGTTCTATTTTACAAGATTAAGTGATTTAAACATGTTAAGAAATTGACATATAATTTTAAAAGTGTCAAAACATGTTTAAGGAGTCCTTATTTGGTAAAAATAAGTGTAAAATCAGATCCGAAACGTCCAAAAATGGTAGGGTAGGTCCCGGGGGTCCAAAAATGGTAAAGAAAAGAGTGTTCACTTCGGAGCCACCGTTGTGCAAGATCGGAGCTGCCGGTACGAACGGAAGTTCCGATGCAGCAACGGAGCTTCCGATGTGCTGTCTGAAGACGTGGCAATGAGAATTGTACACATAGCTTCATGCAACACATCGGAGCTTCCGATTGTGCTCTATAAGTAGGGGACGAGGGGGCCTCATTTTGAAGTGCTATTTTCCTCTCCTCTCCCGGTAATCGCTCTATTTAAGGGCTTTGGGATTCTTTCTTTAAGAGTTGGAGTAGGAAATAGTATTTTTATAGCAGACAGTGTCCGTAGTAGCAGCCAAGCAGCGGAGCTTTGACGAGGCGTCTATGGGTCGTAGCTAGGCTATGCTCAAACTCTGGGGCATGCATCATCAGCGCGCTGACGACAGATGAAGGTATGGCTTTGGTTCCCTATAGAAAATAGGGAGTAGACTATATTTTAATTAAGGCTTTTAGAGCCTAGTAGGTGATGTTTGGCATGCTAGGTAATGCATGGGTTATTTATGTTGTAGTGATGCATGGTAGGCTTGGACCTAGAGGGGAAGCTTCTAGGATCTGCCTTAGTAAGGTACGAAAGTATTTATTCGAGATATCCAGATAAGTATGTTGGAAAACGGTGTTCAGATCAATTAAGAATTGATACCCGGTGCAGCGGAAGTTTAAAATTTTATTTTATTATATGGAACGATTCCATATATGGGTATCAAAACTTTTACGAATAAATTTGTTCAAGTAAAATAAAACACAGTTAAATTTTTACCTCGTCAAGCAAAGGCTTGATCGTGAACTCGAACAGAATTTAATCTGCTCTTCTTGTAAATCTCGGGAACCGATGACAGTCACGATCTAACTCCGAAATTAGGTCCACGAATGAAAAACAGAAACCCTCTGATTGACTGCACTAGAAATCAATCAGAAGTTTTACGTAGAGAATAAACAGATATGATCTGTTAATTTGATTTGTAATTCTTCACAAAAATCACAAGTCGAATTTTCTCCAAAAGGGACAGAGGATTTCGAAAATCCCCTTGAAAATTCTAGAGTGTATTTTCGAAAAATTGCAATATACAATGTGTGTGATTTTCGAACCCAACACCTCTATTTATAGATAATTTCCAGTTATAATTGTATCAGGACTCTAACTCCTTAAAGCCCACAATCCATAACTTAAGCCCAACAAGCCAAGCCTGTTGTTATAGAAATTAATATAAAATTCATCGTGACTCCGATTGATAAACTGATTTCACCAATGTGCACAGAAACCATTTCTGCATCTTTTAGAGTCAAGATAATTTTTCTGAATCCGAATTCAGTGATTTTCAAAAATGCCCATCCCTATGTCATTTTAGGAAATCCAACTCCCTTTAGTTAAGAAGTCCAACTTCTCTTTCATTAAATTTAACTCTTTAAATTTAACTATCTCTACGGGGTTTTAGTAATCCATTACTTGTGTAACCCTCAATGGTTCAGGAATACAGCTAGTCGTGGGCTCACAACTCCTTGTGACTCGGAACAACAATTTCCGACTTACCCATCGAATCATGGTAGGAGCGCCTAGCAACATCGCCCCATGATTCCCTAGGTATTACTGATAGTGCCTGCAAGAACCAGTAGATTTTGGTTAGCGTACAGTACGGTCCCTTCAACAAAATTTCCCGATCGAATCAACAACCATTGGTGCATCGAGAGTCGTTCGAGATTCGATAACTATGCATAACATCTTGGAGATCTATTAGTTACATCGCATGTGTTACTAGGAACACCAAGTAACCTAAAACACATCATGTACTCTGGCCAGAGATTCGTCACACTAATATCTCCTCAGATCGCATAGGATATCCACACTCGCAAGTATGTGGTGAATCCTTGACAACAAAGCATCGACTCCTATATGTGTCATAACTGTACTCAATCCCGACACCTGATGACCCCAATAGAGTTGGTAAACGAGTCAAAGTACAGTACTAGCATATAGAGTCTCAATGATGTTTCAAGTAATAAGGACTAATGGTGTACAACCAAAACCGCGGACTTTATCCACTCGATAAGTGATAACCACTTGAAAAGTCCAAATAGGGTAGTTCGATCATTCATCATATGAATATCCATTTGCATGCTTTGAACATCTCTATGTTCCATACCAATGAAACGTGGTGCTCGGCATCGCAAATGCTAGTCTCAATCTCGAGCGATCCTTATCCTTATTTGCGGACGGCTCAATTGACTAGGAACTGTTTAGAATATACAGTGACTATAAGATGTGTTTCATGATAGTCATCCCCATGTGCTACCACATCTTACATACACTATATTATATTCAAGGTCTTTATCAAAACAACAATAGTATATCATAATATAACAATATGAAGAAAGATAAAGTCAATGCCATTATAAAAGTGTAAATTATATTAAACAAAATATTTTTTTACATAGAGTCATAAAAGCCCTTAGCCACAAGTTGGCTAACTGGGCACCCACTCTTTCAATATCCCACTTGCCCTAAAGCCAACTAGTCATACTACGTAATCCCATTGCTTCGCGATGTTTGTCAAACAATGGTCCTGGCAAGGGCTTAGTAAGCGGATCAGCGATATTGTCTGTAGAGGCCACTCTCTCAACACTGATGTCTCCTCTTTCCATGATCTCCCGTATGATGTGGTATTTCCTCAGTACGTGTTTGGACTTCTGATGAGACCTTGGTTCCTTTGCCTGAGCAATGGCACCCGTGTTGTCACAGTACAACGGGACTGGACCAACAGCTTCAAGAATTACACCCAACTCTTGGATGAATTTCCTTATCCAAACCGCCTCTTTAGCAGCAGCTGATGCTGCAATTTATTCTGCCTCAGTGGTGGAATCCAATGTGGTGTCCTGCTTGGAACTCTTCCAAGAGACAGCACCGCCATTGAGCACGAATACAAATCCAGAGGTTGATTTTGAGTCATCCACGTCACATTGGAAGCTAGAGTCGGTATAGCCTTCCAACTTCAATTCTCTCCCTCCATAAACCATGAATAAATTCTTAGTCCTTCGCAAGTACTTAAGAATATCCTTCACGGCTTTTCAATGCATTTGACCGGGATTGGCTTGGTATCTGCTTGTGACGCTCAGAGCATAGGCCACATCCGGTCTGGTAGATATCATCACATACATGATATTACCTATGGCTGACGCATATGGCACGTGTGTCATCTTCTCTATCTCTTCGTCAGTCTTGGGACACATAGACTTGGATAGAGAAACTCCATGACACATAGGTAGATGTCCTCTCTTGGACTTATCCATAAAAAACCTTTTCAATATGGTGTCGATGTAGGTTGATTGAGTGAGTCCTATCATTCTTTTAGATCTATCTCTATAGATCTGAATTCCTAGAATATAGGATGCCTCACCTAAATCCTTCATCGAGAATCTACCTGATAACCATATCTTTGTTGATTGCAACATCCCTACATCATTCCCCATGAGTAGGATGTCATCAACATAAAGTACTAAGAATGTTACCGCATTCTTAACTACTTTCTTGTGCACGCATGGTTCCTCCGGGTTCTTGATAAAACCAAAATCCTTTATCGTTTCATCAAATTTCTGGTTCCAACTTCTTGATGCTTGTTTGAGACCATATATTGATCTCTGAAGCTTGCATACCTTATGCTCGCTTCCCATGGATGTGTATCCCTCAGGCTGTATCATATAGATCTATTCCTTAATGTTTCCATTAAGAAATGCAGTCTTTACATCCATTTGCCATATCTCATAGTCATACCATGCTGCTATGGCAATAAGAATTCTTATGGACTTGAACATTGCGACTGGTGAAAAGGTTTCATCATAGTCAACTCCTTGTCTTTGAGTATAACCTTTTGCCACCAATCATGCCTTGTAGGTCAATACCTTTCCATCAGGCCCAAGCTTTCTCTTATAGATCCATTTGCACCCAATTGGAACAATTCCATCGGGAGGATCTACTAAAGACCAAACTTGGTTAGAATGCATCGAGTCTATTTCCGATTGCATAGCTTCAAGCCATAAATTCGAATCTGCATCAGAAATTGCTTCCTTGAAGTTTTTTGGATCACATCCAATGTCGGGTTCACTTTTATCCCCTTCAAGAAGAAGACCATATCTAATAGGAGGCCTAGAAGTCCTCTCGGATCTCCTAGTAATAGGCGTGTCTTGTGATGATTCTTGAGGTGTAGGATCGCTATTTTGTATCTCGGGTTCTTCTCGAATTTCTTCGAGTTCCATCATCTTGCCTTTCTTATCCAATAAGAACTCCTTCTCCAAGAAGGTGGCATTCCTTGAAACAAACATTTTTGTTTCAGCAGGATGATAGAAATAATATCCGATTGAATTCTTTGGATACCCTACAAAATAACATAAGTGTTGGAACACGGTCGTTCTCCGGATCGAAAAGAAAGTGATACCCGGTGCAGCGGAAGTTTTAAATTTTTATATGGAACGATTCCATATGGGTATCAAATTCCTACGATTAAAATTGATAATATAAAATTTAAACAATATTAATTTTACCTTAAAATCTCGAAACGAGATTATGGACACCAACAGATTAAACTGCTCTTGTTGTATATCCAAGGAACTGATGAACGAACAATTCTTCAATCAGGTCCACGAACAGAAGTTTAATCCCTCTTATAGACTGCACTAGAAAGTCTATCAGAAGTTTCTACGAAGAGATAGAACAGATATGATCTGCTAATTCAGACTGCAAATTCGAAATTCGCAGACTGAAAATTCTCTAAGACAGAGAGAGGGAGGCGGCCGAAATTCCTAGACTGGAAGCTAGGGTTTTCAAAAATCTGAGTGTAAGTTGTGTGTAATTTCTGTACTGCAATAACTTATTTATAATGTGGGCTGCTAACAGCTTAGGGCCCATTAGTCCTAAGTTCAAGCCTGACAAGCAAAGCCCGCATGTTCAGAAATTAATATAAAATTCATCGTGACTCAGATTGATAAACCAATTTCACCAATGTGCACAGAAACCATTTTTGCATCTTTTAAAGTCAAGATAAATTTTCTGAATCCGAATTCAGTGGTTTCCAAAAATGTCCATCACTATGTCATTTTAGGAAATCATACTCCCTCTACTCTTAAATAAGAAGTCCCACTTCTTTATTCACTAAATTTAACTCTTTAAATTTAATTATCTCAACGGGGATTAAAAATCCATTACTTGTGTGACCCTCAATGGTTCAGGGATACAGCTAGCCGTGGGCTCACAACTCCTTGTGACTCGGAACAACAATTTCCGACTTACCCATCGAATCATGGTAAGAGCGCCTAGCAACATCGCCCCATGATTCCCTAGGTATCACTAATAGTGCCTGCAAGAACCAATAGATTTTGGTTAGCGTAAAGTACGGTCCCTTCATCCATATATCCCGATCGAATCAACAACCATTGGTAAATCGAGAGTCGTTCAAGATTCGATAACTATGCAATGCATCTTGAAGATCAAATAGTGACATCGCATGTGCTACTAAGAAACCATTTCTTAAAACACATCATGTACTCTGGCCAGATATTCGTCACACTAATATCTCCTCAGATTGCATAGGATATCCACACTCGCAAGTATGTGGTGAATCCTTGAAAACAAAGCATCGACTCCTATATGTGTCGTAACTGTACCCAATCCCGACACCTGATGACCCCAATAGAGTCGGTAAATGAGTCAAAGTACAGTACTAGCATATAGAGTCTCAATGATGTTTCAAGTAGTAATGACTAATGGTGTACAACCAAAACCGCGGACTTTATCCACTCGATAAGTGATAACCACTTGGAAAGTCCGGATAGGGTAGTTCGATCATTCATCGTATGAATATCCATTTGCATGCTTTGAACATCTCTATGTTTCATACCAATGAAACGTGGTACTCGGCATCGCAAATGCTATTCTCAATCTCGAGCGATCCTTATCCTTATTAACGGACGGCTCAATCGACTAGGAACTGTTTAGAATATACAGTGACTATAAGATGTGTTTCATGATAGCCATCCCCATGTGCCACCACATCTTACATACACTATAGTATATTCAAGGTCTTCATCTAAACATCTTATAGTATGTCACAACATAATAATATGATTAAAGATAAAGTAAATGCCATTATAAAAGTGTAAATTATATTAAACAAAAGATTGTTTATACATAGAGTCATAAAAGCCCTTAGCCACAAGTTGGCTCACCGGGCACCCACTCTTTCAATCTCCCACTTGCCCTAAAGCCAACTAGCACTAGTAGAATTTCTGCCTTTTACTTCGCTACTATTTACTTCGGCAATTATTAATTACGAAGTAAAATGTAACAATAAACTTCGGTAATATCACTGACGAAGTAAAAATGAACCTTTTACTTCGGATTTTAAAAAACCCGGGCTTCACTAATAATTTTAAGTTGTATTTTACTTCGGTATATTATTTTTGACGAAGTAAAAAGAAAAAAAATAAATTTTTTAATTATAAACGCTGAAGTAAAAAGAAGAACCAGATCCTTCACTTAATTTCCCATACATCTTTTTCTTCCGCTTAATAAAAAGCCATCGTTAAAAAAATCAAATGTGCGATCCCCTTTCTTCTTCAGCCATCCACCACCGCCGATTTGCATCTCCAGCCATCCATGACGCCGAGAATCGTTCGCCAATGCCAAAATTCGAAAGCCCAAGGTCTGAATCCTTATATTTTGGTATCAATTTGGGTTTTACATATTTTGGACGATGTTTTCATTTTTTTTACAAGAATTCGGGTTTCATTTTTTTTAAATGAATTCAGGTTTTCCTTTTTTATTTGTGTTTGACATGTTTTGGAAGATTTTTCGTTCTTGTTGTTAGATCCAAAAAACTACAAATATATACGCCAATGTTTCCCGTTTTTTTTACGTTAATTTGGGTTTCTCTTTTGATTTGAGTTGGTTTCTCTTTTGATTTGAGTTTTATATGTTTTGGAAGATGATTCCTTATTGATATATAGTCTTGGCACAAGATATGCTCAGAACGTGTTTTGGTTCGGTCTAG
Source organism: Henckelia pumila (assembly GCF_033568475.1). Taxonomy (NCBI): domain Eukaryota; kingdom Viridiplantae; phylum Streptophyta; class Magnoliopsida; order Lamiales; family Gesneriaceae; genus Henckelia; species Henckelia pumila. The sequence goes on along the minus strand of NC_133122.1, from coordinate 114,989,572 downwards.
TTTTAATGTGCTCTGCATTTAAACCTGATCTCATCTTTTCTCCCTCTATTTTTTTGTACCGTTTTCGTTCTTTGTTTTGTTTTTTTGGTTCTTAATTTGATGAATTAAGATATGATCTGTGACATGTTATTAAGTTTTTTCTTCAATTTAACTTTTTATGTTATCGTTCATTACATTGTCATAATGTTTTATGGAAATTTTATTTTCTTGCACAAAAAGTTTTGGGATGTTTATTTTGTATTGATGTCTGAGATAAGAAGTTTAATATGCTTTTAGAATTTTTTAATCCAATACTCGCTTGCAATGAATTTTATGTGATTTGGCCCCATGACTATTCTTGGATCTATTGTCCGTAGAAGTGCACATTTCAAGAGAGAGTCATAATCTGCAGTCAGAACTTGGAAGAAAATAATGGCTTTAGACAGCATCGTTGGGTGTTGTTTGACAATAGAGGCAATTGATTTTATTAATTTACAGGTGTTGGGAAATCCTGCTTACTTCTGCAGTTCACTCACAATTGATTTCAGCCAGTGCACGATTTAACCATTGGTGTTGAATTCGGGGCCAAAATGATCACAATTGACAACAAGCCCATCAAGTTGCAGATTTGGGACACAGTTTGTCTTAATGTTCTTGTGACTTTATCTTGTATGAGTTATGGCTTTACGATCTGTAATTCTAGAACAAACCTTCGTTTTCCTATAGCTGTTGACAGTGTAAGATTTGGATTAAGCCGAATATACCGTCGAAGTATCATCTGACAATTTTTTTCTTTACTCACTAGATACATATGATCTCTATTAATCATGTGTAAAATATCAGGCTGGTCAAGAATCCTTTAGGTCCATTACAAGGTCCTACTACAGAGGTGCTGCTGGGGCATTGCTTGTTTATGACATCACCAGGTAGAGATTCCAATGACTTTTTAAAATTTGGAATTTAATTCGTGTTCCTATTGGACAATCTGATATTTAATTCTTCAGGAGGGATACTTTCAACCACCTTGCCAGTTGGTTGGAGGATGCAAGGCAGCATGCGAATGCGAACATGAGCATAATGCTGATTGGAAACAAGTGCGATCTGGCTCACAGAAGAGCAGTAAGCACAGAAGAAGGGGAATAATTTGCAAAGGAGCATGGCTTGATTTTCATGGAGGCATCTACAATGATCGCTCAGAATGTTGAAGATGTGACATATTTTTCCAATATAAATACCCCTTGTTGGTACTCAGGTTTCATTGCATCCATACTTTGTATCAAATCTTTTATTATTGGTTTCTCTTTTTAGGCATTTATAAAGACCGTCTCAACAATCTACAGGAAGATTCAGGATGGAGCTTTTGATGTATCCAACGAGGTGAGATATGATTTGATTCTTGAGATCATAATTTGGAGTTTTTTCATAAGACGTTCTCTCTATTAGTGAATTTACTTTGTGTACAAAATAAATTTATCTGTTACTGGTAGAAGATATGATAAATTTTGTTGAATGTTTGAAAATGCCTGAAACACACTAACTGGAAACTCTCCCTCTTAAGTATAGTATATCCACTGTTCCGTGACTAAAGCAACGATAAGAGATGAGGAAAGGGAAATAAATGATACACAACTAGGGTAGAGACAAGAGATGTCAACTATTTATATACTTCGATAGGATGCATAGTCAGTGCTACACCGCTATAAAGATAATATATATATATGGTCTGGTTGATGATAAATCTGAAAAGCTGTCCTACTCATGTTGGATGTTTTGAGATATTGTATTTTGTAAATTAAGATGTTTGAATTGCATTGTGAAAAACTAGACAAGGACCAATCAACAAACTTATTTGTTCATGTTAACCAACTTTACTGGATGTCCATGCTTATTATGTATTTCTTGGATAGTCAAATGGAATCAAAGTTGGATACGGAGGTGTATCCGGACCTTTTGCAGGAAGAGATGGTGCTACTTCACAAGGAGGTGGTTGCTCTGCTTCTCGATCGGTATTCTTTTGGTTTGGAGGAAAATGGTATGTTTCTTGGATGTTAAAGCCAAAACTGAAGTATTCTGAAGAGTGTTTATTACTTCAAATTTTGATTATTTGATTTGACTATTCATTGAACTCCATGTACTGATATCCGCAAAAAACAGTGATGGTTGAGTGATTTTGTGCTGGGAATTGTCAAATGTATGTAAGAATGTTTCTTCAATATTTTTTTGTATATTTTTCTCTAAACAAATATTATGGTTTGTCTTCAGGGTGAAATGGCACAAAAGTATACAAACGCGTGTACAGTCAAGGCAAAGAGAACTTGAAAACCTACACCAAATGCAAACAGTACATGTAAGAAACATGTTTCTCTCTGAAGTTTGCTAATCCTCCACTTGGAAGATTTCTATTGTTCCTGCACCTTAGTGTAAATGAAAGCAACACACCCAATAATGTCACTAAAATTAGTTTCTGGGCAAACTTACTTTACAATTTAAGGACCTTTTTCTGTAATTTAAACCTTTTGTATGCATCAAAGTGTCTAATTTATATATTTTTATTCTGAGTACAAGAACTATAAATTTTTTTAGAACTGAAGAAATGTATTGATGATGACTTTATTATGCAGCTAGAGAAACTGAGCGACAAGCAATGTAAATCTGAATCTCAGCTTAAGTTCATCATAGAGGCCTGGCAACAGGTAAATCTTCATGAAGAGTGTAAGTTCCTGGTATAGGTTTTTTGGTTTCATGCGATCACGAGACTATCATGAGAATGTTACTCCTTTTTGCAGTATAATGCTCCGGCGACGCAGGAACGACAAGTAGAAGCTTGGACTGAGAAAACATCACTGCATACTACCCCACAAACGTCACTAGGTTCCGATTACTCTGTTTCTCTAAAGCGGGATTCACTCTTCCTTGACCGTGAAAGAGAGCTAGAATCCCGTTTGAGTTCATCCAGACTTTCAGTGTATGGAGCAGATCATGGACTTGGAAGTCGCCCTTCAGCAATAGGACATTCTGGCGGGCCTATTGTCACTCAGGTTTGGGCATGTAATTTGAATATTGCTTCTGTTAATTGAATTTAGGAGTTGGATGTTACTTCTTGCACTATTTCTTCCTTTAAATATGCCATGTTGATTCCTTGTGGCAGGTTGCACAGACAATGAAAGTACCACTTGCTTATGCAGAGGATATAATTGGAGTTCAGGGAGCAAATATTGATTACATTAGACTTCACCAGTGGTCACAGAGAGCAACTTTAGGGGAGCTATGGCAAGCTAGAATCCAGTTTACGACATTCCTACTCTCAGTTAGGTAGCAGTTCTTACGAAATATGTGTGGATGTGTACACGTTTTGGTGGTTGAATATGTCATTTCAAATTGTTAGTGTATTTTTGTGGATAGAGTACTTGTTGATTTATGTATGTGTCATTTTGGGATGGATTAATTAATATTATTAGTGTATTTTTAAGTTTCAAAAATATATTTATGGCATTATTGTATCTAAATCTTAATTTAGAAAATGTGTTCTATTGCTTCGAAAATTTTAGAATAAACGAAGTAAATCATTATCTTCTACTTCGTCTATTAATAAAATTACAAAGTAAAAATTATTCTATTACTTCGGTAATTTCATTAATAGACGAAGTAAAAGAATGCATTTTAATACGGTAATATAGGAAATTAACGAAGTAAAAGATATTATTTCACTTTGTAAATTACTGAAGTAATAGACAATATTTAACTTCGAAAATTTGATTAAAATCGAAGTAAAAGAATACATTTTACTTTGGTTATATACGAAATTAACGAAGTAACAGACAATATTTAACTTCGTCCAAAACTCGAAGTAAAATCATAGTTTTTACTTCAGTAAATTCATTAATTGACGAAGTATAAGAATATATTTGACTTCGTTTTTTATGAAATTAGCGAAGTACAATATATGTTTTTACTTCGGCACCGGTCCAATTCTGCCTCCAAAAAATGACCAAAGACTTCGGTAATTTAAGGTATAAGACTTCGGTGATTCAGCGAAGTAAAAAAGTACCCTATTACTTCACGTGACACTACTTCGGTAATTAAGTGCCTACGAATTCGGTTATTAACCGAAGTCTTACGCGATTTTTCTACTAGTGTAGTCATACTATGTAGTCCCATTGCTTCGCGATGTTTGTCAAATAATGGTCCTGGCAAGGGATTAGTAAGTGGATCAACGATATTGTCTGCAGAGGCCACTCTCTCGACAGTGATGTCTCCTCTTTCCACGATCTCCCGGATGATGTGGTATTTCCTCAGTACGTGTTTGGATCTTTGATGAGACCTTGGTTCCTTTGCCTGAGCAACTGCACCTGTGTTGTCACAGTACACCGGGACTGGACCAACAGCTTCAGGAATAACGCCCAACTCTTGGACGAAATTCCTCATCCAAACGGCCTCTTTAGCAGCAGCTGATGCCGCAATGTATTCTGCCTCAGTGGTGGAATCCGCTGTGGTGTCCTGCTTGGAACTCTTTCAAGAGATAGCACCGCCATTGAGCATGAACACAAATCCAGAGGTTGACTTCGAGTCATCCACGTCACTTTGGAAGCTAGAGTCGGTATAGCCTTCCAATTTCAGTTCTCTTCCTCCATAAACCATGAATACATTCTTAGTTCTTCTCAAGTACTTAAGAATATCCTTCACGGCTTTCCAATGAATTTGACCGGGATTGGCTTGATATCTGCTCGTGACACTCAGAGCAAATTCCACATCCGGTCTGGTGGATATCATCCCATACATGATACTCCCTATGGCTGACGCATATGGTATGTGTGTCATTTTCTCTATCTCTTCGTCAGTCTTGGGACACATAGACTTGGATAGAGAGACTCCATGACACATAGGTAGATGTCCTCTCCTGGACTCATCCATTGAAAACCTTTTCAATATAGTGTCGATGTAGGTAGCTTGAGTAAGTCCTATCATTCTCTTAGATCTATCTCTATAGATCTGTATCCCTAGAATATAGGACGCCTCACCCAAATCCTTCATCGAGAATCTACCTGATAACCATATCTTTGTTGACTGCAACATCCCTACATCATTCCCAATGAGTAAGATGTCATCAACATAAAGTACTAAGAATGTCACAGCATCCTTAACTACTTTCTTGTACACGCACGGTTCCTCCGGGTTCTTGATGAAACCAAAATCCTTTATTGTTTCATCAAATTTCTGGTTCCAACTTCTTGATGCTTGTTTGAGACCATAGATCGATCTCTGAAGCTTGCATACCTTATGCTCGCTTCCCATGGATGTGAATCCCTCGGGCTGCATCATATAGATTTCTTCCTTAATGTTTCCATTAAGAAATGCAGTCTTCACATCCATTTTCCATATCTCATAGTCATACCATGCTGCTATGGCAATAAGAATTCTTATGGACTTGAACATTGCGACTGGTGAAAAAGTTTCATCATAGTCAACTCCTTGTCTTTGAGTATAAGCTTTTGCCACCAATCGTGCCTTGTAGGTCAGTACCTTTCCATCAGGCTCAAGTTTTCTCTTATAGATCCATTTACACCCTATTGGAACAATTCCATCGAAAGGATCTACCAAAGTCCAAACTTGGTTTGTATGCATCGAATCTATTTCCGACTGCATAGCTTCAAGCCATAAATTCGAATCTGCATCAGAAATTGCTTCCTTGAAGTTTCTTGGATCACATCCAATGTCGGGTTCACTTTGATCCCCTTCAAGAAGAAAACCATATCTAATAGGAGGCCTAGAAGTCCTCTCGGATCTTCTAGTAATAGGCGTGTCAATCAATGGTTCCTGAGGTGTAGGATCATTATTTTGTATCTTGGGTTCTTCTCGAATTTCTTCGAGTTCCATCATCTTGCCTTTCTTATCCAATAAGAACTCCTTCTCCAAGAAGGTGGCATTCCTTGAAACAAACACTTTTGTTTCAGTAGGATGATAGAAATAATATCCGATTGAATTCTTCGGATACCCTACAAAATAACATAAGGTGGATCGACTATCCAACTTATCTCCCACTGTCTGCTTCACGTAAGTAGGACATCCCCAAATCCTCAAGTACGAATACTTAGGAGCTTTGCCATTCCATAACTCGTATGGTGTTTTGTTCACTGCTTTAGTGTGAATGTTGTTCAACAACAATACCGTCGTTTCAAGAGCATAGCCCCAAAACGAAGGTGGGAGCTCAGTGAAGCTCATCATGGATCGAACCATGTCCAACAAAGTTCGATTGCGACGCTCCGAAACACCATTAAGCTGAGGTGTCATAGGAGGAGTCCACTGAGAGAGAATCCCATTCTTTTTTAGATAGCTCAAAAACTCGGTACTCAAGTATTCTCCACCTCGATCTGATCGAAGTGCTTTAATCCTCTTACCTAGTTTGTTTTCTACTTCAGCCTTGAATTCTTTGAACTTTTCAAATGATTCATACTTATATTTCATCAAATATAAGTACCCATACCTAGAATAATCATCAGTAAAGGTAATGAAGTAGGTGTGACCAAATTTTGTACCAATACTAAATGGTCTGCAAACATCCGTATGGATCAAATCCAATAGATTTTGACTACGCTCAGGTTTTCCTTTGAAAGGAGATTTAGTCATTTTTCCTTTCAGGCAGGACTCACAAGTAGGCAGAGAGTTAATATCAGACATATCAAACATGCCCTCTCCCACTAGCTTGTTCATCCTCCTTGATGAAATATGACCTAGCCTAGCATGCCAAAGGTTTGCCGGGTTTTGACTATCGATTTTCCTTTTGTTCGTTGTTACCGGTTTATGAACATAATTTATTGGAACGTCTTTTAATTTTAAGTTATATAGATCGTTTTCAAGTTGTCCATTTCCAATCAAACATTCATTCTTGTAAATATTGCAAATCCCATTCACAAAATTGCAAGAAAATCCATCTCTATCAAGCATAGAAACAGAAATAATGTTTTTAATCAAGTCTGGAACAAATAAAACATCTCTCAAAAGTAACATAAAATCGTTCTGCAAAATTAAATAAACGTCTCCCACAGCTTTGGCTTCAACTCTAGAACCATTTCTGAGCCTCAGCTGGGTCTCACTCATTCTAAGCTTGCGACTTCTTGTCATCACCTGCAAATCATTGCAAATGTGAGATCCACATCCGGTATCCAATACCCAAGAAGTAGTATTAAGTGAAACATTTATTTCAATATAAAACATACCCTTCGCAGTTCGCAACTGCTCTAGATATTCCTTGCAGTTACGTTTCCAATGACTAGGTTTCTTGCAGTGATGGCAAACATCCTTGGACTTTTCCATGTTTGAAGCTTTTGTCTTGTTCTTCTTCTCGGGTCCGGTTTTCTTGGATGGGGTAGAACGTTTCTTACCCTTTGTACTTGGCCCCTTCTTAGCAGAAGAAGAGGAGCCCACCAAGAGAACCGGTTTATCCTTCTTTAAAGTGGCTTCATAAGTTACAAGCATATTGACCATCTTTTCAAGGGAGGCCTCTATCTTGTTCATATTGAAATTCACCACAAAACCGTCAAACGATGAAGGAAGAGAGAGAAGTAATAAGTCCACATTGAGTTCATGCTCCAATACCAATTCAAGCGTTACCAACTTCTGAATGAGCCAAATCACGCGTACCCCATGATCACGGACCGAAGTCCCTTCACGCATGCGGCACGTCATTAACTCTTTTACAGTAGCAAACCTTTCAGCTCTCGATTGAGCCCCAAAAAGTTCCTTGATTTGTACGTGAATGTCAGCAGCATTCACGGTATCCTCAAATCGCCTCTGGAGTTCATCAGACATCGAAGTTTGCATATAGCATTTGGCCTTGATATCATGGTCCCACCATTTATCAAGTTTGGCCAACTCTTCCGGACTTATATCAGCTGGTGCTTCCTTTGGACGAGATTTTTCTAACACGTAGAACATCTTCTCCAAGGTCAAGACAATCTTCAACTTACGGAACCATTCCGTATAGTTTGCGCCAGTCAGTTTATTTTGTTCGAGAATAGAGAATAGTGGATTGCGCGAATTCATCTTAATGAAATACTGAAAAGAAACAGACAATAATCAGTGATTGTTTAATTAATTTACTAAGACATAAAATAGGTGAAATTTATTTTATGAATCTCACTCCCACTATTTTAACGATTTCACTACCCTCTAGTGAAAACGAGAAATATTTTCTTTAGTGGGAACATGGAGTCCAATTGACAAACTATAGTCCCGAATAATATCAGCCAACCATAGTTTTCAAAAGGTAGAGCCCAATTGCTTCCAAAGCAACCTCCATGTTTTTACCTCATGTCCAATAAGGGCCCAATAATATGACGCCGTTTATTGTGACATGTCAAGATGACCCATCAATATCAAGTTGTGATGGACGGTCGCCATGTGGATCCCCAATAATATGAGCCAATCCCATGGGAGTTCCATCCAACTTACAACATGTGTCGATCCAATGTACAGCTTTCCGACGAACGGGCCCCCCCAATAATATGAGTCGGACCGTATCCGCGGGTAGCATCTCATACATTGATCGTTGATGGAAGGTAGGAACATTTAAACAATATTTAAATTTCCTTTATTTATCTTGATATCAATTTTAAATCATATTTAAAATGAGGGATTTTAATTTTGAAAATTTGTCTCATCATTTAAAATTTGTATGCTTGCGGGATTCATACAATTTAGTCTAAACATGCATACAACGATAATATCATATATTATATTTTAGGATGATCGATTCCATTACTAATCGACCCGTGGTTGCCAATCACGAGTCTAAGTCCAATCCTAGGTGATATGCAAGTATGCAATGCAATCCTATTACATTGTGCTTCCAATTTACATTTCTTCAGTCTTTATCATTGCTTGCTGGTCCCACCTCCATCTTCAAAAACTCCCACTATTTCTAGTGAATTTACAATAAATTACTATGACAAATAAAGGGATACATTGTAGGGGTGGGAACGGGCCATAAACCAGGCCCATTTTTATTACAAATGATAAAATCAAATTTGGGCCATAAACCAGGCCCATTAATAAAACCCAACAATCAATAATAAAGTCAAATGTAAACAACCTAACATACACCTATAATATTGGTCATGGCAATCGATCATCCTTATCCAATAATATTTAATTCAAAAATTAATTTATTGGATATCATGCAATGACAATAAATATAAATAGATAAAATCATATTTCATACATAAAATCTTATTTTATATATAAAATCATATTTTATCTAGTTTATCCATAAAATCATATTTTACATATAAAATCCAATTTTATACATAAAATCATATTTTATTAACAATTGTACCAAAATTAATAATTAAAGATTTAATTTATGGGATTAAATTTATAAATTTCCAAAATTCAAAATTTATCCAAAAATTAATTTTCTTAAAAATTTTGGGCTCAAACAATTTTGACCCATTGCCTCGTGGACCAACTGAAACAATTTTCAATCAGTCCAAAAACTGGGCCCAAAACCATTTTGGGCTAGAATTCATAATTCACGAAAAAATTTAATTTTTAATAAAAAATTTTCTGGCAAGCCCGGGAAAATTCTGGGCTGCCTGCCCGTCGCTGGGCCGCTCCATGCGGCCCAGCTGCGCGGGCTAGGGCAACGCTTGCCCTAGCTCGCGCAGGCTGCTGCGTGCAGCCCACTGCGCGCAGGGCTGCACGCGGCGCTGCTCGCTGCCTTCGGGCAGCGGGCAGCCCCGAAAATATTTATTTTTTTTTCTTTTCCGTTTTATTTTTCAGAAAAATCGAGGCTTTGTACAATCGATAAAATTTTAATCGTAAAATCCGAGAACAGCCTGGCTCTGATACCACTGTTGGAACACGGTCGTTTTCCGGATCGAAAAAGAAAGTGATACCCGGTGCAGCGGAAGTTTTAAATTTTTATATGGAACGATTCCATATGGGTATCAAATTCCTACGATTAAAATTGATAATATAAAATTTAAACAATATAAATTTTACCTTAAAATCTCGAAACGAGATTATGGACACCAACAGATTAAACTGCTCTTGTTGTATATCCCAGGAACTGATGAACGAACAATTCTTCAATCAGGTCCACGAACAGAAGTTTAATCCCTCTGATAGACTGCACTAGAAAGTCTATCAGAAGTTTCTACGAAGAGATAGAACAGATATGATCTGCTAATTCAGACTGCAAATTCGAAATTCGCAGACTGAAAATTCTCTAAGACAGAGAGAGGGGGCGGCCGAAATTCCTAGACTGGAGGCTAGGGTTTTTGAAAATCTGAGTGTAAGTTGTGTGTAATTTCTGTACTGCAATAACTTATTTATAATGTGGGCTGCTAACAGCTTAGGACCCATTAGTCCTAAGTTCAAGCCTGACAAGCAAAGCCCGCATGTTCAGAAATTAATATAAAATTCATCGTGACTCAGATTGATAAACCAATTTCACCAATGTGCACAGAAACCATTTCTGCATCTTTTAAAGTCAAGATAAATTTTCTGAATCCGAATTTAGTGGTTTCCAAAAATGTCCATCACTATGTCATTTTAGGAAATCTTACTCCCTCTACTCTTAAATAAGAAGTCCCACTTCTTTATTCACTAAATTTAACTCTTTAAATTTAATTATCTCAACGGGGATTAAAAATCCATTACTTGTGTGACCCTCAATGGTTCAGGGATACAACTAGTCGTGGGCTCACAACTCCTTGTGACTCGGAACAACAATTTCCGACTTGCCCATCGAATCATGGTAAGAGCGCCTAGCAACATCGCCCCATGATTCCCTAGGTATCACTAATAGTGCCTGCAAGAACCAATAGATTTTGGTTAGCGTACAGTACGGTCCCTTCATCCATATATCCCGATCGAATCAACAACCATTGGTAAATCGAGAGTCGTTCGAGATTCGATAACTATGCAATGCATCTTGAAGATCAAATAGTGACATCGCATGTGCTACTAAGAAACCATTTCTTAAAACACATCATGTACTCTGGCCAGATATTCTTCACACTAATATCTCCTCAGATTGCATAGGATATCCACACTCGCAAGTATGTGGTGAATCCTTGACAACAAAGCATCGACTCCTATATGTGTCGTAACTGTACCCAATCCCGACACCTGATGACCCCAATAGAGTCGGTAAATGAGTCAAAGTACAGTACCAGCATATAGAGTCTCAATGATGTTTCAAGAAGTAAGGACTAATGGTGTACAACCAAAACCGCGGACTTTATCCACTCGATAAGTGATAACCACTTGGAAAGTCCGGATAGGGTAGTTCGATCATTCATCGTATGAATATCCATTTGCATGCTTTGAACATCTCTATGTTCCATACCAATGAAACGTGGTACTCGGCATCGCAAATGCTAGTCTCAATCTCGAGCGATCCTTATCCTTATTAACGGACGGCTCAATCGACTAGGAACTGTTTAGAATATACAGTGACTATAAGATGTGTTTCATGATAGCCATCCCCATGTGCCACCACATCTTACATACACTATAGTATATTCAAGGTCTTCATCTAAACATCTTATAGTATGTCACAACATAATAATATGATAAAAGATAAAGTAAATGCCATTATAAAAGTGTAAATTATATTAAACAAAAGATTGTTTATACATAGAGTCATAAAAGTCCTTAGCCACAAGTTGGCTCACCGGGCACCCACTCTTTCAATAAGGTGGATCGACTATCCAACTTATCTACCACTGTCTGCTTCACATAAGCAGGACATCCCCAAATCCTCAAGTACGAATACTTAGAAGCTTTGCCATTCCATAACTCGTATGGTGTTTTATTTACTGCTTTAGTGTGGACGGTGTTTAACAAAAATACCGTCGTTTCAAGCGCTAAGCCCCAAAACGAAGGTGGGAGCTCAGTGAAGCTCATCATGGATCGAACCATGTCCAACAAAGTTCGATTGCGATGCTTCGAAACACCATTAAGCTGAGGTGTCATAGGAGGAGTCCACTGAGAGAGAATCCCATTCTCTTTTAGATAGTCCAAAAACTCGGTACTTAAGTATTCTCCACCTCGATCCGATCGAAGTGCCTTAATACTTTTACCTAGTTTGTTTTCTACTTCAGCCTTGAATTCTTTGAACCTTTCAAATGCTTCAGACTTATATTTCATTAAATATAAATACCCATACCTAGAATGATCATCAGTAAAGGTAATGAAGTAGGTGTTGCCACATTTAGTACCAATCCTAAATGGACCGCAAACATCTGTATGGATCAAATCCAACAGATTTTGACTACGCTCAGGTTTCCCTTTGAAAGGAGATTTAGTCATTTTTCTCTTTAGGCAGGACTCTCAAGTAGGTAGAGAGTTAATATCAGACATATCAAACATGCCCTCTCCCACTAGCTTGTTCATCCTTCTTGAGGAAATATGACCTAGCCTAGCATGCCAAAGGTTTGCCGGGTTTTGACTATCGTCCTTCCTTTTAATTGTTGTTACTGGTTTATCAACATAACTAATTGGAACGTCTTTTAATTTTAAGCTATATAGATCTTTTTCAAGTTGTCCATTTCCAATCAAACATTCATTCTTGTAAATATTGCAAATCCCATTCACAAAATTGCAAGAAAAGTCATCTCTATCAAGCATAGAAATAGATATAATGTTTTTGACCAAATCCGAAACATATAAAACATCTCTCAAAAATTACTTAAAATTGTTCTGCAAAACTAAATAAATGTCTCATATAGCCTTAGCTGGGTCTCACCCATCCTTTGCTTACGACTTCTTGTCATTACCTGCAAATCATTGCAAATGTGAGATCCACATCCGGTATCCAATACCCAAGAAGAAGTATTAAGCGAAATATTTATTTCAATGTAAAACATACCCTTTGCAGTTCGCAACTATTCGAGGTATTCCTTGCAGTTACGTTTCCAATGACCGGGTTTCTTGCAGTAATGGAAAACGTTTTCATCTTTTATCCCATTTGAAACCTTGGCCTTTCCATTCTTATTTGGTACAATCTTCTTGGGCGGGGCAGAACTTTTCTTACCCTTTCCACTTGGTCCTTTCTTAGAGTTAGAAGAGGAGCCAACCAAGAGTACCGGTTTATCCTTCTTTAGTGTGGCTTCATATGTGACAAGCATATTGACCATCTCTTCAAGGGTGGCCTCTATCTTGTTCATATTTAAGTTCATCACAAAACCATCAAACGATGAAGGAAGTGATAAAAGCAACAAGTCCGCGCTAAGTTCATGCTCCAAAGTCAAGTCGAGTGTTACCAACTTTTCAATGAGCCCAATCATGTGCACCCCATGCTCACGGACCGAAGTCCTATCTCGCATGCGGCTCGTCATGAGCTCTCTGATGGTGGCATACCTCTCCGACCTTGACTGAGCTCCAAAGAGTTCTTTGAGGTTCTTGTGAATGTCAGCAGCATTCACGGTATCCTCGAATCTCCTTTGAAGCTCATCAGACATCGAAGCCTGCATGTAGCATTTGGCCTTGATATCATGGTCCCACCATAAATCAAGTTTGGCCAACTCTTCCGGACTTGTATTATCCGGGGCTTCCTTCGGAGGCGGCTTCTCTAACACGTAGAAAGCTTTTTCCGAAGTAAGAATAATTTTCAACTTACGGAACCATTCCGTATAGTTTGCGCCACTCAATTTGTTTTGTTCGAGAATTGAAAACAGTGGATTGCGAGAAGTCATTGTAATAGTATACTGAATAGGAAACAGACAATAATCAATGATTGTTTAATTAATTTACTAAGACATAAAATGTGGCGAATTTTAATTTTATGAATTACACTCCCACTATTTTAACGATTTCACTACCCTCTAGTGAAAACGGGAAACTGTTTTCCTTAGTGAGAACATGGAGTCCAATTGACAAATCATGATCCCGAATAATATCAGCCAACCATAATTTTCAAAAGGAAGAGCCCAATTACTTCCAAAGTAACCCCCATGTTTTTACCTCATGTCCAATAAGGGCCCAATAATATGACGCCGTTTATTGTGACATGTCAAGATAACTCATCAATATTAAGTTGTGATGGACGGTCGCCATGTGGATCCCCAATAATATGTGCCAATCCCATGGGAGTTCCATCCAACTTACAACATGTGTCGATCCAATGTACAGTTTTTCGACGAACGGGTCCCCCCCAATAATATGAGCCGGACCGTATCCACGGGTAGCATCTCATACATTGATCGTTGATGGAAGGTAGGAATATTTAAACAATATTTAAATTCCCTTTTTATTAATCTTGATATCAATTTTAAATCATATTTAAAATGAGGGATTTTTAATTTTGAAAATTTGTCTCATCATGCAATTTATGTATGTTTGCGGGATTCATACAATTTAGTCTAAACATGCATACATCAATAATATCATATATTATTTAAGGATGATCGATCCCATTAACTAATCGACCCGTGGTTGCCAATCACGAGTCTAAGTCCAATCCTAGGTGATATGCAAGTATGCAATGCAATCCTATTACATTGTGCTTCCAATTTACATTTATTCGGTCTTGATTGTCTGTTGGGCCCACCATTTCTTCAAATCTTTGTCTCCCACTAAGTCTAACAAATTTACAATAAATTTCGATGACAAATATGGGATACATTTTTAGGGGTGGGAACGGGCCATAAACCAGGCCCACTTTTATTAAATATGACAATCATATTGGGCTATAAACCAAGCCCATTAATAAACACCAACAACAATAAGACAAATGTAAATCACCTAACATACACCTAAAACATTGGTCATGGCAATCGATCATCCATTATCCATTAATTAATTCAATAATTAAATAATTGGATAAACATGCAAAGACATCATAATTTAAAAGATAAAATCATATTTTATCTTATACATCCATAAGATCATATCTTATCATCAATTTTACCAAAATAATTAATTTTATAAAATTTAATTTAACGGATAAAATTTATAAATTTTCCAAAAATTCAAATTTATCCAAAAATCAATTTTAAAATTTTCGAACTCGAACAATTCGATCTGATGCCTCGTGAACCAATCAAAAACAATTTTCGATCGGATCAACAACTAAAATTTCAAAAATAAAAATTTTAATTAAAAATTAAAATTAATTTTTTCGGGCTGCCCGGGACAATCCCGGGCAGCCCGCGCCCCAAAAAGGGGCCCGGGCTGGGCAGCGACGATCGCTGCCCTAGGAAACGCCCAGCGCTGCCCTGGGCAGCGACAATCGCTGCCCGATTTGCCCATTAAAATTCAATTTTAAATTTTCGTTTTGTTTCA
This sequence comes from Henckelia pumila, assembly GCF_033568475.1. Classification (NCBI taxonomy): domain Eukaryota; kingdom Viridiplantae; phylum Streptophyta; class Magnoliopsida; order Lamiales; family Gesneriaceae; genus Henckelia; species Henckelia pumila. Next base: position 114,974,305 of record NC_133122.1, on the reverse strand, counting down.
AAAACCGAAGCTTAAAAATTTTGTACAATCGATTAATTTAATCGTTTGATCTGAGAAACCTGTCTCTGATACCACTGTTGGAAAACGGTGTTCAGATCAATTAAGAATTGATACCCGGTTTAGCGGAAGTTTAAAATTTTATTTTATTATATGGAACGATTCCATATATGGGTATCAAACTTTTACGATTAAATTTGTTCAAGTAAAAATAAAACACAGTTAAATTTTTACCTCGTCAAGCAAAGGCTTGATCGTGGACTCCAACAGAATTTAATCTGCTCTTCTTGTAAATCCCGGGAACCGATGACAGTCACGATATAACTCCGGAATTAGGTACATGAATGAAAAACAGAAACCCTCTGATTTACTGCACTAGAAATCAATCAGAAGTTTTACGTAGAGAATAAACAGATATGATCGGTTAATTCGATTTGTAATTTTTCACAAAAATCACAAGTCGAATTTTCTCCAAAAGGGACAGAGGATTTCGAAAATCCCCTTGAAAATTCTAGAGTGTATTTTCGAAAAATTGCAATATACAATGTGTGTGATTTTCGAACCCAACACCTCTATTTATAGATAATTTCTAGTTATAATTGTATCAGGACTCTAACTCCTTAAAGTCCACAATCCATAACTTAAGCCCAACAATCCAAGCCTGTTGTTATAGAAATTAATATAAAATTCATCGTGACTCCGATTGATAAACTGATTTCACCAATGTGAACAAAAACCATTTCTGCATCTTTTAGAGTCAAGAAAATTTTTCTGAATCCGAATTCAGTGATTTCCAAAAATGCCCATCCCTATGTCATTTTAGGAAATCCCACTCCCTTTAGTTAAGAAGTCCAACTTCTCTTTCATTAAATTTAACTCTTTAAATTTAACTATCTCTACGGGGTTTTAGTAATCCATTACTTGTGTAACCCTCAATGGTTCAGGAATACAGCTAGCCGTGGGCTCACAACTCCTTGTGACTCGGAACAACAATTTCCGACTTACCCATCGAATCATGGTAAGAGCGCCTAGCAACATCGCCCCCATGATTCCCTAGGTATTACTGATAGTGCCTGCAAGAACAAGTAGATTTTGGTTAGCGTACAGTACGGTCCCTTCAACCAAATATCCCGATCGAATCAACAACCATTAGTGCATTGAGAGTCGTTCGAGATTCGATAACTATGCATTACATCTTGGAGATCTATTAGTGACATCGCATGTGTTACTAGGAACACCAAGTAACCTAAAACACATCATGTACTCTGGCCAGAGATTTGTCACACTAATATCTCCTCAGATCGCATAGGATATCCACACTCGCAAGTATGTGGTGAATCCTTGACAACAAAGCATCGACTCCTATATGTGTCGTAACTGTACCCAATCCCGACACCTGATGACCCCAATAAAGTCGGTAAATGAGTCAAAGTACAGTACTAGAATATAGAGTCTCAATGATGTTTCAAGTAATAAGGACTAATGGTGTACAACCAAAACCGCGGACTTTATCCACTCGATAAGTGATAACCACTTGGAAAGTCCGAATAGGGTAGTTCGATCATTCATCATATGAATATCCATTTGCATGCTTTGAACATCTCTATGTTCCATACCAATGAAACTTGGTACTCGGCATCGCAAATGCTAGTCTAAATCTCGAGCGATCCTTATCCTTATTTGCGGACGGCTCAATTGACTAGGAACGGTTTAGAATATACAGTGACTATAAGATGTGTTTCATGATAGCCATCCCCATGTGCTACCACATCTTACATACATAAAGACCTTGAATATAAGATGTGTTTCATGATAGCCATCCCCATGTGCTACCACATCTTACATACACTATAGTATATTCAAGGTCTTTATCAAAAAAACAATAGTATATCATAATATAACAATATGAAGAAAGATAAAGTCAATGCCATTATAAGAGTGTAAATTATATTAAACAAAAGATTGTTTTACATAGAGTCATAAAAGCCCTTAGCCACAAGTTGGCTAACCGGGCACCCACTCTTTCAAAGTATGCATGTTTTATTTGTTTGCATGGATTATGTGATTGCATGTTTTATATGACTTTATATATACAGCATGTCACGAGTGTATGTTGCGTACATGAGAATATTGAGCTTTTACCTTAAAGGTATCCTGTAGTAGGGCGCTCACCCTACGAGTTGTGGATGGTTGGATATTTAAGTCTTGTGTCAGGTCACCTTTATGGTTGGACACATGTACTTGTATCAGATCACCATTATCCAATTGGTATATGAGCCACCTCCTGAGGTGACGGCGCAACGTGCTATATACCCTGGGCCCAGTCTTTGAGAATATTTCTTGACCTGAGAGTCTTGGTACCCAGTTCATTTGCATACATGCACACATAACACCGTATAATTGTACTCTCGTACTGAGCATGATAGGCTAACTTCCGGTTGTTTTCTGTGTTGGAAAAACTGGCGGTAAGATCAATCACGATTGATACCCGGTGCAGCGGAAGTTTAAAATTTTTATCATGGAACAATTCCATGGTGTGGGTATCAACCATTCAACGATTAAATTATTGTGTGTGTAAAATTCAAATAACAATTAATTAAATTTTACCTTCAATCTCGAAGCGAGATTATTGGACACCACACAGATTTCTCTGCGCTTCTTGTATCTCCCAGGAACTGATGAACTCCTTCAATCAGGTCCACGAATGGGGTTTAAATCCCTCTGATAGATTGCACTAGAAAATCTATCAGAAGTTTTTCTGCGAAGAGATTAAACGAATCTGATTCGTTATTCCTGACTGCAATTAAAAATCACAGACCGGAATTTCTCGGGCAGAGCAGGAGGGGGACGGCCGAAAATTCTTTGAGAGAGCTAGGGTTCGATTTTTTTCCTCTCTCAGAATAATGAGCTGTTATGTCAAATTTCTGTACTGCAATAACTTATTTATAATGCAGGCCACTAACACCTTAGGGCCCATTAGTCATAAGCTAGGGCCCGACAAGCAAAGCCCGCACGTTCAGAAATTAATATAAAATTCATCGTGACTCCGATCGATGAACCAATTTCACCAATGTGCACAGAAACCATTTCTGCACATTTTAAAGTCAAAATAAATTTTCCTGAATCCGAATCCAGTGGTTTCCAAAAATGTCCATCCCTATGTCATTTTAGGAAATCCTACTCTCTTACTCTTATTTAAGAAGTCCAACTCCTTAGTTCATTAAATTTAACTCTTTAAATTTAACTATCTCAACGGGGATTAAAACTCCATTACACTGTGTGACCCTCAATGGTTCAGGGATACAGCTAGCCGTGGGCTCACAACTCCTTGTGACTCGGAACAACACTTTCCGACTTGCCCAACGAATCAAGGTAAAGCGCCTAGCAACATCGCCCCATGATTCCCTAGGTATCACTGATAGTGCCTACAAGAACCAGTAGATTTTGGTTAGCGTACAGTACGGTCCCTTCATCCATATATCCCGATCGAATCAACAACCATTGATATATCGAGAGTCGCTCAAGATTCGATAACTATGCAATGCATCTTGAAGATCAAATTAGTGACATCGCATGTGCTACTAAGAAACCATTTCTTAAATCACATCAAGTACTCTGGCCAGAGATTTGTCACACTAATATCTCCTCAGATCGCATAGGATATCCACACTCGCAAGTATGTGGTGAATCCTTGACAACAATGCATTGACTCCTATATGTGTCGTAACTGTACCCAATCTCGACACCTGATGACCCCATAGAGTCGGTAAATGAGTCAAAGCACAGCACTAGCATATAGAGTCTCCATGATGTTTCAAGTCGTAAGGACTAATGGTGTACAACCAAAACCGCGGACTTTATCCACTCGATAAGTGATAACCACTTGGAAAGTCCGGATAGGGTAGTTCGATTATTCATCATATGAATATCCATTTGCATGCTTCGAGCATCTCCATGTTCCCTACCAATGAAACGTGGTACTCCGCATCGCAAATGCTAGTCTCAAACTCGAGCGATCCTTATCCTTATTATCGGACGGCTCAATCGACTAGGAACGGTTTTAGAATATACAGTGACTATAAGATGTATTTCATGATAGACATCCCCATGTTCTACCACATCTTACATATACTATAGTATATTCAAGGTCTTTATCAAAACAACAATAGTATATCACAATATAACAATATGAAGTAATATAAAGTCATTGCCATTAATAAAAGTGTAAATAATATTAAACAAAAGATTGTTTATACAAAGAGTCATCAAAGCCCATAGCCACACAGTTGGCTCAATGGGCACCTACTCTTACAATCTCCCACTTGCCCTATAGCCAACTAGTCATACTACGTAGACCCATTGCTTCGCGATGTTTGTCAAACAATGGTCCTGGCAAGGGCTTAGTAAGCGGATCAGCGATATTGTCTGCAGAGGCCACTCGTTCGACAATGATGTCTCCTCTTTCCACAATCTCCCGGATTATGTGGTATTTCCTCAGTACGTGTTTGGATCTTTGATGAGACCTTGGTTCCTTTGCTTGAGCAACGGCACCCGTGTTGTCACAGTACACCGGGACTGGACCAACAAATTCAGGAATAACGCCCAACTCTTGGACGAACTTCCTCATCCAAACGGCCTCTTTAGCAGCAGCTGATGCTGCAATGTATTCAGCCTCAGTGGTGGAATCCGCTGTGGTGTCCTGCTTGGAACTCTTCCAAGAGACAGCACCGCCATTGAGCATGAACACAAATCCAGAGGTTGACTTTGAGTCATCCACATCACTTTGGAAGCTAGAGTCGGTATAGCCTTCCAATTTGAGATCTCGTCCTCCATACACCATGAACATATTCTTAGTCCTTCGCAAGTACTTAAGAATGTCCTTCACGGCTTTCCAATGCATTTGACCAGGATTAGACTGATATCTGCTCGTGACACTCAGAGCAAATGCTACATCCGGTCTGGTAGATATCATCCCATACATGATACTACCTATAGCTGACGCATATGGTACATGTGTCATATTCTCTATCTCTGCATCAGTCTTGGGACACATAGACTTGGATAGAGAAACTCCATGACACATGGGTAGATGTCCTCTTTTGGACCCATCCATTGAAAACCGTTTCAATATGGTATCGATGTAGGTTGATTGAGTGAGTCCTATCATTCTCTTAGACCTATCTCTATAGATCTGTATCCCAAGAATGTAGGATGCCTCTCCCAAATCCTTCATCGAAAATCTACCTGATAACCATATCTTTGTTGACTGCAACATCCCTACATCATTCCCAATGAGTAGGATGTCATCAACATAAAGTACTAAGAATGTCACCGCATCCTTAACTACTTTCTTGTACACGCAAGGTTCCTCCGGGTTCTTGATGAAACCAAAATCTTTTATTGTTTCATCAAATTTCTGGTTCCAACTTCTTGATGCTTGTTTTAGACCATAAATTGATCTCTGAAGCTTGCATACCTTATGCTCGCTTCCCATGGATGTGTACCCCTCAGGCTGCTTCATATAGATTTCCTCCTTAATGTCTCCATTAAGAAAAGCAGTCTTCACATCCATTTGCCATATCTCATAGTCATACCATGCAGCTATGGCAATTAGGATTCTTATGGACTTGAACATTGCAACTGGTGAAAAGGTTTCGTCATAGTCAACTCCTTGCCTTTGAGTATAACCTTTAGCCACCAATCGCGCCTTGTAGGTCAATACCTTACCATCAGGCCCAAGCTTTCTTTTGTAGATCCATTTGCACCCTATCGGAACAATTCCATCGGGAGGATCTATTAAAGACCAAACTTGGTTTGTATGCATCGAATCCAATTCTGACTGCATAGCTTCAAGCCATAAATTCGAATCCGCATCAGAAATTGCTTCCTTGAAGTTTCTTGGATCACATCCAATGTCGGGTTCATCTTGATCCCCTTCAAGAAGAAGACCATATCGAACTGAAGGTCTAGAAGTCCTTTCGGATCTTCTAGGTGCAGGCGTGTCCAGCAATGGTTCCTGAGGTGTAGGATCGTTATTTTGTATTTCGGGTTCTTCTCGAACTTCTTCGAGTTCCATCATCTCGCCTTTCTTATCCAATAAGAACTCCTTCTCCAAGAAGGTGGCATTCCTAGAAACAAACACCTTTGTTTCAGCAGGATAATAGAAATAATATCCGATTGAATTCTTCGGATACCCTACAAAATAACATAAGCTGGATCGACTATCCAACTTATCTCCCACTGTCCGCTTCACGTAAGCAGGACATCCCCAAATCCTCAAGTACGAATACTTAGGAGCTTTGCCATTCCATAACTCGTATGGTGTTTTGTCCACTGCTTTAGTGTGGACGTTGTTCAACAACAATACCGCCGTTTCAAGCGCATAGCCCCAAAACGAAGGTGGAAGCTCAGTGAAGCTCATCATAGATCGAACCATGTCCAACAAAGTTCGATTACGACGCTCCGATACACCATTAAGCTGTGGTGTCATAGGAGGAGTCCACTGAGAGAGAATCCCATTCTCTTTCAGATAGTCCAAAAACTCGGTACTCAAGTATTCTCCACCTCGATCCGATCGAAGTGCTTTAATACTTTACCTAGCTTGTTTTCTACTTCAGCCCTGAATTCTTTGAACTTTTCAAATGCTTCAGACTTATATTTCATTAAATATAAATACCCATACCTTGAATAATCATCAGTAAAGGTAATGAAGTAGGTGTGGCCATGTTGAGTCCCTACTCTAAATGGACCACAAACATCTGTATGGATCAAATCCAACAGATTCTGACTACGCTCAGGTTTCCCCTTAAAAGGAGATTTAGTCATTTTTCCTTTTAGGCAGGATTCACAAGTAGGTAGAGAATTAATATCAGACATATCAAACATGCCCTCTCCCACTAGCTTGTTCATCCTCCTTGAGGAAATATGACCTAGCCTAGCATGCCAAAGGTTTGCTGGGTTTTGACTATCGATTTTCCTTTTGTTTGTTGTCGCCGGTTTATCAACATAATTCACTGGAACGTCTTTTAGTTTTAAGTTGTATAGATCGTTTTCAAGTTGTCCATTTCCAATTAAACATTCATTCTTGTAAATATTGCAAATCCCATTCACAAAATTGCAAGAATAACCATCTCTATCAAGCATAGAAATAGAAATAATGTTTTTAATTAAATCTGGCACAAATAAAACATCTCTTAACAATAATTTAAAACCGTTCTGCAAAGTCAAACAAACATCTCCAATGGCCGTAGCTTCAACTCTGGAACCATTCCCGAGCCTCAGCTGGGTCTCACCCATTCTAAGCCTGCGACTTCTTGTCATCACCTGCAAATCATTGCAAATGTGAGATCCACATCCGGTATCCAATACCCAAGAAGTTGTATTAAGTGACATGTTTATTTCAATATAGAACATACCCTTTGCAGTTCCCAACTGCTCAAGATATTCCTTGCAGTTGCGCTTCCAATGACCCGGCTTCTTGCAGTAATGGCAAACATCCTTGGATTTTCCATTGTTTGAAGCCTTTGTCTTTTGCTTCTTCTCGGGCTCGACTTTCTTGGGTGGGGTAGAACGTTTCTTGCCCTTCATACTTGGCCCCTTCTTAGCAGAAGATGAGGAGCCCACCAAGAAAGCTGGCTTATCCTTCTTAAGTGTGGATTCATATGTAACGAGCATATTGACCATCTCTTCTAGGGTGGCCTCTATCTTGTTCATATTAAAATTTATCACAAATCCATCAAATGAAGAAGGAAGAGACAGAAGCAATAAATCCACATTGAGTTCATGCTCGAACACCAAATCTAGGGTCGCCAACTTCTGTATGAGCCAAATCACTCGTACCCCATGATCACGGACCGAAGTCCCTTCACGCATGCGGCACGTCATCAACTCCTTAACAGTAGCGAACCTTTCAGCCCTCGACTGAGCCCCAAAAAGTTCCTTGAGTTGCGTGTGAATGTCAGCAGCATTCACCGTGTCCTCAAATCGCCTCTGGAGTTCATCAGACATCGAGGCTTGCATATAGCATTTGGTCTTGATGTCATGGTCACACCATGCATCAAGTTTGGCCAATTCCTCCGGACTTATGTCAGCTGGTGCTTCCTTCGGAGGTGCTTTCTCTAACACGTAGAGCATTTTCTCCGAAGTTAAGACAATCTTCAACTTCCGGAACCATTCCGTATAGTTGGCGCCAGTCAACTTGTTTTGTTCGAGGATCGAGAATAATGGATTTCGCGAATTCATTGTATGAAATACTGAAAAGAAAAACAGACATATATCAATGATTGTTTAACAATTTACTAAGACATAAAATAGGCGAATTTAATTTTATGAATCTCACTCCCACTATTTTAACGATTTCACCACCCTCTAGTGAAAACGGGAAACTTTTTCCTTAGTGAGAACATGGAGTCCAATTGACAAACTTATGGTCCCGAATAATATCAGCCAACCATAATTCTCAAAAGGTAGAGCCCAATTGCTTCCAAAGCAACCCCCATGTGTTTACCTCATGTCCAATAAGGGCCCAATAATATGACGCCGTTTAAAGTGACATGTCAAGATGACCCATCAATATTAAGTTGTGATGGACGGTCGCCATGTGGATCCCCCAATAATATGAGCCGATCCCATGGGAGTTCCACCCAACTTACAACATTTGTCGATCCAATGTACAGCTTTCCGACGGACGGGCCCCCCCAATAATATGAGCCGGACCGTATCCGCGGGTAGCATCACATACATTGACCGTTGATGGAAGGTGGGAACATTTAAACAAATTTAAATTTCCTTTATTTATCTTGATATAAATTTTAAATCATATTTAAAATGAGGGATTTTTAATTATAAAAATATTTGTCTCATCATATTTAATTTATTGCATGCTTGCCGGATTCACGCAATTATGTCTAAACATGCATACAATCATAATATCAAATATTATATAGGATGATCGATTCCATTTCTAATTGACCCGTGGTTGCCAATCACGGGTCTTAGTCCAATCCTAGGTAATATGCAGTATGCAATGCAATCCTATTACATGTGCTTCCAATTTACATTTCTTCAGTCTTTATTGTCTGCTGGGCCCACCATCTTCAAATCTTGATCTCCCACTAAATCTAATGCATTTACAATAAATAACAATGACAAGTAGGGGATACATTTTTAGGGGTGGGAACGGGCTATAAACCAAGCCCACTTTTATTACATATGACATTCATATCGGGCCATAAACCAGGCCCATTAATAAAACCAACAACAATAAAAACAAAATGTAAATTCCTAACATACACCTACAAAATTGGTCATGGCAATCGATCATCCTTATCCAATAACATTTAATTCAAAATTAATTTATTGGATAACATGCAGTGGCAATTCAAATTTAAACAAGATAAAATCATATTTTATATATAAAATCTCATTTCACATATAAAATCATATTTTATCTCTATATCAAATAAAATCATATTTTATCTATAAAATCCAATTTTACAAATAAAATCATATTTTACTCAATATATCATAAGATCATATCTTATCATCAATTGTACCAAAATAATTGATTTCAAAATTCAATTTACGGATAAAATATTAAAATTTTCCAAAAATTCAAATTTATACAAAATCAATTTTAAAATTTACGGACTCGAACAATTCGATCCGAAATCTCGTGAACCAATCAAAAACAATTTTTGATCGGACCAAAAATAAAATTTTAACATATTAAAATTAATTTTTAATAAAAATAATAATTTTTCCCGCGGGCCGCCCGGGACACTCCCGGGCCGGCCCGCACCCGGGGCACGGGCCGGGGGCAGCCAGGCTGCCCCCTTAGGGCAGCAACAATTGCTGCCCTGGCGGCGCCGTGCGCCGCCCTGGGCAGCGCCGAGCGCTGCCCTGCGCAGCGCCCAGCGCTGCGCTGGGCGGCGCCGTGCGCCGCCCTGGGCGGCGACGGTCGCCGTCCTGGGCGGCGCCATGCGCCCCCTTTGGGCGGCGCCGTGCGCCGCCCGGGGCAGCAACAATTGCTGCCCCACCGGGCAGCGATCCAATCGCTGCCCGGGTTTTGCCCCGAAAAAAAATTTTTTTATTTAAAAATATTTATTTTGTTTTCCAAAAACCGAGATTCAAAAATTTTGTACAATTGATTAATTTAATCGTTTGATCTGAGCAACCTGGCTCTGATACCACTGTTGGAAAAACTGGCGGTCAGATCAATCACGATTGATACCCGGTGCAGCGGAAGTTTAAAATTTTTATCATGGAACAATTCCATGGTGTGGGTATCAACCATTCAACGATTAAATTATTGTGTGTGTAAAATTCAAATAACAATTAATTAAATTTTACCTTCAATCTCGAAGCGAGATTATTGGACACCACACAGATTTCTCTGCGCTTCTTGTATCTCCCAGGAACTGATGAACTCCTTCAATCAGGTCCACGAATGGGGTTTAAATCCCTCTGATAGATTGCACTAGAAAATCTATCAGAAGTTTTTCTGCGAAGAGATTAAACGAATCTGATTCGTTATTCCTGACTGCAATTAAAAATCACAGACCGGAATTTCTCGGGCAGAGCAGGAGGGGGACGGCCGAAAATTCTTTGAGAGAGCTAGGGTTCGATTTTTTTCCTCTCTCAGAATAATGAGCTGTTATGTCAAATTTCTGTACTGCAATAACTTATTTATAATGCAGGCCACTAACACCTTAGGGCCCATTAGTCATAAGCTAGGGCCCGACAAGCAAAGCCCGCACGTTCAGAAATTAATATAAAATTCATCGTGACTCCGATCGATGAACCAATTTCACCAATGTGCACAGAAACCATTTCTGCACATTTTAAAGTCAAAATAAATTTTCCTGAATCCGAATCCAGTGGTTTCCAAAAATGTCCATCTCTATGTCATTTTAGGAAATCCTACTCCCTTACTCTTATTTAAGAAGTCCAACTCCTTAGTTCATTAAATTTAACTCTTTAAATTTAACTATCTCAACGGGGATTAAAACTCCATTACACTGTGTGACCCTCAATGGTTCAGGGATACAGCTAGCCGTGGGCTCACAACTCCTTGTGACTCGGAACAACACTTTCCGACTTGCCCAACGAATCAAGGTAAAGCGCCTAGCAACATCGCCCCATGATTCCCTAGGTATCACTGATAGTGCCTACAAGAACCAGTAGATTTTGGTTAGCGTACAGTACGGTCCCTTCATCCATATATCCCGATCGAATCAACAACCATTGGTATATCGAGAGTCGCTCAAGATTCGATAACTATGCAATGCATCTTGAAGATCAAATTAGTGACATCGCATGTGCTACTAAGAAACCATTTCTTAAATCACATCAAGTACTCTGGCCAGAGATTTGTCACACTAATATCTCCTCAGATCGCATAGGATATCCACACTCGCAAGTATGTGGTGAATCCTTGACAACAATGCATTGACTCCTATATGTGTCGTAACTGTACCCAATCTCGACACCTGATGACCCCCATAGAGTCGGTAAACGAGTCAAAGCACAGCACTAGCATATAGAGTCTCCATGATGTTTCAAGTCGTAAGGACTAATGGTGTACAACCAAAACCGCGGACTTTATCCACTCGATAAGTGATAACCACTTGGAAAGTCCGGATAGGGTAGTTCGATTATTCATCATATGAATATCCATTTGCATGCTTCGAACATCTCCATGTTCCCTACCAATGAAACGTGGTACTCCGCATCGCAAATGCTAGTCTCAAACTCGAGCGATCCTTATCCTTATTATCGGACGGCTCAATCGACTAGGAACGGTTTTAGAATATACAGTGACTATAAGATGTATTTCATGATAGACATCCCCATGTTCTACCACATCTTACATATACTATAGTATATTCAAGGTCTTTATCAAAACAACAATAGTATATCACAATATAACAATATGAAGTAATATAAAGTCATTGCCATTAATAAAAGTGTAAATAATATTAAACAAAAGATTTTTTATACAAAGAGTCATCAAAGCCCATAGCCACACAGTTGGCTCAATGGGCACCTACTCTTACAATCTGTTGGCTAGATCCCCTATTCCATGGGGCAGTTACAGGTAGTTCTCCCGGTGACAGGGAGGTTAGATGGTGACCAAGGCTGGATAACAGGGTTGACCACTAGGATTTTCTTACCTGGTATTATTTTATTATAAGACTCTGCAGTTACTCTGATTAAGATTATTTTATTGATTAATTTCATGCTTAAGTTCTGATTAGTAGGTGATCACGGTGCGGATCACTACATTTATGATATTAGAGCATGCAATAAGATTCTTTGGGACATAGAATATGTTTTGGGTTATCCTTGTAGGATTACAAGTTGGATTCAATATCGATAGCAATATCAAAAATTGGAATAGAAAGATGTCTAGGCTTTTCCAAGATCGTCATCGCCAAGGTCGGCATCAAAGTTTCGTATTATTTGGATCCCAGCAGGATGGAGCTGGAAGAGGAGATCCAGTTTTCAACGCCAGGAACTTCTCCAGGTTGAAAGGAATGTGTGACATGTAGTCATCCATTCCGCGTCGACCAAGGAAGCCACCCCGAAAGACTCTTCACTTGTAGTTGTAGAGATTGTCAGGGAAATCTTGTCTCATCTACCAGATTAGGAACCCAACAATATTGGAAGGATCTGGTAGATTAGCAAGATTTTATCTTTTAGATCTGAAAGAGTGGGTGCCCGGTGAGCCAACTTGTGGCTAAGGGCTTTTATGACTCTATGTATAAACAATCTTTTGTTTAATATAATTTACACTTTTATAATGGCGTTTACTTTATCTTTTATCATATTATTATGTTGTGACATACTATAAGATGTTTAGATGAAGACCTTGAATATACTATAGTGTATGTAAGATGTGGTGGCACATGGAGATGGCTATCATGAAACACATCTTATAGTCACTGTATATTCTAAACAGTTCCTAGTCGATTGAGCCGTCCATTAATAAGGATAAGGATCGCTCGAGATTGAGACTAGAATTTGCGATGCCGAGTACCACGTTTCATTGGTATAGAACGTAGAGATGTTCAAAGAATGCAAATGGATATTCATACGATGAATGATCGAACTATCCTATCCGGACTTTCCAAATGGTTATCACTTATCGAGTGGATAAAGTCCACGGTTTTGGTTGTACACCATTAGTCCTTACTACTTGAAATATCATTGAGACTCTATATGCTAGTACTGTACTTTGACTCGTTTACCGACTCTATTGGGGTCATCAGGTGTCGGGATTGGGTACAGTTACAACACATATAGGAGTCGATGCTTTGTTGTCAAGGATTCACCACATACTTGATAGTGTGGATATCCTATGCAATCTGAGGAGATATTAGTGTGACGAATCTCTGGCCAGAGTACATGATGTGTTTTAAGAAATGGTTTCTTAGTAGCACATGCGATGTCACTATTTGATCTTCAAGATGTATTGCATAGTTATCGAATGTCGAACGACTCTCGATTTACCAATGGTTGTTGATTCGATCGGGATATATGGATGAAGGGACCGTACTGTACGCTAACCAAAATCTATTGGTTCTTGCAGGCACTATCAGTGATACCTAGGGAATCATGGGGCGATGTTGCTAGGCGCTCTTACCATGATTCGATGGGCAAGTCAGAAATTGTTGTTCCGAGTCACAAGGAGTTGTGAGCCCACGGCTAGCTGTATCCCTGAACCATTGAGGGTCACACAAGTAATAGATTTTTAATCCCCGTTGAGATAGTTAAATTTAAAGAGTTAAATTTAATGAACAAAGAAGTAGGACTTCTTATATCGAAGTAGAAGAGTAAGATTTCCTAAAATGACATAGGGATGAGAATTTTTGGAAATCACTGAATTCGGATTCAGAAAATTTATCTTGACTTTAAAAGGTGCAGAAATGGTTTCTGTGCACATTGGTAAAATTGGTTTTCAATCGGAGTCATGATGAATTTTACATTAATTTCTGAACATGCGGGCTTTGCTTGTCAGGCTTGAACTTATGACTAATGGGCCCTAAGCTGTTAGCAGCCCACATTATAAATAATTAATTGCAGTACAGAAATAAAACAACAGAGGTCACAAATTTTCGAAAACCCTAGTTTTTTCTCCTAGTGGCCGCCGCCCCCTCTCTCTCTGCTCGAAAAATTCCAGCCTGTGAATTTTGAATTTGCAGTCTGGTTTAACGGATCAAATTCGTTAATTCTCTTCGTAGAAACTTCTGATAGATTTTCTAGTGCAATCTATCAGAGGGATTAAACTTATGTTCGTGGACCTGATTGAAGAATTGTTCGTCCATCAGTTCCTGGGATATACAACAAGAGCAGAGTAATCTGTTGGTGTCCATAATCTTGTTTCGAGATTCAAGGTAAAAATTTATAATTGTTATTTAATTTTTACACACACAATTTAATCGTAAAGTTTTGATACCCATGATATGGAATCGTTCCATATAAAATTTTAAAACTTCCGCTGCACCGGGTATCAATTCTGATTGATCTGATCACCGTTTTCCAACAGTGGTATCAGAGCCAGGTTGCTCAGATCAAGCGATTAAATTAATCAATTGTACAAGAATTTTTAAGCCTTCGTTTTTGAAACAAAAGATTTTAAAATTTTAAAAATTAATGGGCAAACCCGGGGCAGCGATTGTCGCTGCCCAAGGGGCAGCGACGGGCTACCCGGCCCGAGCCCCTTTTGGGGCGCGGGCTGCCCGGGATCGTCCCGGGCGGCCCGGGAAAATTAATTTTTATTTTTTTTAATTAAAATTTTAATATGTTAAAATTCTATTTTTGGTCCGATCGAAAATTGTTTTGATTGGTCCACGAGGCGTCGGATCGAATTGTTCGAGTCCGAAAATTTTAAAATTGATTTTTGGATAAATTTGAATTTTTGGAAAATTTAAAGATTTTATCCGTTAAATCAGATTTTATGAAATTAATTATTTTTGGTACAATTGATGATAAGATATGATCTTATGAAAATATTGAGTAAAATATGATTTTATGTATAAAATTGGATTTTATATGTAAAATATGATTTTATTTGATAAAAAGATAAAATATGATTTTGTATGTAAAATAAGATTTTATATATGGAATATGATTTTATCCTTTTTGATTTAAATTGCCATTGCATGTTATCCAATAAATTAATTTTGAATTAAATATTATTGGATAAGGATGATCGATTGTCATGACCAATTTTGTAGGTGTATGTTAGGGAATTTACATTTGTTTTTATTGTTGTTGGATTTATTAATGGGCCTGGTTTATGGCCCAATATGAATTGTCATATGTAATAAAAGTGGGTCTGGTTTATGGCCCGTTCCCACCCCTTAAAATGTATCCCCTACTTGTCATAGTTATTTATTGTAAATACATTAGACTTAGTGGGAGATGAAGATTTGAAGACAAAGGTGGGCCCAACAGACAATAAAGACTGAAGAAATGTAAATTGGAAGCTCAATGTAATAGGATTGCATTGCATACCTGCATATTACCTAGGATTGGACTTAGACTCGTGATTGGAAACCACGGGTCGATTAGAAATGGAATCGATCATCCTATATAATATATGATATTATCGTTGTATGCATGTTTTAGACTAAATTGTATGAATCCCGCAAGCATACAAATTTTAAATGATGAGACAAATTTTCAAAATTAAAATCCCTCATTTTAAATATGATTTAAAATTGATATCAAGATAAATAAAGGGAATTTAAATATTGTTTAAATGTTCCTACCTTCCATCAACGATCAATGTATGAGATGCTACCCGCGGATACGGTCCGGCTCATATTATTGGGGGGGCCCCGTTCGTCGGAAAGCTGTACATTGGATCGACAAATGTTGAAAGTTGGGTGGAACTCCCATGGGATCGGCTCATATTATTGGGGGATCCACATGGCGACCGTCCATCACAACTTAATATTGATGGGTCATCTTGACATGTCACAATAAACAGCGTCATATTATTGGGCCCTTATTGGACATGAGGTAAAAACGTGGAGGTTGCTTTGGAAGCAATTGGGCTCTACCTTTTGAAAATTATGGTTGGCTGATATTATTCGGGACCATAGTTTGTCAATTGGACTCCATGTTCCCACTAAGGAAAACAGTTTCCCGTTTTCACTAGAGGGTAGTGAAATCGTTAAAATAGTGGGAGTGAGATTCATAAAATAAATTTCGCCTATTTTATGTCTTAGTAAATTAATTAAACAATCACTGATTATTGTCTGTTTCTTTTCAGTATTTCATTAAGATGAATTCGCGCAATCCACTATTCTCAATTCTCGAACAAAATAAACTGACTGGCACAAACTATACGGAATGGTTCCGTAAGTTGAAGATTGTCTTGACCTCGGAGAAGATGCTCTACGTGTTAGAAAAATCTCCTCCGAAGGAAGCACCAGCTGATATAAGTCCAGAAGAGTTGGCCAAACTTGATATATGGTGGGACCATGATATCAAGGCCAAATGCTATATGCAAGCTTCGATGTCTGATGAACTCCAGAGGTGATTTGAGGATACCGTGAATGCTGCTGACATTCACGTACAACTTAAGGAACTTTTTGGGGCTCAATCGAGAGCTGAAAGGTTCGCTACTGTAAAAGAGCTAATGACGTGTCGCATGCGTGAAGGGACTTCGGTCCGTGATCATGGGGTACGAGTGATTTGGCTCATTCAGAAGTTGGTAACGCTTGATTTGGTGTTGGAGCATGAACTCAATGTGGACTTATTACTTCTCTCTCTTCCTTCATCGTTTGACGGTTTTGTGGTGAATTTCAATATGAACAAGATAGAGGTCACTCTTGAAGAGATGGTCAATATGCTTGTAACATATGAAGCCACTTTAAAGAAGGATAAACCAGTTCTCTTGGTGGGCTCCTCTTCTTCAGCTAAGAAGGGGCCAAGTACAAAGGGTAAGAAACGTTCTGCCCCACCCAAGAAAACCGGACCCGAGAAGAAGAACAAGACAAAGGCTTCAAACATGGAAAAGTCCAAGGATGTTTGCCATCACTGCAAGAAACCCGATCATTGGAAACGTAACTGCAAGGAATATCTAGATCAGTTGCGAACTGCGAAGGGTATGTTTTATATTGAAATAAATGTTTCACTTAATACTACTACTTGGGTATTGGATACCGGATGTGGATCTCACATTTGCAATGATTTGCAGGTGATGACAAGAAGTCGCAAGCTTAGAAAGGGTGAGACCCAGCTGAGGCTCGGAAATGGTTCTAGAGTTGAAGCCAAAGCTGTGGGAGACGTTTATTTAATATTGCAGAACGATTTTAACTTACTTTTGAGAGATGTTTTATTTGTTCCAGATTTGATTAAAAACATTATTTCTGTTTCTATGCTTGATAGAGATGGTTTTTCTTGCAATTTTGTGAATGGGATTTGCAATATTTACAAGAATGAATGTTTGATTGGAAATGGACAACTTGAAAACGATCTATATAACTTAAAATTAAAAGACGTTCCAATAAATTATGTTGATAAACCGGCAACAACGAACAAAAGGAAAATCGATAGTCAAAACCCGGCAAACCTTTGGCATGCTAGGCTAGGTCATATTTCCTCAAGGAGGATGAACAAGCTAGAAGGAGAGGGCATGTTTGATATGTCCAATATTAACTCTCTACCTACTTGTGAATCCTGCCTGAAAGGAAAAATGACTAAATCTCCATTCAAGGGGAAACCTGAGCGTAGTCAAAATCTGTTGGATTTGATCCATACAGATGTTTGTGGTCGATTTGGAATTGGTACTCAATTTGGCCACACCTACTTCATTACCTTTACTGATGATTATTCAAGGTATGGGTATTTATATTTAATGAAATATAAGTCTGAAGCATTTGAAAAGTTCAAAGAATTCAAGGCTGAAGTAGAAAACAAGCAAGGTAAAAGTATTAAAGCACTTCGATCGGATCGAGGTGGAGAATACTTAAGTACCGAGTTTTTGGACTATCTGAAAGATAATGGGATTCTCTCTCAGTGGACTCCTCCTATGACACCTCAGCTAAATGGTGTATCGGAGCGTCGTAATCGAACTTTGTTGGACATGGTTCGATCCATGATGAGCTTCACTGAGCTTCCACCTTCGTTTTGGGGCTACGCGCTTGAAACGGCGGTGTTGTTGTTGAACAACGTGCACACCAAAGCAGTGGACAAAACACCATACGAGTTATGGAATGGCAAAGCTCCTAAGTATTCGTACTTGAGGATTTGGGGATGTCCTGCTTACGTGAAGCAGACAATGGGAGATAAGTTGGATAGTCGATCCACCTTATGTTATTTTGTAGGGTATCCGAAAAATTCAATCGGATATTATTTCTATCATCCTACTGAAACAAAAGTGTTTGTTTCAAGGAATGCCACCTTCTTGGAGAAGGAGTTCTTATTGGATAAGAAATTCGAGAAGAACCCGAAATACAAAATAATGATCCCATACCTCAAGAATCTTCAGAGGACACGCCTATACTTAGAAGATCCGAGAGGACTTCTTGACCTCCTATTCAATATGGTCTTCTTCTTGAAGGGGATCAAGATGAACCCGACGTTGGATGTGATCCAAGAAACTTCAAGGAAGCAATTTCTGATGCGGATTCAAATTTATGGCTTGAAGCTATGCAGTCGGAAATAGATTCGATGCATACAAACCAAGTTTGGTCTTTAGTAGATCCTCCCGATGGAATTGTTCCAATAGGGTGTAAATGGATCTACAAGAGAAAGCTTGAGCCTGATGGTAAGGTATTGACCTACAAGGCACGATTGGGGGCGAAAGGTTATACTCAAAGACAAGGAGTTGACTATGATGAAACCTTTTCACCAGTTGCAATGTTCAAGTCCATAAGAATCCTTATTGCCATAGCTGCTTGGTATGACTATGAGATATGGCAAATGGATGTGAAGACTGCATTTCTTAATGGAAACATTAAGGAAGAGATCTATATGACGCAGCCTGAGGGATACACATCCATGGGAAGCGAGCATAAGGTATGCAAGCTTCAGAGATCAATCTATGGTCTCAAACAAGCATCAAGAAGTTGGAACCAGAAATTTGATGAAACAATAAAGGATTTTGGTTTCATCAAGAACCCGGAGGAACCATGCGTGTACAAGAAAGTAGTTAAGGATGCTGTGACATTCTTAGTACTTTATGTTGATGACATCCTACTCATTGGGAATGACGTAGGGATGTTGCAGTCAACAAAGATATGGTTATCAGGTAGATTCTCGATGAAGGATTTGGGTGAGGCATCCTATATTCTAGGGATACAGATCTATAGAGATAGATCTAAGAGAATGATAGGACTTACTCAAGCTACTTACATCGAAACCATATTGAAAAGGTTTTCAATGGATGGGTCCAAGAGAGGACATCTACCTATGTGTCATGGAGTTTCTCTATCCAAGTCCATGTGTCCCAAGACTGATGAAGAGATAGAGAAAATGACACATGTACCATATGCGTCAGCCATAGGTAGTATCATTTATGGGATGATATCTACCAGACCGGATGTAGCATTTTCTCTGAGTGTCACGAGCAGATATCAAGCTAATCCCGGTCAAATGCATTGGAAAGCCGTGAAGGACATTCTTAAGTACTTACGAAGGACTAAGAATATGTTCATGGTATATGGAGGAAGAGAACTGAAATTGGAAGGCTATACCGACTCTAACTTCCAAAGTGACGTGGATGACTCGAAGTCAACCTCTGGATTTGTGTTCATGCTCAATGGCGGTGCTGTCTCTTGGAAGAGTTCCAAGCACGACACCACAGCGGATTCCACCACTGAAGCAGAATACATTGTGGCATCAGCTGCTGCTAAAGAGGCCGTTTGGTTGAGGAATTTCGTCCAAGAGTTGGGCGTCATTCCTGAAGTTGTTGGTCCAGTCCCGGTGTACTGTGACAACACGGGTGCCGTTGCTCAGGCAAAGGAACCAAGGTCTCATCAAAGATCCAAACACGTACTAAGGAAATACCACATCATCCGGGAGATCGTGGAAAGAGGAGACATCACTGTCGAGAGAGTGGCCTCTGCAGACAATATCGCTGATCCACTTACTAAGCCCTTGCCAGGACCATTATTTGACAAACATTGCAAAGCAATGGGTCTACATAGTATGACTAGTTGGCTTTAGGGAAAGTGGGAGATTGAAAGAGTGGGTGCCTGATGAGCCAACTTGTGGCTAAGGGCTTTTATGACTCTATGTATAAACAATCTTTTGTTTAATATAATTTACACTTTTATAATGGTGTTTACTTTATCTTTTATCATATTATTATGTTGTGACATACTATAAGATGTTTAGATGAAGACCTTGAATATACTATAGTTTATGTAAGATGTGGTGGCACATGGAGATGGCTATCATGAAACACATCTTATAGTCACTGTATATTCTAAACAGTTCCTAGTCGATTGAGCCGTCCGTTAATAAGGATAAGGATCGCTCGAGATTGAGACTAGCATTTGCGATGCCGAGTACCACGTTTCATTGGTATGGAACATAGAGATGTTCAAAGCATGCAAATGGATATTCATACGATGAATGATCGAACTACCCTATCCGGACTTTCCAAGTGGTTATCACTTATCGAGTGGATAAAGTCCACGGTTTTGGTTGTACACCATTAGTCCTTACTACTTGAAACATCGTTGAGACTCTATATGCTAGTACTGTACTTTGACTCATTTACCGACTCTATTGGCGTCATCAGGTGTCGGGATTGGGTACAGTTACGACACATATAGGAGTCGATGCTTTGTTGTCAAGGATTCACCACATACTTGATAGTGTGGATATCCTATGCAATCTGAGGAGATATTAGTGTGACGAATCTCTGGCCAGAGTACATGATGTGTTTTAAGAAATGGTTTCTTAGTAGCACATGCGATGTCACTATTTGATCTTCAAGATGTATTGCATAGTTATCGAATCTCGAACGACTCTCGATTTACCAATGGTTGTTGATTCGATCGGGATATATGGATGAAGGGACCGTACTGTATGCTAACCAAAATCTATTGGTTCTTGCAGGCACTATCAGTGATACCTAAGGAATCATGGGGCGATGTTTCTAGGCGCTCTTACCAAGATTCGATGGGCAAGTCGGAAATTGTTGTTCCGAGTCACAAGGAGTTGTGAGCCCACGGCTAGCTGTATCCCTGAACCATTGAGGTTCACACAAGTAATGGATTTTTAATCCCCGTTGAGATAGTTAAATTTAAAGAGTTAAATTTAATGAACAAAGAAGTAGGACTTCTTATATCAGAGTAGAAGAGTAAGATTTCCTAAAATGACATAGGGATGGGCATTTTTGGAAATCACTGAATTCGGATTCAGAAAATTTATCTTGACTTTAAAAGGTGCAGAAATGGTTTCTGTGCACATTGGTGAAATTGGTTTATCAATCGGAGTCATGATAAATTTTATATTAATTTCTGAACATGCGGGCTTTCCTTGTCAGGCTTGAACTTATGACTAATGGGCCCTAAGCTGTTAGCAGCCCACATTATAAATAAGTTATTGCATTACAGAAATAAAACAACAGAGGTCACAAATTTTCGAAAAACCCTAGTTTTTTCTCCTAGTGGCCGCCGCCCCCTCTCTCTCTGCTTGAAAAATTCCAGCCTGTGAATTTTGAATTTGCAGTCTGGTTTAACGGATCAAATTCGTTAATTCTCTTCATAGAAACTTCTGATAGATTTTCTAGTGCAATCTATCAGAGGGATTAAACTTCTGTTCGTGGACCTGATTGAAGAATTGTTCGTCCATCAGTTCCTGGGATATACAACAAGAGCAGAGTAATCTGTTGGTGTCCATAATCTCGTTTCGAGATTCAAGGTAAAAATTTATAATTGTTATTTAATTTTTACGCACACAATTTAATCGTAAAGTTTTGATACCCATGATATGGAATCGTTCCATATAAAATTTTAAAACTTCCGCTGCACCGGGTATCAATTCTGATTGATCTGATCACCGTTTTCCAACAAGATCTTGTGATTAAGAAGGTCTGCTGACATGAGTAGTAGACAGGAAACTTCATGTTCAAGCTCAGTAGACGGAATGAAAGAATTCCGCAGGAGTTTAAATACTGTATTTTGTTGTAAAAATTATTTCAGTTGTAATCAGATGTATTAAAGATTTCAGTATTTGATGTACTCAGCTATTGTTGTATTGTACATCTTTCAGTGTACTCCTTTGATTAAGTTATGTATTACATGTGATTGTAATAAAGATTGTATTGGAACCTGGATTTGTGGTTCAAGTATTGTAATCAATGAAGATTAACTTGGGTATATTGAATAAAATACTGATCATTGTTTAAATGAGTAATTGAGATTTTGCATGTTTTCAATGAATATTTCTATATTTTTTACCTAGAATATTCTAGTAAGCCAAGTGTTTGTCAGGGATGATGTGACTCATCAGGACGCATGAACTTTTGTTCTAGACGGATTTCCTTAGAACAGTTGGCTGTTTTGATCTTTTTAGGTTGTTACCTAGTGATGATGGATTTTCATCGGGATGTTAATCTAAGAAATTCCAGGAGTTGTGGATTGTAACCAGGACTAGACATGAGGAAGCGCGATCCTTAGTCGGTATTACTCTGGAAGTTTTCATACTTCAGAGGTTGTTTTGGAGGCCTTTGTGCTCCATATACTATTTAGGGAAGGCTACTCAGTCTGGAAATTTGGCAACAGTCACAGAAGGGTATGACTTTGGATAGGACAGATACCAGGTGTGGTATCAAGGTTTAGTTATTGTCTGTTTGAGATACAAATGTTCCGTCGTCAGAACAATCTTGGAATGAATTTTATTGATAAGTAATTGTTCTGAGCAGATAAGTTTTGTTCTTGATTTGTGATTTCGGGATTTAATCCAAGAGATTAGTTGAATTAAAATTCAACAGGATTTAATTATCAGATGATTGCAAACTCGGGATTTGAGTTGTGCCTCTGTAGAGAATTTTCCTTGACCAGTGATTTTGGTCCAGATTGGAATATTTCATAATATCAGAGACTCAAGGATGAGTTATGCCAGGATTCTCTTGACTGTCGGGTTCCAAGATGGTAAAGTAAGTGCGACCTTATGCCGGTATACTTTGGAAGGATTCTTTTGTTCCAGTTTGGCATTATAGGAAGACTTACCTCAGTCTCGTTGTATGTACAGTCATAGCAATGGGTATAACTATCAGAAGAGTATTCATGATTTATTTGAGTCTTCTAGAATTGTATTTTTTAACGCCCCATTTTTATCTTAATTGACGTTATTAGAGATAATCAATGATTTCAGAATTCGAGAGACGACTTTTTACTTAGCAGGGAATATTTTGCAATTTTTGGAAATTTCAGGGTCTAAAACGCAAAAAGTGATTTTGTTATAAGTTAGAGACTTTGACAAAGTCTCCCTTCACTTTTCCTTTCCCCTCCAAGTCGCCTATCACCATTGAAGGCGTGAGAAAAGCTTCTCAAGCTTTGAGATTTCCCTTTCAGCTCAATCCGTCCGTTGGAATTTAATTCTGAAGACAGTTTAGCGTTCACAGAAACGAGAGCTTCGTTCTATCGTAAGTTTCACTCCGATCAGATATGTTTTATTTTTTGGATGTAGTTGGAATTTTATTATTTTTGGGTATGATGTTCTCGAGATAATTCTTATCGTTTATTCTCAGACAGAATTGAAATAGAGCGTCGTTTGGAAATGTTATGATTTTTGGAAGCATATTTCGAAATTGTGGGTTTTGAGATGTGTTGTATTTGTGTTTGAATGTTTGAATGATGATTGATATGAGTTGTTTGGATTGATATTATGTTGTCTGCATTTCCGGTTTATCAGAATATAGTCGTTATGCCGTCAGTTTGAGTTTCGGGATATCGTTTCTATTGATTTGATTATACCGAGTTTGATGAGGTTTTGATATCGATATTGATCTTGTTACTTTTTCTGTTAGATTCATTTGAAGTCCTTGGAGTTACGAGATTGCAGCTTTGATCAGGTTGGAAGATTTGAGCCGGTATAGTATCGATTTTCTTCTTATCGATCGTAAAACTTGAATAGATATTGAATTGAGAATTGTGTTTTATAGATTGAAGATTGTGAAACGACAAAAAGGTATAAGACGACTTTGAAATGGAATAGGACGATTAACTCGAATCCGGATTGATTCGAGTGTCCTAGAAGAAATCACATACTTGCATGTTTATATGCTTATTTGAACTTATGATTGAATTGATATTTGAATGTATGAGATTTCATATGCATTCATATTGAGCCGATTGATTATTCATTTTGAATTAGACGATCCGGAGATTATAGTTGAGTGGCCTTGGTAGGCGATTTACTACGAGTGTCGATTAACTCACTATAATTCTCTAGAGTCTAGAGGATTAAAATATACCTCGTACACCTCGAAAGGCGAGTTCGGTGTGATTGTTGGATATTTTAACTTCGGGATCCCAAATCGAAGAAAGAAAGAAAGAATAACTCCTTTTGATTATCTAAGTCTGATAATCCAGAAGTTTTAAAGTCATGCATATCATTTTATTCCGCAGTGAAATGAATTACTTGAAGATTATGTGGAATTTGATTATACATCATGCTTTGATATATTATGTGATATTGCATGCTAGTCTCTTTTACTGGGAATTGTATTCTCACCGAATTATCCGGCTGTTGTCTTGTCTTTGTATGAATGCTTGGAAACAGGTGGGGCAGGACCGAGTCAGAGGCAGCATGGCTAAGGGTTGAGACGATTAGAAGTGAGACTTGGTGTTTTGGGAGTCAAAATTGTAATCGAACTTAGATTGTATTCGAACTCTTGTTGTTGTATTGTTTTGAATAAGCCAGATTGATGTTGTTCTACTATTTTGAGATTGTATAACTTTAGAACTACCTCGTATTGGATTTATGCATGTTGTATGTTGTATTAATGGATTGGGATTGGAATGAATGTCGAAGGAGTGCGGGAAGATTTTCTTTTAGGCTGAGCATTTTTCTGCTCAAGCTACCCGCGCGCGCGTGAGATGGTACCTCGCGCGAGCGCGGGGTGCTTTTTCAGGGTTCTGGTGCGATGACCCGCGTGCAAGATCCTTTCTCGAGCGGGCGCGAGTCTTCTGCTGAGGCTCTGGGAGAGTGGCCTGCGCGACATCTCGCGCGAGCGCGAGGCCTTTTAAAAAAAAAAATCTTTTATTGTTTGGACCTTGGATTATTGTGTGCTTTTTTAATTGTTGAATCCGAGATTGATGTTTAGAACCGAGGTCTCACATTAAGTGGTATCAAAGCGCTAAGATCTTGGACCGAATTTAGAAGTGAGCGGGGTAGATTGAGTCTGCTTGCACTGGTTTCTCGCATGTGTTTGAGTTATTTAACTGATTCTTTTAAATACGATGCGAGCATGCTTTATCGATTGAGCATTATTTGAATTACGTGATTATGTGATTTAAATTTCTAAGCATCAAATTACTTGAGATATGAATTGTTGGTTTTCTGGATTGAATACGAATATTCGCGAAATGGTGCTATTATTCTGAGAGAAGATTTTGGACCTTGTGGAATTAATGGGATTAAAGGAAATGGATTATCTGTGTCCTAACCTTTGATTATCAGATTATGGGTCCTCGAAGAGTGTTGAAGAGGAACTCACCGCCAGTTGTTCCTCCGAATGAGAATCCTCCTGCAGTCACTCCTCCGAATGAACAGGGCAGTACAGTGACTGATCAAATGGATGCCACCGCTACTGAAACGACCCTAACTCTATAATTAATAAATAAATATGAGGAATTTTTTTTTTTTTAAGTAAAAATATGTACATATATGCACAGAATGATTAGATTTAAAAATAAATAACTTGAATAAAAATAATGCAACAACTCGAAAACTTAACATTTCATAATATAAATATCTGAGTCATGCGTTAAATAAAATACTGACAAAAGTGAAATAAATTAAAGTTTTGCATGCACTGAAAATTACTTAAAATAAAATATCCCAAATCACAACCACTGAAAATAATTAAAATGTAACATACTAAAAATTCGAGACATGCATAAAGACTCAGACAACGGTCACGGGGGATCACTGCCAGTCTGCTCATACGTCCTCGCCGCCGGTAGGAGCTACATCCTCCTCCACGTACTCACCTGCACCATACCAGTGTAGTGAGCCTAGAGGCCTAACATGCTAACATAACAAGGGTTTAAAATAATTTAAATCACTTTAATACTAATACATAACATATACATGAATGAGCATGATTAAAATAATATCATGACATAAAATAACATAAATTAACTTAAATATCATAATCATACATGATACATAAACATTGTTGAGCAAAGTATTTTCTAACATCGCATGGTTGTATCCATAGTGTAACCTTAAATCATACATCAAATACTGATCAGCGTGGAAACCAACGTACGTGGAGGTGACGAATCACCTCTTAAATTGGCAGTAAACTGCCCTTCAATAGTTCACATATGGGGACGAGTCCCCCTTAAATTGTCACACTACTTCAACTTCCAACATAAAAAATTTTTTTTTGCTCAACCTTAAACATTAAATCATGCATAAAAATTATTTCATGAATGCATGTACTTAAATAAAATGTGTGTCCTTCATATATTTTTAATTTAATTTCATACTAACATATAAATATTAAAAATAACTTCCATGCATAAAAATAATTAAATATATATTCAGGACACATGCAGATTTCTCATGGATTGTACTGAACTGCTGGCCCTAAGACTCAAGCCCATTTACTTAAATCTGGCCCGTTAACACTGAGACTGGCCCATTAACATACTTAAGCCCAACATTACATTTCTAAGCCCAATTAATTATTTAAAGCCCATTAAAACACTCCTGGCCCAATAACAACTTATTCTGGCCCAATGGGCCCAAAAGCCCAAAGACTGGCCCAATAACTTTCATGGGCCCCCAAGGCCCATAAAAATTAGAGGACTCACTTAATTAATTTAATTAAGCCCAATAATGATTAAATTTAACCCAAATAATTAAATGGAACCCAAATCATTTTATTTCTAATTAATTGGCCCAAAAACCAATTAAATCATAAAATACTTTAAAATTAAAAAGACTCGAGCCCGGCCCACCAACCCGGACCCGGACCAAATTAACCCGACCCACTACCCTACTGACCTGACCCGGACCACTCAGACCCGGCCCAGACCCCGAATCCAGCCCAACCCGTGACCCCCTCCCTTGCTTCCTCTCGGCCGCGAGCAGCAGGCTTTCTCGGCCTGCTGCCGGCCAGCTCCGGCCGCCCCTGGCCGGAGCCCCGCCGCCCAGACATAGCCCACTTCTGGGCGGTCCTGACCTGGCCCTATCCCTGACCCCATGCACCCCCTAACCCGAGCCTGAACCCCACTTCCCTCGAACCCTAGCTGCGCATCCATGGAGGCCGATCTGCACATGGTGGTTTCCTGGGCTCGTTTGGCTCGAACCACTCGAGCCACTCGAGTCCAAGCCACACACACACACCCTCTGAACACCTACCAGCAGGTGTACAAGGCATGGAGGAAGAAAAACGTGAGCATGATTGAAGGAATACATGAACAAAGCGCATATCAACCAAAAGCAAACGTTTTCTGAAAATTCCTTGGAAAAAATCTGATGTCTACACATTCACACATATAATTCCTGATATGGCACGAAAATAAAGAGAAAGAATCATGCCTTTCACCGAAATTTGAAGAGAAAAGCGTAGGTGACGAGTCCGGGACGACGGGGCGACGATGACACGCTTGGAAGCTTCAAAATCGTGGCTATGGTGTTCTTCGTGGAGGCCGCTAGTCGAAGAAGATGATGAATATGGGGTAGGGTGGTGGCTGATGGAGCTTTGGATCGAGGGGTTTTGGGTATATTAGGTTTAGGTTTTTAATTAATTAGAATATAGGATAATTAATGTATTATTTAGGATATTAAATATATAATATATAACTTAAAATAAAACTCTAAATAATATTTAAAATCTGATAACATTAAAAAAAATCCCGAAATTAAAAATTAGGGGAATTTAAAAGATAATAAAAAGTCAATATTTTGGCTTATTTTGAAAATAAACGGACTCCTAAAATTATATAAAATTAAATACTAAAAATTTTGAGGTAATAAAACTCAAAATAATATTTTTGGGCTCTTAAAAGGCTCATGAAATAAATTGGATAGAAAGTTATCATCTCGTCCGTCCACGGTCCCTTCAACGCGATAAAATAATTCAAATATCAAAAATTCATAAAAATCACTAATTATGGGTTAAATGCTTAAAAAAATAAATTAAATCATGCACAAATAATTCACATAGATATTTAACCCATAAATCTAAAATTTTAGATAAATAAATTTCCTAATTATGCATGCGAATTTACGTATTTAAAATACCGGGTGTTACAATTCTCCCCCCCCCCCCCCTTAAATTGGATTTCGTCCTCGAAATTAAAGTACTTACCCGAACAACTCCGGGTAGCGAGTTCTCATATCTGCCTCGGTCTCCCAAGTAGCTTCCTCCTCCGAGTGATTCAGCCACTGGACTCTGACCATCGGTATGACACGCGTCCTAAGCCTCCGCTCCTCCCTAGCCAAGATCCGTATAGGCCTCTCCTCAAATGCTAACTCCGGTGTCAACTGAAGAGGCTCAAAATCCAACACATGCGACGGGTTGGAGACATATCTCCGAAGCATGGATACATGGAAAACGTTGTGCACTGCTGCAAGCCCTGGTGGTAGAGCTAAACGGTAGGCCAACATGCCAACTCTCTCCAAGATCTCGAATGGCCCTATATATCTCGGATTAAGCTTGCCTCTCCGGCCAAACCGCACTACTCCCTTCATAGGTGACACCTTCAGGAATACGTGATCACCTACAGCGAACTCCAAATCTCGTCGTCGAGTATCTGCATAACTCTTCTGACGACTCTGAGCAGTCCTCATCCGATCCTGAATCTGAGTCACAATGTCAGCTGTCTGCTGCACAATCTCAGGACCAAGTAAAATCCTCTCACCAACCTCATCCCAATGCACAGGAGATTTGCATCTCCTCCCGTACAATGCTGCATAAGGAGCCATACCTATAGACGACTGAAAACTGTTGTTATAGGTAAACTCCACTAATGGCAGTCTAGTCTCCCACGAGCCCTGAAAATCGATGACACAAGATCTCAGAAGATCCTCGAGAACCTGGATCACTCTCTCAGACTGACCATCTGTCTGGGGATGGAATGCTGTGCTGAACAAAAGTCTAGTCCCCAAAGCTGTGTGCAGACTCTTCCAAAACACGGATGTGAATCTCGGATCTCTGTCTGACACAATCGACACTGGTATGCCATGCGACCTAACAATCTCCTTGATGTAAAGCTCTGCATACTGTGTCAATGAGTAAGTAGTCCTCACCGGCAAGAAATGAGCTGACTTGGTGAGTCTATCCACAATCACCCAAATCGCTGTGCAACCTCTGGCACTCCTCGGTAAGCCAACCACAAAGTCCATCATAATATTCTCCCATTTCCATTCCGGAATAGGAAGAGGTCTAAGAAGTCCTGCTGGACGCTGATGCTCTGCCTTGACTTGCTGACAAGTCAAGCACTCTGACACCACTCTTCCGATGTCTCTCTTCATCCCGGGCCACCAATACAATAGCTGCAAATCTCTGTACATCTTCGTACTTCCGGGGTGAATGGAGTACGGAGATGTGTGAGCCTCTGCTAAAATATCAGCTCTCAACTGATCGACGTTCGGTACCCACATCCTACCACGATACTGAACAATGCCATCCACAACTGTATAAAGACGACCACCCTTGGCCTCATCTCTCTGCCTCCAACGGTGTAACTCCTCATCATTAGTCTGTCCAACTCTGATCCGATCTTGCAGAATCAGCTGCACCGTCAACACTGACAAGCTCGGTGCATGACCACTCGAGTAAAACTCCAAATCAAACCTCTGAATCTCGCTCTGCAGTGGTAACTGCACTGACAAACAGGTTACCACTGACGACTTTCGACTCAAAGCATCGGCCACTACATTAGCTTTACCTGGATAGTAGCTATTGTCACAATCATAATCCTTCACTAACTCCAACCATCTCCGTTGCCTCATGTTCAACTCCTTCTGAGTGAAGAAGTACTTGAGGCTCTTGTGATCCGTGAAAATCTTGCACTTCTCGCCATATAGATAGTGCCTTCAGATTTTCAAAGCGAAGACCACTGCTGCTAACTCCAAATCATGTGTCGGGTAGTTCTGCTCGTGAATATTCAACTGCCTCGACGCATAAGCAATAACCTTACCACACTGCATAAGTACTGCGCCTAAACCTAGCTTAGACGCGTCGGTGTACACCACTAGCTCCTCGTGTGGTACTGTCACCGCTAACACCAGTGCAGTAGTGAGTGCTACCTTCAGCTGATCGAAGCTCCTCTGACAGTCTGGACTCCAAATAAACTTCGCATTTTTCTTGGTTAAGGAAGTCAAGGGTACTCCAATAGAGGAAAAACCCTTGATGAACTTCCTATAATATCCTGCCAAACCCAAGAAACTGCGAATCTCCGAAGCATTCCTCGGAATACCCCATTTCTGCACTGCCTCAACCTTCGACTGATCCACTGCAATCTCATCTCTCGAAATAACGTGGCCAAGAAATGCCACTTGCACGAGCCAAAACTCGCACTTGCTGAACTTGGCATACAAACGATGCTCCCTCAAAGTCTACAAGGCTGTCTGTAGATGCTGTCTATGCTCCTCAATGCTCCTAGAGTAGATCAAGATATCATCAATGAAGACTATGATGAACTGATCTAGATATGGCTGAAAAACGTGGTTCATGAGATCCATGAAAACCGCTGGAGCATTGGTCATCCCAAATGGCATCACTAGGAACTCGTAATGCCCATACCGTGTCCGGAAAGCAGTCTTGGACACATCTGCATCTCTAACACGCAGCTGATGATAACCAGATCGCAGGTCGATCTTGGAGAACACTGAAGCTCCCTGCAACTGATCAAATAAATCCTCTATCCTCGGCAGTGGATACTTATTCTTCACTGTGACCCTATTGAGCTCTTGATAATCGATGCACAGTCTCATACTGTCATCCTTCTTCTTCACAAATAACACTGGAGCTCCCCATGGAGAAAATCTAGGATGAACAAAGCCTTTCTCTAATAATTCCTGTATCTGCTCCTTCAACTCTTTCATCTCGGTAGGAGCAAGTCTGTATGGTGCCTTAGAGATAGGCACAATGTCTGGCACTAAGTCAATGCTGAACTCCATATCTCTCACTGGTGGAATTCCTGCAACATCCTCCAGAAAGACATCTGGAAAGTCACAAACCACCTCTATCTCTGATAATGATCTGCTAGATGGTTCTGAGGCCGTGACAATACTCGCTAGAAACCCCTGGCAACCCCGTCTCAACAACTTGCTCGCCTGAATAAGAGATATCACCTGAGGAAAATCACTGCTCTAAGATGCATGGAAAGTAAACGGGTCGCCTCCTGACGGTTTCACTGACACTGACCTCCGACGAAAATCAATTGAAGCTCCATTGACTATCAACCAGACCATACCCAATATCAAATCAAAGCTTCTTAACGGCAAAAACACTACATCTGCGCGAATGGAGTGTCCCTGTAGCTCTAACTCCATCTCTCGGATGACACTAGAGGTAGTAATAATCTGTCCTGACGGCATAGTGACATCATAACCACTATTGGAAATCTCCGGTGTGATGCCTATCCGTCTAATGAACTCTAGGGAGATAAACGAATGCGTAGCCCCTGAATCTAGCAACGCAAACATGGAGTTACATCCAACTAGAATTCTCCCTGCACGCAGAAGAATCCCAACAGTTTCATGCCACTATTAAACTTTTCCCCAACAAGACACTAATAACCCTTAATTCTAATCACCAGTAAAACATGCTTCTTATTCTAACATGCAGATAGTGAAAGAGTGGGTGCCCGGATAGCCATCTTGTGGCTAAGGGCTTTTATGACTCTTTGTGTGAACAATCTTTGTTTAATATAATTTGCATTTTATTAATGGCAATGACTTTATCTTTCTTCATATTGTTATATTGTGATATACTATTGTTGTTTTGATAAAGACCTTGAATATACTATAGTGTATGTAAGATGTGGTACTACATGGGGATGACTATCATGAAACACATCTTATAGTCACTGTATATTCTAAACAGTTCCTAGTCGATTGAGCCGTCCGAAAATAAGGATAAGGATCGCTCGAGTTTGAGACTAGCATTTGCGATGCAGAGTACCACGTTTCATTGGTAGGGAACATAGAGATGTTCGAAGCATGCAAATGGATATTCATATGATGAATGATCGAACTACCCTATTCGGACTTTCCAAGTGGTTATCACTTATCGAGTGGATAAAGTCCGCGTTTTTGGTTGTACACCATTAGTCCTTATTACTTGAAACATCATTGAGACTCTATATGCTAGTACTGTGCTTTGACTCGTTTATCGACTCTATGGGGGTCATCAGGTGTCGGGATTGGGTACAGTTACGACGCATATAG
The DNA here is from genome assembly GCF_033568475.1 of Henckelia pumila. Taxonomy (NCBI): domain Eukaryota; kingdom Viridiplantae; phylum Streptophyta; class Magnoliopsida; order Lamiales; family Gesneriaceae; genus Henckelia; species Henckelia pumila. Next base: position 114,941,698 of record NC_133122.1, on the reverse strand, counting down.
GAGTCGATGCTTTGTTGTCAAGGATTCACCACATACTTGCGAGTGTGGATATCCTATGCGATCTAAGGAGATATTAGTGTGACGAATCTCTGGCCAGAGTACATGATGTGTTTTAGGTTAATGGTTATCCTAGTAACACATGCGATGTCACTAATAGATCTCCAAGATGTTGTGCATAGTTATCGAATCTCGAACGACTCTCGATGCACCAATGGTTGTTGATTCGATCGGGATATTTGGTTGAAGGGACCGTATTGTACGCTAACCAAAATCTACTGGTTCTTGCAGGCACTATCAGTAATACCTAGGGAATCATGGGGCGATGTTGCTAGACGCTCTTACCATGATTCGTTGGGTAAGTCGGAAATTGTTGTTCCGAGTCACAAGGAGTTGTGAGCCCACGGCTAGCTGTATTCCTGAACCATTGAGGGTTACACAAGTAATGGATTACTAAAACCCCGTAGAGATAGTTAAATTTAAAGAGTTAAATTTAATGAAAGAGAAATTGGATTTCTCAACTAAAGGGAGTGGAATTTCCTAAAATGACATAGTGATGGGCATTTTTGGAAATCACTGAATTCGGATTCAGAAAAATTATCTTGACTCTAAAAGATGCAGATGGTTTCTGTGCACATTGGTGAAATCAGTTTATCAATCGGAGTCACGATGAATTTTATATTAATTTCTATAACAACGGGCTTGGCTTGTTGGGCTTAAGTTATGGATTGTGGGCTTTAAGGAGTTAGAGTCGTGATACAATTATAACTAGAAATTATCTATAAATAAAGGTGTTGGTTTCGAAAATAAAACACTTTTGTGTCTTATAATTTTTGAAATTACACTCTAAATATTCTAAGTGTTTTTCGAAATCCTTGTCCCTCCAGGAGAAAATTCAGACTTGTGATTTTTGTGAAAAATTACAATTCTGAATTAACAGATCATATCTGTTTATTCTCTACGCAAACTTCTGATTGATTTCTAGTGCAGTCAATCAGAGGGTTTTTGTTTCCATTCGTGGACCTTATTCCGGTGATTGATCGTGACGACATCGGTTCCTGGGATATACAAGAAGAGCAGATTAATTCTGTTGGAGTACATTATCTCGTTTCGAGATTGGAGGTAAAATATTTAATTAATTATTATTTATTTTACTTGTGTGATTTAATCGTTAAACGTTTTGATACCCATGATATGAAATTATTTCATATCAAAGAAAAATAAATTTTTAAACTTCCGCTGCACCGGGTATCGATTCAATTGATCTGAACATGGTTTTCCAACAGATAGACAACCCAAATAACAACAATTTCGCAAGAAAACAAGATTCTTAACTAAAGGGGAAATTATAAAATTCTAGGGATAAGATATACCGGTGATCAAGGAGGTGTCTGGGTCTGCCTCCTCCGCCTGCATGACGAACACTCTACCGGCCGTGTTCTTCTTCCTTGGGCAGTTAGCTATTTGATGCCCTGGCTCTCTACAGTGGTAACAAACTCCTGCTCCCAACAGACAAGGTACCGAATGCATCTTCTGACACTTCGGGCAAGTAGGAAAACCTATAGCATTAGGGGCCCCGCCCCTCTGCTGCTGTGGCCTCTGCGGCTGCGGCCTCTGCTGCGGATTCGGACCCTTAGCCGGCCCAGTAAACTGCTTCTTCGCAGGAGGCTGCGAAGATGGTCGCTGATACCCCGACTGAATCTGTCTCTTCCCCTGCTGCTCTCGTTGCATCTCTCTCCTACCCTCCTCTAACCTCAGTGCTCTACTAACTGCCGCCTCATATGTAGCGACGTCCATCATACGTATGTCGTGCTTAATATCCGCTCTCAGTCCCTCCACAAACTGCCTCATCTTCTCCGGTGGACTGTCTGCAATCAGAGGAACAAAATGACAGCCCCTCTCGAACTGGCTCACGTACTCCACCACTGACCTGTCCCCCTGCCGGAGACTCATAAACTCCCGGATCATGCGACTCCTCACATCCTCCGTGAAATACTTGGCGTAGAAGACACGCCTGAACTCTGCCCAAGACAGTGTAGGGAGGTGTACTCCCCTGGCAGCACCCTCCCACCAAAGAGCTGTGTCTCCCCTCAACATATACGTCGCACAGTTCACCCTGTCCGCATCTGTGATCCCCATATATGCAAAGATGGACTCCAAAGAACGAATCCAACCCTCAGCCACCAAAGGATCGGTGGTACCAATGAACTCCTTCGGCCCCTTTTTCTGGAACCGCTCAGCTACGTCCTCCTCATGGGACATTCTAGGACGTGAAGCCTGCTGCTCTAACAGAGCAGTAACCCCTGCCATCAAAGTAGCATTGGCCTGCTCCAATGCTGCAAGTGGGTTCTGCGGAGGTGGAGGTGGAGGTGTAGGTGGAGATCCCCCACGTCTGTTCATCAATCTGGGAGGCATTCTGCACCACCACATATTTCTTTACGTAAATCGCCATGCATAACTAAGTGGTTTAAAATTAATGCTAACTTAAATCCTAAAAAATAAATCATACTATAAACACTTAAAACTTACAGACCGGTAGCGTGGATTTCTGAGCTCGCATAGCAGTAATGACCCCTCCAAGGAACCTGGCTTTGATACCAACTGAAACGACCCTAACTCTATAATTAATAAATAAATATGCGGAAAATTTTTTTTTTTTCTAAGTAAAAATATGTACATACATGCCCATACATATATGCACAGAATGATTAGATTTAAAAATAAATAACTTGAATAAAAATAATGCAACAACTCGAAAACTTAAAATTTCATAATATAAATATCTGAGTCATGCGTTAAATAAAATACTGACAAAAGTGAAATAAATTAAAGTTTTGCATGCACTGAAAATTACTTAAAATAAAATATCCCAAATCACAACCACTGAAAATAATTATAATGTAACATGCTAAAATTTCGAGACATGCATAAAGACTCAGACAACGGTCACGGGGGATCACTGCCAGTCTGCTCATACGTCCTCGCCGCCGGTAGGAGCTACATCCTCCTCCACGTACTCACCTGCACCATACCAGTGTAGTGAGCCTAGAGGCCCAACATGCTAACATAACAAGGGTTTAAAATAATTTAAATCACTTTAATACTAATACATAACATATACATGAATGAGCATGCTTAAAATAATATTATGACATAACATAACATAAATTAACTTAAATATCATAATCATACATGATACATAAACATTGTTGAGCAAAGTATTTTCTAACATCGCATTGTTGTATCCATAGTGTAACCTTAAATCATACATCAAATACTGATCAGCGTGGAAACCAACGTACGTGGCGGTGACGAATCACCTCTTAAATTGGCAGTAAACTGCCCTTCAATAGTTCACATATGGGGACGAGTCTCCCTTAAATTGTCACACTACTTCAACTTCCAACATAAAATATTTTTTTTTGCTCAACCTTAAACATTAAATCATGCATAAAAATTATTTCATGAATGCATGTACTTAAATAAAATGTGTGTCCTTCATATATTTTTAATTAAATTTCATACTAACATATAAATATTAAAAATAACTTCCATGCATAAAAATAATTAAATATATATTCAGGACACATGCAGATTTCTCATGGATTGTACTGAACTGCTGGCCCTAACACTCAAGCCCATTTACTTAAATCTGGCCCGTTAACACTGAGACTGGCCCATTAACATACTTAAGCCCAACATTACATTTCTTAGCCCAATTAATTAATTAAAGCCCATTAAAACACTCCTGGCCCAATAACAACCTATTCTGGCCCAATGGGCCCAAAAGCCCAAAGACTGGCCCAATAACTTTCATGGGCCCCCAAGGCCCATAAAAATTATAGGACTAACTTAATTAATTTAATTAAGCCCAATAATGATTAAATTTAACCCAAATAATTAAATGGAACCCAAATCATTTTATTTCTAATTAATTGGCCCAAAAACCAATTAAATCATAAAATACTTTAAAATTAAAAAGACTCAAGCCCGGCCCACCAACCCGGACCCGGACCAACTTAACCCGACCCACTACCCTACTGACCCGACCCGGACCACTCAGACCCGGCCCAAACCCCGAATCCAGCCCAACCCGTGACCCCCTCCCTTGCTTCCTCTCGGCCGCGAGCAGCAGGCCTTCTCGGCCTGCTGCCGGCCAGCTCTGGCCGCCCCTGGCCGGAGCCCCGCCGCCCAGACGTAGCCCACATCTGGGCGGTCCCGACCTGGCCCTAGCCCTGACGCCATGCACCCCCTAACCCGAGCCCGAACCCCACTTCCCTCGAACCCTAGCTGCGCATCCATGGAGGCCGATCTGCACATGGTGGTTTCCTGGGCTAGTTTGGCTCAAACCACTCGAGCCACTCGAGTCCAGGCCACACACACACACCCTCTGAACACCTACCAGCAGTTGTACAAGGCATGGAGGAAGAAAAACGTGAGCATGATTGAAGGAATACATGAACAAAGCGCATATCAACCAAAAGCAAACGTTTTCTGAAAATTCCTTGGAAAAAATCTGATGTCTACACATTCACACATATAATTCCTGATATGGCACGAAAATAAAGAGAGAATCATGCCTTTCACCGAAGTTTGAAGAGAAAAGTATAGGTGACGAGTCCGGGACGACGGGGCGACGATGACACGCTTGGATGCTTCAAAATCGTGGCTATGGTGTTCTTCGTGGAGGCTGCTAGTCGAAGAAGATGATGAATATGGGGTAGGGTGGCGGCTGATGGAGCTTTGGATCGAGGGGTTTTGGGTAGATTAGGTTTAGGTTTTTAATTAATTAGAATATAGGATAATTAATGTATTATTTAGGATATTAAATATATAATATATAACTTAAAATAAAACTCTAAATAATATTTAAAATCTGATAACATTAAAAAAAAATCCCGAAATTAAAAATTAGGGGAATTTAAAAGATAATAAAAAATCAATATTTTGGCTTATTTTGAAAATAAACGGACTCCTAAAATTATATAAAATTAAATACTAAAAATTTTGAGGTAATAAAACTCAAAATAATATTTTTGGGCTCTTAAAAGGCTCATGAAATAAATTGGATAGAAAGTTGTCATTTCGTCCGTCCACGGTCCCGTCAACGCGATAAAATAATTCAAATATCAAAAATTCATAAAAATCACTAATTATGGGTTAAATGCTTAAAAAAATAAATTAAATCATGCACAAATAATTCACATAGATATTTAACCCATAAATCTTAAATTTTAAATAAATAAATTTCCTAATTATGCATGCGAATTTACGTATTTAAAATACCGGGTGTTACAGCTACGCCGATGGAAACCTTACTGAAGAGGTTCCAATCTTTCCGACCCCCAATTTTGAAGGGTACGGAGAATCCAGTTGACTGCGAGTGTTGGTTGGACGACAGAGACCAGCTTTTTGATTCTCTCGACTATTCCGATGACCGCAGAATCAGGTTAGTTATTCATCAATTGCGAGGAGTTGCGAAGAACTGGTGGATCACGACAAAGAGGGCTTTTGAGAATTGAGGTACAACTATTGACTGGAATCTTTTTAAATTTGAGTTCTATAAACGGGTCTTTCCAGTTTCGTACCGTAGGGATAAGGGTGCCGAGTTCGCAAATCTGAAGCAAGGAAACTTGAATATCGAGGATTATGTTGCCAAGTTTGACAGCTTATTGAGGTTCGCACCTCACATTGCCGACAACGAAGAAGCGAAAGCTGATCAATTGAGCAATGGCTTGAATCCTGATATCTTTACTCTTGTGAACACTGGAAGGCCCAATAACTTTGCTGATGCAATGGATCAAGCCAAGGGTGTTGAGGCCGGGCTGATGAGGCAGAGAGGGAATCAGGTTGCATCTCAGCAGCAACAGAGGCAGTTTCAGAACCAACCGTCTGAATATCAGAATCAGCCTCAGAGGTTCGAAGGTTGTAGCAGTGGAGGCAAGAGAAAGGATTACTACCGACCGAAGGGAAAACAATTTAAGAAATCAGGAAGCAGTTCATCGAGCTCTGGTGGCTCGAATCAATACAGTTCGGGATAGGTTTTAGGTTCCTCTGGAAATTCTTGTAACAAGTGTGGAGGTCGTCAATCCAGTGACCAATGTAGAGGAATTTTTGGAAATTGCTACATCTGTCAGCAGATGGGACATTATGCTAGACTTTGTCCTCAGAGAGGCTCGGAGCAAGCATAGAGTGGTAATGCTTCTCGACAGTCATCTCATCCTCAGAGGCAGACGACTGCAGTTCACTCCTTTCAGCCTCAGCAGTAGAATCTTTAAGGAGGTAACCAGAACTTGAACCAACCTCCTCGACAGCAGGCGAGAGTTATTGCTCTGAATGAGGATCAGGCTCAGGCAGCACCTGATGATGTGATTGCAGGTAACTGTACAATCTTTGGTTATCCTACTTATATTTTGATAGATACGGGTGCGACTCACTCTTTCATATCTGAGAAATTTGTATTGATGCATGTATTACATTTTGAGCCATTGTCTGTCGTGGTTTCTGTTACTTCACCTTTGGGTGAAGGAATTGTTTCGAGGAATTTTGTTAGGAATTGTGAATTGAGTAGTGAGGGGAATTTGATAAAGTTCAACTGTGTTATACTTGGTTTGTTTGACTTTGACTGCATAGTTGGTATAGATGTTTTGGCTGAGTACAAGGCTACAGTGGATTGTTTTCAGAAGGTAGTCCATTTCAGACCAGAGATGACAGATGAGTAGAGATTCTTTGGTAAGGGTTCTCGATCTAGAATTCCTTTGATTTCTGTTTTGTCTATGACTAGACTGTTGAAGAGGGGAGCAGAGGGTTTTCTGATATATGCAGTGGATGTTTTGAAGTCTAGCCCGGTGTTGACTGACATACCAGTGGTTAGAGAGTTTCCTGATGTGTTCTCGGATGAGATTCCGGGATTACCGCCTATTCGTGAGATTGAATTTGGCATCGAACTGATGTCAGGTACTCAGCCAATTTCTAAAGCTCTGTATAGAATGGCTCCGATTGAATTGAGAGAAACGAAGGAGCAACTCAAAGATTTGATCTCAAAGGGATACATTCGGCCTAGTCTGTCGCCTTGGGGTGCTCCTGTTATTTTTGTTAGAAAGAAAGATGGCTCCTTGAGACTTTGCATCGACTACCGCCAACTGAACCAGGCGACGGTTAAGAACAGGTGTAGTGACCCAACCCGGGTCCACTATCTAATCAGAGTTATAGTAAAAGCGCACGCAATAAAAGATTAAAGCGTAAAGAGCGGATAATTAAAATACAACAAATCAAATTGGCAGAATACAACCGACGCTATCACAATTGTATAAATACTGTTATACAACCAAATCGAAGGTTCAGGGTAAATAAATCCCTACCTTCTACAACCTCGCACTCTCCAAAGCTCAATCCTGCTGAGAGCCTCCTGGACCGTCCAGCCTCAAACCTGCCCCGTCACAAGGTACACAATACCCAAACACAGGGGCGTGAGCTAGAACTCTCAATACGAAGCAATGATATAAATACAAATATGCGCACACAGATGATTTAAAACTTAATTGAAAACACTTGCTCATGGCGCCGAGAATATACAGTACCGGTTAGAGAGCTACTCCGCGGGGTACTCGTATATTCCATATCAGGGCTGAGCCAACCCTATCCTGACCCGAATCCAAAACAGGATACGAGTCCCATATGGAAACTATCATACCTAACTCGAGTCCAAAATGAGATCATCGTTCCCTATGGAGACTGTTAATGACTCACATCTCTCCGGATGCAGTCACACGTAAAATCATGTATGTGCTAAGGCGGTAAAACATGCTAAAACATGATAAAATATATAGCACATACTCATGCAACATATAAGAAAATATATCATGTCGGCTATCTCGGTCATTACTTACGTACCTCTAACACTGCTGGTCAAACCTAGCTCTGCTGGTCTAGACTCCAAGCCTACTAGTCCAATCTACTAGCTACTACAATTCAAATATCCATGCATCAACAATTAAGCTCTAAAAGCCTTAACTATGCTATTTCATACTCCTAAATATTTTTAGGAAGCCAAATTATACCTTCGTCTGTCGTTAGCCCGCTGGTGTAGAATCGCCTCAAAACTTAGGCACACCTCCGCTACGACGCCGGGATCGCTAGGCAAATTCCGGATTCCCAATAGGATGCTTAGAACTCCGTAGATCTAAGTAAGAAGGTTCGAAAAAAGAGGAAAGGAGGGGAAATCGGTGCACAGAATGAGGGCTCAGACCCCTTATTTATAGACGGCTTTGGAACCTCCGATCCCTGTTCGGAACATCCGATCACGATCGGAACCTCCGATCGCACCTTCGGAGCATCCGATCGTTCAATATTATGTCAGCCATGACATCACCTTGCTGACGTAAGCAATGACGTGTGCCCTGGTCTAGATCGGAGCTTCCGATCTTGCCGACGGAGCTTCCGATCTCGATCGGAGCCTCCGATCCTAGCACGGAGCTTCCGATCCATTTCGGATCGTCCGAACTCTTCTTCGGACCGTCCGATCCTGCTGAACCAATTTCAACTAATTCGAGTGCTCTGAATCCATTTCTGAAGTCCGTTATCCCAACAGGAACTTACTTAATCATTTTTTACTTAATCTAAACATGATCACGTGATTAATTACTCATTTAATCACTAATCAGAAATGCGGGTTACTACATTCTCCCCCACTTAAGAAATTTCTTCCTCGAAATTTAAGTCTTAGAGGAAAACATAAATAGCTAACCAATGTTCTTTATTACAACTGAACAAGTATAAACTTGATACAAAGAAGTACAAAATCTCAAAATAACTCGGGGTGGTCGGCTAACATCCGGCTCTCCAATTCCCAAGTAGCTTCCTCTGTACCTCTGCGCTGCCACTGTACCATAACCAACGGTATACGCTTGTTACGAAGTGCCTTGTCCTTCCTGTCAAGAATCCGCAGGGGTTTCTCCACATACGATAGATTCCGATCTACCTTTACCTCGGTCGGATGCAAAATATGCGACTCGTCCGCCACATACTACCTTAACAAGGACACGTGGAACACATCGTGGATCTTCGAAAGATCGGGTGGCAAGGCCAAACGATAAGCCACATCCCCAACCTTCTCGAGAATCTCAAAAGGACCATTAAATCTAGGTGTCAGCTTACCCTTGCGACCAAACCTCATCACCTTCCAGAAAGGTGACACACGCAAGAAAACGTATTCCCCTACCTCAAAATGAAGTGGCCTGCGGTGAGTGTTCGCGTAGCTAGCCTGTCGATCTTGGGCTGCCTTAATCCTGCGTCTGATCAACTCTACTGCATCAATCATCTGCTGAATCATCTGAGGACCCTCAACCTGACGCTCGCCAAACTCGTCCCAAAACAAAGGTTTACGACAACGGCGTCCATAAAGAGCCTCAAATGGTGCCATGCCAATGCTGCGATGGAAACTATTGTTGTAGGCGAACTCCACCAAGGGTAAATGATCATGCCACGCTGGACCAAAATCCATCACCGCCGCGCGAAGCATATCCTCTAGAGTGCGAATAGTACGCTCCGACTGTCCGTCCGTCTCTGAATGATAAGCCGTACTCAAGCTCAAAGTAGTACCAAGGGCTCGCTGGAAACTACCCCAAAATCTCAAGGTGAATCTTGGATCTCTATCGCTGACAATGCTCAACGAAATCCCATGAAATCGAACAATCTCCCGCACATACAATTGTGACATCCTATCAAAGGTGTAATCGCAGTTATAGGGAAGAAAATGCGCTGACTTCGACAATCGATCCACGACAACCCAAATAGCATCACAATACCTAGAAGACATAGGCAAGTGGGTGACAAAGTCCATCGTCACATGCTCCCACTTCCATTCAGGAATCTCTAAGCTGTGAAGTAACCCTCCGGGTCGTCTAAACTCTGCCTTGACTTGTTGACACACAAGGCATCGGAATACGAACTGATAAATGCTGCGCTTGATCCCTTTCCACAAAAATCGAGTGCGAAGATCCTTATACATCTTCATGCTACCTGGATGTACTGAAAATCGACTGCGGTGAGCTTGCAATAAGATCTCATCCCTCAAAGTAAAATCATCGGGTACCACAACTCGACCAGAAAGACACAACAGACCGTCTCCTTGCAGATGAAAACCAAAAGTATTATCACCAAAAGGTTTCTTCTGTATAGTGCTGGCTCTGCAAGCACAGAAGAGACACGAATCCCTTGCTGTTCTTTCTTATGACGGAACGTGAATCCCAAAGAACAACACTCCTCCACTGCCTTCGAAACCGAACTGGTACGAAGGGAACTCACATAAACCTTGCGACTAAGCGCATCAGCAATGGGATTTGAAGAACCTGGATGGTACTTGATCTCACAATCGTAATCTTTCAACAGATCCATCCAATGACGCTGCCGCATGTTCAACTCAGCCTGAGTGAACAGATACTTCAAACTCTTATGATCGGTGAAGATCTCGAATCGTTCTCCATACAAATAGTGATGCCATATCTTAAGAGCAAAGACAATGGCTGCAAGCTCTAAATCATGTACGGGATAGTTCTCCTCGTGAGTCTTCAGCTGTCTGGAAGCATAGGCAATCACGTGGCCATTCTGAGTCAACACACACCCCAAGCCCTGGAGAGAAGCATCAGTGAAGACTACAAAACCACCTGATCCAGACGGTAAAGCAAGAACTGGAGCTGTCATTAGACGACGTCTCAACTCACGAAAACTATCTTCACAAGCATTGGACCAAACGAAAGAAATGTCTTTCTTCGTCAACTGAGTCAAAGGCCTAGCTATGTGATATAAATTCTCCACAAAACGACGATAGTATCCGGCTAAACCAAGGAAACTATGAATCTCAGAAGCTGTAGTCGGACGTGACCAATTCAAAATAGCTTCTGTCTTGCTAGGATCAACAGATACACCCTCCTGAGAAATGACATGACCAAGGAACACAACTCGGTCAATCCAGAAGTCACACTTACTCAGCTTCGCGTACAACTGTCTTTCCCTCAAGACCTGCAGTACAGTATAGAGATGGTAGGCATGCTCATCCATGCTGTGAGAATACACCAAAATGTCATCGATGAACACCACCACGAACTTATCCAGAAAGTCACGGAAAAATCTGTCCATCAGATCCATAAAAACAGCTGGAGCATTAGTCAAACCAAACGGCATCACTAGAAACTCATAGTGTCCATACCGCGTACGAAATGATATCTTAGGAACATCCTCCTGTCGAACTCGCAACTGATGATATCCAGACCGAAGATCAATCTTCGAATAGACAAAAGTACCCTGCAACTGATCAAAGAGATCATCTATCCGCGGAAGAGGATACTTATTCTTCACTGTCGCTTGATTCAATTGGCGGTAATCGATACACAACCGCATCGAACCATCCTTCTTTTTGACAAACAGTACTGGGGCTCCCCATGGCGAAACACTAGGTCGAATATAACCCTTATCAAGAAGATCCTGCAATTGCTTCTGCAGCTTTTTCATTTCTGACGGTGCCAATCGGTAAGGAGTTCTGTAAATTGGTGCAGTCCCTGGCACTAACTCAATGTCAAACTCAATCTCCCTTACTGGTGGCAAACCTAGAATCTCCTCCGGAAATACATCTGGAAAGTCTCGAACCACTGGTATCTCTTGGATATCTGGCTCTCCTAAGGATGCGTCAATGGCATAGATAAGGTAGCCTTCCCCGCCAGACTCTAATGCACGCCAGGCCTTCAGAGCTGAAACCACTGGCATCGGGGGTCGCGCTCCCTCACCATAGAAATATCATGACTCGTCATCCTCTGGACGAAACTGGACAAACCTCTGATAGCAATCCACTATCGCTCGGTAGGTAGTCAATAGATCTATCCCAATGATGCAATCGAAATCCTCCATCGCTAGAATCATTAGGTTAGCACTAAGCTGATGTCCCTCGAAATCTAAAACACAACCCACAACTAGACACTTGGCTAAAACCTCGCTACCCATAGGAGTAGAAACCACTAATAACACGTCTAGAGGAATATATGGCAACTTATGCTTCTTAGCAAAACGTGCTGAGACAAAAGAATGCGATGCACCGGTATCAATTAAAACATATGCAGGAAAACCACATAAACTACAGATACCTGCAATCATCCGATCGCTGTCAGCCTCTTCCTGCTCCTGGTTAAGCGCAAAGACCTGACCCTGGGTACGTGGTCTCAACGAAGAATGACCCCGAGAAGGAGTCTGAGTAGGCTGTCTCTGAGACTGCTGTAGCTGCTGGCGCTGCTGCGAATACTGCTGCTGGAAAGGTGGCTGCTGGTACTGAGGTGGCTGAACAGATGCCTGAGAACCTCCGGAACCACTCGCTGCCCCAATCAGCATAGGACAATCTCTCTTCATGTGACCCTCCTGGCCACACTAGAAACATGCAGTGGTCGATCGACCACACTGCCCTGGCGGATGTCTGCGTCGGCACTGAGTACACCGGTTCGGTCTCTGTCCAAAATGATGCACTCCACCAGATCCAGAGGAAGAAGAAGAAGTACCCCCTGGCTTCTTGAAGGACTGTCCTCTCAGACCCAAAGGACTAGAGCTCGCTGGCCTGGAAGAAGAGTAAAGTCCCCTGTTCCTCCGAATACTGTCCTCGGCCTGGCGACAACGGTCCACCAAATCCTTGTAAGTCCCATCGCCGCCCACAGCTACCATACGATGAATGTCAGGATTCAAACCCTGAAGGAAATGATCAAACTTCGCCATAGAACTATCAGCAATATGAGGACAAAAGAGTAGCAGATCAAACAACTTCTGCTGGTACTCCTCGATCGTCATCGTCCCCTGTCGCAAACTCAACATCTCGCTGGCTTTTGCCTGACGAAGAGCTGGAGGAAAATAAAATCTCTGATAGGCAGTTCGGAACTCCACCCAAGTAGCTGCACCTCTAGCTGCTATGAACGGTGCGGAAGTAGACCTCCACCACTTCCTTGCCCTGCCCTCAAGCATAAAGGCAAGGATCTCCATCCTATCCTCAGGCGTGCAACGGAACTCCTGGAAGAACTGCTCCATCCTCTCCATCCAATCCTCCGCCTCTTCAGCTGTCTCACCCCCCGTCAAAGGCTTCGGGCTAACTTCCTTAAATCTACACATGCTCACTCGCCTGCACTCCTCGGGCTGTCCCCGACGTCTACGATCATCCGGATCGCCCCAACGACTGCCATCTACGCTACCGTGACTCTCATCGTAATCTGCCATCTGTTACATAAGAACAGATAATTACTTAATCCGCTTTACGATATTCCCAGTGCAATGCGTCGCTCTGATACCAAAAATGTAGTGACCCACCCCGGGTCCACTATCTAATCAGAGTTATAGTAAAAGCGCACGCAATAAAAGCTTAAAGCGTAAAGAGCGGATAATTAAAATACAACAAATCCAATCGGCAAAATACAACCGACACTATCACAATTGTATAAATACTGTTATACAACCAAATCGAAGGTTCAGGTAAATAAATCCCTACCCTCTACAACCTCGCACTCTCCAAAGCTCAATCCTGCTGAGAGCCGCCTGGACCGTCCAGCCTCAAACCTGCCCCGTCACAAGGTACACAATACCCAAAAACAGGGGCGTGAGCTAGAACTCTCAATACGAAGCAATGATATAAATACAAATATGCGCACACAGATGATTTAAAACTTAAGTGAAAACACTTGCTCATGGCGCCGAGAATATACAGTACCGGCTAGAGAGCTACTCCGCGGGGTACTCGTATATTCCATATCAGGGCTGAGCCAACCCCATCCTGACCCGAATCCAAAACAGGATACGAGTCCCATATGGAAACTGTCATACCTGACTCGAGTCCAAAATGAGATCATCGTTCCCTATGGAGATTGTCAATGACTCACATCTCTCCGGATGCAGTCACACGTAAAATCATGTATGTGCTAAGGCGGTAAAACATGCTAAAACATGATAAAACATATAGCACATACTCATGCGACATATAAGCAAATATATCATGACGGCTAACTCGGTCAGTACTTACGTTGTAGTGACCCTTACCCGGATCACCTACTAAACAGAACTTATGCATGCAATTAACTTAATTAAACAGATATCAGAATAAAACTGCGGAATCCAATAACATTATACAATCCCAAGTAAAGGAATCTGTAATTATCCAATAATATACAACCAAATCGAATAGTTGTATAAACCCAAACTACAGTAATAAAACCTAGACGAAGCTCCAGCTGGCCAACCACTGACTAGCCCCTCCTGGATCCACCCTCCTCGTCCAATCGCAAACCTGCCCCATGGAATAGGGTGTCCAGAAAATACAGAGTACGAGACGTGAGCATAAAACGCTCAGTGCGAGAGTATGAGTATACATGCATGCAAAGTGAACTCCCTATAGACTCGAGGTCAAGGATTAGATAACAGAGACAGACCGGGCCCTGGTATGTAGCACGCTGTGCCGTTGCTTCAGGAGGTGGCTCCCATACCGAGATAACCGTGGAAACGCCGGACCCAAATCGATGGAAGTCCATCCACTAACATGATAGGGTACAACCCTACTAACAGACATCTCGAAGGAGATACAGCAAGGTTCAAATGAATGCAGCATAATATCATGGCATATAAATCATGCGGTCACATAATACATGCATACTCAGTCAGGATATCTCGAACATTACTTTCGTACCTCAATACAGTGAAAGCTCTACCAACTCTAGGTCCACGCCTATAGTCTGCTCTACACTTCCAAATGATACTACTATCATTAAAGTGCTCTAAAAGCCTTAACTAAGCTATTGCATACTCCTAAATATTTATAGGGAGCAAAAGCTATACCTTCGTCCGTCGTTAGCCCTTTGATGTCGGTGCCTCCAGAACTTGGGCACAACTCCGCTACGACTACCAAACGCCTCGCCGACCTCCGGACCAAGCCCAAGAAGATTAGAACAGCTCCAAAAGGACTAGAAAGGAAAGGAGAACTCAGAATTGGCAAATGAAAGTGAAGTCTCGGCCTTCTATTTACAGACAACGATCGGAACTTCCGATCCTTGATCGGAACGTCCGAACCTCGATCGGAACGTCCGATCCTGCCATCGGAGCTTCCGAAGATCCTGATCTGCCACGTGTCAAAATATCACTTGTTGATTCCGGATAGGGGTGATCGGAGCTTCCGGTCCTGCATCGGAGCTTCTGATCTATCCAATCGTCATGGATGATGTAATATGATCGGAGCTTCCGATCCTGCATCGGAGCTTCCGATCCTATTCGGAACTTCCGATCTCACCTTCGGAGCTTCCGAACTCTACCCAAGTAATTATGATTAATTCCTTAATTACTGATTTGGTTACGGGCTACTACATTCTCCCCCACTTAAGATATTTCATCCTCGAAATCAGATCTTAAGTACCGAATGCAAAATACAGAAATCAGAAACATTTTTTATTCAAATCAAACGTTTACAGGGTTTGCAACTGAATACAACTTAAAGAATGAAATCAAAACAACTCAGGATGGTCTTCACGCATCCTGTCCTCAAGCTCCCAAGTAGCTTCCTCAGTGCCTCTGCGCTGCCACTGAACTAAAACCAAAGGAATGACTTTGTTCCGTAAAACCTTATCCTTATAATCAAGGATGCGAAGAGGTTTCTCAACATAAGTCAAATCCTTGTCTACCTGAACCTCAGATCGCTGCAGAATATGAGATTCATCCGCCATATACCGTCGCAACAGAGATACGTGGAACACGTCGTGAATACTGGATAGATGCGGTGGCAAAGCTAGTCGATAAGCCAAATCGCCAATGCTCTCTAAGATCTCAAACGGACCGATAAATCTGGAGACAACTTGCCCTTAAGGCCAAATCTGAGAATCTTGCGGAAAGGTGACACTCTCAGAAACACTTTCTCCCCGACCTCGAACTGCAAGGGCCTACGCCTGATATTAGCATAGCTGGCCTGACGATCCTATGCAGTCTTAATCCGTTTCTTGATCTGATCAACAATGTCTATCGCCTGCTGGATAAACTCCGGTCCTTCAGCCTGTCTCTCCCCCACTTCTTCCCAGAAGAGTGGAGTACGACAACGTCGCCCATACAACGCTTCAAAAGGTGCCATCCCAATACTAGTGTGATAGATGTTGTTGTAAGCGAACTCGATCAACGGCAAATGATCCTGCCAGGCTGAACCAAAATCCATGACGCACGCTCTAAGCATATCCCGTAACGTACGGATAGTGCGCTCTGACTGACCATCAGTCTCCGGATGATAGGCTGTACTCAAACTGAGAGTAGTACCCATCGCACGCTGAACACTCCCCTAGAATCTAGAAGTAAACCTGGGGTCCCGATCGCTGACAATGCTCACAGGCATTCCATGAAGTCGGACGATCTCCTGAATGTACATCCGTGTCATGCGATCCACAGAGTACTCTCGGCTATAGGCAATGAAATGCACTGACTTGGTGAGTCGGTCCACCACCACCCAGATAGCATCACAGTTCCTCGGGGATACCGGCAAATGGGTCACAAAGTCCATAGTGATAAACTCCCATTTCCATTCAGGAATAGGCAGACTGTGAAGCAATCCTCCAGGTCGTCGGTGCTCTGCCTTGACCTGTTGACACACCAAACATCTCGAAACAAACTGATAAACACTGCGTTTCATTCCCTTCCACCAGAAACGAGTACGCATATCCTTGTACATCTTGTTGCTCCCAGGATGAATACTCAACTTAGTGCGATGTGCCTGAGACAAAATCTCCCCTCGCAACTCTTCATCCTGTGGAATCACAAGCCTACCAGACAAACACAGAAAGCCATCTGACTGATAATGAAATCCAGACGAGCTACCCTCGTTAGCTAGACGAGCTAAACGCTGGGTCTTTGAATCAGACATCTGAGCATCTCGGATCCGCGAATACAAGGCTGCCTCAGATAATATCGCAAACATCTGGATACTCTGCATACCTTTCTTATGCTTGAAGGTAAAACCTGAAGTACAACAGTCACTGATCGCACTAGACATCGAACAAGTCTGAAGTGCGGATAGTCGCACCTTGCGACTCAAAGCATCAGCGATGAGATTAGCAGCTCCCGGATGGTACTTAATCTCGCAATCATAGTCCTTAAGCAAGTCCATCCAACGTCTCTGTCTCATGTTCAATTCTGCCTGAGTGAACAAATACTTGAGACTCTTATGGTCGGTGAAGATCTCAAATTTCTCGCCATAAAGATAATGACGCCAGATCTTCAAAGCGAACACAATGGCTGCCAATTCCAAATCATGGACTGGGTAGTTGTCCTCGTGAAGCTTCAGCTGTCTAGAAGCGTATGCGATCACATGCCCATTCTGAGTCAGGACACAACCTAACCCCTGAAGAGAAGCATCCGTGTAAACTACATACCCTCCAGATCCTGACGGTAATGCTAACACCGGCGCATAAGTCAACCGCCGTCGAAGCTCACGGAAATTCTCCTCACACTCGGAGGACCACTCAAAATCCACACCCTTGCGGGTAAGCTGCGTCAACGGTCGAGCTAACTGAGAGAAGTTCAGAATGAAGCGACGATAATACCCTGCTAGACCCAGAAAACTACGGATCTCAGCAACTGTCGTCGGACGCGACCAATTAAGTACCGCTTAAATCTTGCTTGGATCCACAGAAATCCCCTCACTGGATATGATATGGCCAAGAAAGACTACTCTATCCATCCAGAACTCACACTTGCTCAGCTTGGCGTACAACTGCTCATCTCGAAGAGTCTGTAGTACCAACCGCAAGTGAGAAACATGCTCTTCCGTATTACGCGAATAAACCAGGATTTCGTCAATGAAGACCACGACAAACTTGTCCAAATACTACCTGAAGACACGGTTCATCAGATCCATGAATATAGCCGGCGCATTAGTCAAACCAAATGGCATCACTAGGAACTCGTAATGCCCATAGAGAGTACGGAATGAAGTCTTGGCTACGTCCTGATCACGGACTCTCAACTGATGATACCCATATCTCAAGTCAATCTTGGAGTAAATTGATGTGCCCTGCAGCTGGTCAAACAAGTCATCAACACGAGGCAACGGATACTTGTTCTTCACAGTCACTCGATTCAGCTGCCGATAGTCAATGCACAGCCGCATCGACCCATCCTTCTTCTTTACGAAGAGAACAGGAGCTCCCCAAGGAGATACACTAGGACGAATGTACCCCTTGTCTAAAAGATCCTGTAGCTGATTCTTTAACTCACGCATCTCTGACGGAGCCAGACGATACGGTGCTCTAGAAATAGGCGAAGTACCCGGCATCAACTCTATGCCAAACTCGACTTCCCTAGTAGGAGGAAAACCCGGAATCTCATCAGGAAACACATCTGGAAATTCATCCACAACAGGAATGCTCTCTTTCCCAATACTCTCAGCGGACAAATCAACTGCATAGATAAGGTAGCCTTCCCCGCCAGACTCCAGAGCTCGACAGGCTCTCAAAGCTGATACCAAAGGCATCGGGGGTCGCGCTCCCTCACCATAGAAAAACCAACTCTCACTCCCTTCCGGATGAAAGCGTACTAATCTCTGATAGCAGTCCACTGAAGCTCGATAGGTAGTCAACATATCTATTCCCAGAATGCAATCAAAGTCGTCCATCGCCAGGACCATGAGATTCGCCAACAGAACGTTCCCTTCGAACTCTAAAGGGCAACCCATCACTAGACGCTTAGCCAAAGCAGATTGGCCCGTCGGAGTAGAAACAGACATCACTACGTCTAGTGCAATGCATGGTAACTTATGCCTCTTAACAAAACGTGCAGAAATGAAGGAATGAGATGCACCAGTGTCAATAAGTACAAGAGCAGGTATACCATAAAGCATAAATGTACCTGCGATGACTTTCTCATTCTCCTCCACAGCCTGATCATGTCTCAGGGCAAACACCTGGCCAGAAGCTCGTGGCCTCAAATGAGAGCTCCCAGCAGACTGTCCCTGCGACCTCTGCTGTACGGTAGCCTGAGAACCCGATCCTGAACCAGAACCACCTCCCCCAGACATTGGGCAATCTCTCCGGATATGACCAGTCTCTCCACAATGGAAACAAGCTCCAAAAGCTCTACGGCACTTGTCGGATGGATGGTTTTTCCCACAGTGATCACACTTCTCCTTCTTACCATAACGGACAATACCTCCAGAACCAGAGGAAGAAGAAGATCCAGACTTCTTGAAAGTTTGGGCACGGGGACCCAAAGAACTAGCAGGCCTCGACTGAGGGAAAGACTTGTTCCGCCGAATGCTGTCCTCCGCCTGGTGACAACGGCTCACCAAACCCTCGTAGGACATGTCGTCGCCAACCGCCACACGGTCATGGATCTCAGGGTTAAGGCCCTGAAGAAACAGATTATACTTCATCTCTGAGCTATCAGCAATCTCGGGGCAATAGGATAGCAGATCAAAGAACCTCTGCTGATACTCATCGATAGACATGGCTCCCTGTCGCAGACTCAGTAGCTCGCCTGCCTTCGACTGACGGAGTGCAGGAGGAAAATACCGCTTTTGGAAAGCTGTGCTGAACTCGGCCCAGGTGGCCACTCCTCTCGCCGTAACAAAAGGTGCAGAAGTAAACCTCCACCACCTACGCGCACGCCCATCCAGAAGATAGCCAAGGGTCTCCACCTTCTGCTCATCGGTGCATTGGAAAGTCTGAAAAGTCGTCTCCATGCGGTCTAACCAGTTCTCCGCATCCTCCGGAGATTCACCTCCAACTAAGGGCTTAGGACCCATAGCTAAGAATCGACGCACAGTGAAACGCTCGTCGTCATGATGACGATGACGCTGCTCTCAACGAGGCTCCCGGTCGGCATCACCCCAACGCCCACCAACACTGCCATGAGAACTCTGGTCGTCACGATTTGACATCTACAAAAAATACCTCAAGATGAGACTAAATCCCAAGAAATCTTTTGCATGCTCTGATACCATAAATGTAGTGACCCTTACCCGGATCACCTACTAAACAGAACTTATGCATGCAATTAACTTAATTAAACAAATATCAGAATAAAACTGCGGAATCCAATAACATTATACAATCCCAAGTAAAGGAATCTGTAATTATCCAATAATATACAATCAAATCGAATAGTTGTATAAACCCAAACAACAGTAATAAAACCTAGACGAAGCTCCAGCTGGCCAACCACTGACTAGCCCCTCCTGGATCCACCCTCCTCGTCCAATCGCAAACCTGCCCCATGGAATAGGGTGTCCAGAAAATACAGAGTACGAGACGTGAGCATAAAACGCTCAGTGCGAGAGTATGAGTATACATGCATGCAAAGTGAACTCCCTATAGACTCGAGGTCAAGGATCAGATAACAGAGACAGACCGGGCCCTGGTATGTAGCACGCTGTGCCGTTGCTTCAGGAGGTGGCTCCCATACCGAGATAACCGTGGAAACACCGGACCCAAATCGATGGAAGTCCATCCACTAACAGGATAGGGTACAACCCTACTAACAGACATCTCGAAGGAGATACAGCAAGATGCAAATGAATGCAGCATAATATCATGGCATATAAATCATGCGGTCACATAATACATGCATACTCAGTCAGGATATCTCGAACAGTACTTTCGTACCTCAATACAGTGAAAGCTCTACCAACTCTAGGTCCACTCCTATAGTCTGCTCTACACTTCCAAATGATACTACTATCATTAAAGTGCTCTAAAAGCCTTAACTAAGCTATTGCATACTCCTAAATATTTATAGGGAGCAAAAGCTATACCTTCGTCCGTCGTTAGCCCTTTGATGTCGATGCCTCCAGAACTTGGGCACAACTCCGCTACGACTACCAAACGCCTCGCCGACCTCCGGACCAAGCCCAAGAAGACTAGAACAGCTCCAAAAGGACTAGAAAGGAAAGGAGAACTCGGAATTGGCAAATGAAAGTGAAGTCTCGGCCTTCTATTTATAGACAACGATCGGAACTTCCGATCTTTGATCGGAACGTCCGAACCTCGATCGAAACGTCCGATCCTGCCATCGGAGCTTCCGAAGATCCTGATCTGCCACGTGTCAAAATATCACTTGTTGATTCCGGATAGGGGTGATTGAAGCTTCCGGTCCTGCATCAGAGCTTCCGATCTATCCAATCGTCATGGATGACGTAATATGATCGGAGCTTCCGATCCTGCATCGGAGCTTCCGATCCTGTTCGGAACTTCCGATCTCACCTTCGGAGCTTCCGAACTCTACCCAAGTAATTATGATTAATTCCTTAATTACTGATTTGGTTACGGGCTACTACATACGTACCTCTAACACTGCTGGTCAAACCTAGCTCTGCTGGTCTAGACTCCAAGCCTACTAGTCCAGTCTACTAGCTACTACAATGCAAATATCCATGCATCAACAATTAAGCTCTAAAAGCCTTAACTAAGCTATTGCATACTCCTAAATATTTTTAGGAAGCCAAATTATACATTCGTCCGTCGTCAGCCCGCTGGTGTAGAATCGCCTCAAAACTTAGGCACACCTCCGCTACGACGCCGGGATCGCTAGGCAACTTCCGGATTCCCAATAGGATGCTTAGAACTCCGTAGATCTAAGTAAGAAGGTTCGAAAATCAGAGGAAAGGAGGGGAAATCGGTGCACAAAATGAGGGCTCGGACCCCTTATTTATAGACGGCGATCGGAACCTCCGATCCCTGTTTGGAATGTCCAATCACGATCGGAACCTCCGATCGCACCTTTGGAGCATCCGATCGTTCAATATTATGTCAGCCATGACATCACCTTGCTGACGTAAGCAATGTCATGTGCCCTGGTCCAGATCAGAGCTTCCGATCTCGATCGGAGCCTCCGATCCTGGCACGGAGCTTCCGATCCATTTCGAATCGTCCGAACTCCTCTTCGGATTGTCCGATCCTGCTGAACCAATTTCAACTAATTCGAGTGCTCTGAATCCATTTCTGAAGTTCGTTATCCCAACAGGAACTTACTTAATCATGTTTTACTTAATCTAAACATGATCACGTGATTAATTACTCATTTAATCACTAATCAAAAATGCGGGTTACTACAACAGGTATCCTTTATCTCGTATAGATGATCTTTTTGATCAATTGCAGTGTTCTTGTGTTTATTTGAAGATAGATTTGAGGTTTGGGTATCATCAGCTGAGAGTGCGAGAAGAGGATTTTCCTAAGACTGCGTTTAGGACGAGGTATGGCCATTTTGAATTTTTTGTCATGTCGTTCGGTTTCACTAACGCCCCAGCAGTCTTTATGGGATTGATGAACCGAATCTTTCAACGCTTTCTAGATGAGTTTGTTATTATTTTCATTGATGATATCCTGATCTATTCAAAGAGCCGTGCTGATCATGCAGAGCATCTGAGGATTGTTTTGCAGATTTTGAGAACCAAACAGTTGTTTGCCAAACCGTCGAAGTGCGAGTTTTGGTTGGACCGAGTCATTTTTCTTGGTCACATTATCTCTGGAGATGGGATTTTTGTCGATCCCAGCAAGATCGAGGCAGTTTTGAACTGGCGAAGGCCGACTTATGTGCCTAAAATTCGGAGTTTTATGGGTTTAGCGGGTTACTATCGCATATTTATTCAGGGTTTCTCTTCTATTGCGAAGCCAATTACCCAGCTGACTCAAAAAAAACGCGCCTTTTGTTTGGACTGAAGAGTGTTAGACCAGTATCATTGAGTTGAAGAAGAGATTGACTAGCGCTCCGATACTTTCTATTCCATTAGGTTTTGGAGGTTTTACGGTATATTGCAATGCTTCCCATTTAGGTCTTGGATGTATTCTTATGCAGAGGAAGCACGTGATAGCGTATGCGTCGAGGAAGTTGAAACCGCATGAGACTCGCTATCCAGTTCATGATCTTGAACTCGCTGCTATTGTTTTTGCTTTGAAAACCTGGCGTCACTATCCGTACAGTGAGTATTTTGAGATCTTTTCTGATCATAAGAGTCTTAAGTACTTATTTTCACAGTCTGAGTTGAATATGAGACAGAGGAGATGGCTAGATTTATTGAAAACTTCGACTGCGAGATTAAGTAATACCCAGAAAAGTCGAATGTGGCTGCCGATGCTTTGAGTCGCAAGCTTTTTTCCTTATCTCTTTCGACCATCGGTGTGTCTCGTTTGATTGACGACTGTTGCAATTCTGGATTGGAGTTTGAATCAGAAAGAAATCCTATCAGAGTTTGTTCTATCCAGGCCGAGCCAGAGTTGTTTGGGTCGATCAGAGAAGCACATAAATCCGATGAGAGTATTCAGCATTCGATAGAGAAGGTGAGATCTGTACACCAGTCTACGTTTCAGGTCAGGGATGATGTTTTATTTGTGAATAACCGTATTGTTGTGCCTTATATTTCTGAGATGAGACAGCGTATTCTGCGAGAGGCACATTGCAGTCGGTTCAGTGTTCATCCTGGAGGCCGAAAGATGTATAACGACCTGAAGAGTCAGTTTTGGTGGAAGAAGATGAAGAGTGATGTTGCGAGGTTTGTATCCCGTTGTTTGAACTGCCAGCAGGTGAAGGTCGAGAGAAAGAGGATGGGTGGTCTTCTGCAAAGTTTATCTATTCCGAAATGGAAGTGAGATCATATCTCAATGGATTTCGTCACGAAACTACCCCATTATGTTTGAGGATGCGATGCCATTTGGGTAGTGATTGACCGTTTGACGAAGTCTGCTTGTTTTATTCCGTATCGGATGACATATCGTCACGATCAGATGGTCGAGTTGTATGTCAGAGATATTGTCAAATTTCACGATGTGCCGAGATCGATTGTTTCAGACCGAGATCCTTGGTTTACTTCTCATTTCTGGCATAGTCTACAGGAGGCTCTTGGTACTCGTTTGCACTTGAGTACAACATACCATCCTCAGACTGACGGTCAATCAGAGCGGACGATTCAGACTCTGGAGGATATGCTACGAGCAGTAGTGCTTGATTTTGGCACTAGTTGGTAGGATTCATTGCCTCTTGTGGAGTTTTTGTACAACAACAGCTTCCAGACGAGTATAGGAATGGCACCATTCAAAGCGTTGTACGGAAAGAAGTGCAGATCTCCTCTGTACTGGGATGAGATGTCTGAGTCACCAGACTTGGGACCAGATATGATACGTGATATGGCTGAGCAGGTGAATATTATTCGATTGAGAATGAAGGATGCTCAGGACCGACAAGCGAATTATGCGAATATCCATCACAGACCTCTATCTTTCGATCAGGGAGACCGGGTATTCTTGAAGATTTATCCGTTTAGAGGTACTGTTAGATTTGGAAAGATAGGGAAGTTGTCACCGAGATTCATCGGTTCGTATGAGATTTTACAGAAGATAGGCGATCTAGCCTACAGATTAGCACTTCCTCCTTCTTTATCTGGTATTCATGACTTATTTCACGTTTCGATGCTGAGGAAATACCATCCCGATCCCTCTCATGTTCTTCAGTCAGACAAAGCCGAACTTGATGAAACTCTGAGTTATTTCGAGAGACCGATTCAGATCCTTGACAGAATCTGATTCCCTTGGTGAAAGTTTAGTGGAGTCATCACGGAGTTGAAGAAGCGACATGGGAGACAGAATCTGATATGAGACAGAGATTCCCTGACTTATTTATTTGACGTGAGTCCTTAATTCTGTTCTTGAATTCTTATTTCCTATCTTATGAGTTGATATCTTTGATTTCGAGGACGAAATCTATTCTAAGAGGGGGAGAATTGTAACGCCCCGTTTTTATCTTAATTGACGTTATTAGAGATAATCAGTGATTTCAGAATTCGAGAGACGATTTTTTACTGGGCAGGGACTATTTTGCAATTTTTGGAAATTTCAGGGTTTAAAACGCAAAAAAGTGATTTTGTTATAAGTTAGAGACTTTGACAAAGTATCCCTTCACTTTTCATTTCCCCTCCAAGTTTCCTATCACCATTGAAGGCGTGATAAAAGCTTCTCAAGCTTTGAGATTTCGCTTTCAGCTCAATCCGTTCGTTGGAATTTAATTCTAAAGACGGTTTAGCGATCACAACAACAAGAGCTTCGTTCTATCGTAAGTTTCTCTCCGATCAAATATGTTTTATTTTTTGGATGTAGTTGGAATTTGATTCTTTTCAGGTATGATGTTCTCGAGATAATTCTTATCGTTTATTCTCAGACGAAATTGAAATAGAGCGTCGTTCGGAATTGTTATGATTTTTGGAAGTATATTTCGAAATTGTGGGTTTTGAGATGTGATGGATTTGAGTTTGAATGTTTGAATGATGATTGATATGAGTTGTTTGGATTGATATTATGCTGTCTGCATTTCCGGTTTATCAGAATATAGCCGTTATGCCGTCAGTTTGAGTTTTGGGATATCGTTTCTATTGATTTGATTATGCCGAGTTTGATGAGGTTTTGATATCGATATTGATCTTGTGACTTTTTCAGTTAGATTGATTCAAAGTCCTTGGAGTTGCGAGATTGCAGCTTTGATCAGTTTGGAAGATTTGAGCCGGTATAGTATCGATTTTCTTCTTATCGATCGTAGAACTTGAATAGATATTGAATTGAGAATTGTGTTTTACAGATTGAAGATTGTGAAACAACAAGAAGATATAAGATGACTTTGGAATGGAATAGGACGATTAACTCGAATTCGGATTGATTCGAGTGTCCTAGAAGAAATCACATACTTGCATGTTTATATGATTATTTGAACTTATGATTGAATTGATATTTGAATGCATGAGATTTCATATGCATTCATATTGAGCCGATTGATTATTCATTTTGAATTTGACGATCCGGAGATTATAGTTGAGTGGTCTTGGTAGGCGATTTACTATGAGTGTCGATTAACTCACTATAATGCTCTAGAGTCTAGAGGATTAAAATATACCTCGTACACCTCAAAAGAGGAGTTCGGTGTGATTATTGGATATTTTAACCTCGGGATCCCAAACCAAAGAAAGAAAGAAAGAAGAACTCCTTTTGATTATCTGAGTCTGATAATCCAGAAGTTTTAAAGTCATGCATATCATTTTATTCCGCAGTGAAATGAATTACTTGAAGATTATGTGGAATTTGATTATACATCATGCTTTGATATATTATGTGATAGTGCATGCTAGTCTCTTTTATTGGGAATTGTATTCACACCGGATTATCCAGTTGTTGTCTTGTCTTTGTATGTGTGCTTGGAAACAGGTGGGGCAGGACCAAGTCAGAGGCAGCATGGCTAAGGTTTGAGATGATTAGAAGTGAGACTTGGTGTTTTGAGAGTCAAAATTGTAATCAAACTTAGATTGTATTCGAACTCTTGTTGTTGTATTGTTTTGAATAAGCCAGATTGAAGCATGTTCTACTAGTTTGAGATTGTATAACTTTAGAACTACCTCGTATTGGATTTATGCATGTTGTATGTTGTATTAATGGATTGGGATTGGAATGCATGTCGAAGCAAGTGCGGAAAGATTTTCTTTTAGGCTGAGCATTTTTCTACCCAGGCTACCCGCGCGATCGCAAGATGGTACCTCGCGCGAGCGCGGGGTGCTTTTCCAGGGTTCTGGTGCGATGACCCGCGCGCGCGCGAGTCTTCTACTGAGGCTCTTGGAGAGTGGCCTGTGCGCGCGCGAGATGTCAATCTCGCGCGAGCGCAAGGCCTTTTTTTAAAAAAATTTCTTTTATTGTTTGGACCTTGGATTATTTTGTGATTCCTTAATTGTTTAATCCGAGATTAGTGTTTAGAACCGAGGTCTCACATATTTGGTGTTGGATTAGTGCCAAGGGAATGTGGTGAATTATCATCTGACTTCATAAAAAATACAGATTTTAGTTTCCGTGGACAGAATAGACTTGGAAATGATTCCTTGACAAGTGAATATTTTGAACGGGTAGTTCTCGCACGTGATACTGGGGGAGAACGAGGAGGTTTTATCAGTATTGTCTGATTCTATCAGGCATATAATTAGTGATCAGGATCTTGATTACGAGATTGACAAGAAATTCTAAGTGATGAGTTTACTTAAATAGGTTTCCCTGTAAAAATTGGAATTTTATTGATGGGTTATCAAGCAAAGATGAGTTTTATAAGGACACTGAAATGACTTATACTGGAAGATGTGAACTATGATCATTGCAACAGTTACGTTAAAGTATATTGTCAGTTTGATAACCTTGAAAAGATACTCGATTTTATTGACAGATGTCATGAGCCTGCTGAGTTACAGAATGGATACGACAATATAAGAATGCATTTGGATACTGGAAAGATGAGCATTTAGGTGTTCATGTATGTTTTGGAATGGTCAGTTAAATTGGTGCAAGTTTGGTGACAGTGAATATTTGCAACTAATTGTCTGAGATAGATATTTATGTTATAACCCCGTGATGGGGGAGCTATATATTCTTTTGCATGAAGAACGATTGTAATTGTTCACTTTTTGGTAGACTGATAAGATGAGTATAGTACTCATATATTCAGTTCTCAGAAACGTTTTTGCAATATTACTGGGTTTATATTATCACCAATTGATCTAACAAGTTTTGGAATTTCAAATGAGTAATATCAGGATAGCATCAAGTGTTTAGACATGGAAAAAGGACAGTAGCTGAGATCTAAGTTACTTGATCTAGCAGGATTGTTGTCAATGATTTTTTGGGATGTCTAATGGATGCATTGATAAGTCTAATTCAATGAGATCGAATCAGGGGATAACTAGATTGTTTTGATTTAAGGACTTTGTCAAAGAAGGATGAAACAGTTTTGTTCATCTAATAGCGTAAGTCAGAATTCAACAAGGAATTGTTATCAGTGGCTGGATAATCAGTATTCTCATTTTCAGATGTTATCTCAAGTTATGAGATAGATGTCATTATATTAGTACTAGATATTGTACTAATCGACGTTTTGAGTTAATAAGAATATTTGTATTGATATTTCCAAGAAAGAACCTAAAGGATTCAGGAAATCAAGAATTGTGGACAACGACGTTTTCACATGTGTTATGACAAGTGTTAGTCATAAAATATGAGAATCCTTTCGGTGTACAAAGATTTGCGTACGAGGTTCTTTCTGGTGGAAATGAATAAAAAAAAATGTGTATCAGTATGTTTCTAGATGTTTGGTGTATCAGTAGGTCAAGGAAAAACACCAACGACTTGGAGGATTGCTTCACAGTTTACCCATTCTTGAGTGAAAATGGGAGTTGATCATGATGGACATTGTGACCCATTTACCGATGAGCTCGAGGAATTGTGATGCTATCTGGGTGGTGGTGGACCGACTTGCCAAGTCAGCACATTTCATTCTTTATAATCGGGACTGCTGTTTTGATAGGATGGCACGATTGTACATCCAGGACATTGTTCGATTGCACGGAGTGCTTGTGAGCATAGTCAGCGATCAATATCCCATGTTTACATCCAAGTTTTGGGGGAGTCTTTAGCGCGCTATGGGTACTACTCTCAGCTTGAGTACAACATATCACCCAAAGACTGACGGGCAGTCAGAGTGCACGATTCGTACTCTTGAAGACATGTTGCTAGAATGCTCTATGGATTTGGTCTAGCTTGGAAAGATCAGTGCCATTGATTGAGTTTGCGTACAACAACAGTTACCATCGCAGTATTGGGATGGATCCATTTGAGACGTTGTTCGGGTGACGGTGTCGTACTTCACTGTTCTGGGAGTAAGTGGGAGAGCGATAAGTTGAGGGACCAGAATTAGTCCAGCAGGCTGTGGATATTGTTGGACAGATCAAGAAGAGAATTAAGATTGCGCAAGATCGACAGGTTAGCTATGTGAATGTCAAGCACGGACCTTTGCAGTTTTAAGTAGGGGAGAAAGTGTTCCTGAAAGTCTACCCATTTCGCAGAATTTGGATATTTGGCTTACAGGTTGGCTTTACCGCCGTATTTGTCTAGTATCTACGACGTGTTCCATGTTTCACTGTTACGATGGTATGTGGCAGATGAGTGAGGTACAGTTGGACTCGGATTTGACATATGTGGAGAGACCTTTGCGTATCATAGGTAAGGATAAGGTGTTACGCAACAAAATCATTCCTCTTGTTCTAAGTAAAGTGGAAGCTCCGAGGCACTGAGGAGGCCACTTGGGAACTTGAGAGTCGTATGCGTACGGATTATCCAGAGTTGTTTTGATGTTGTATTTTCAGATTGTAACTTGTAAAATGAATCTGTTCGAATAAAAGATGTTTATTCAGTATTTTACTGCATTCAATACTTAAGATTGTTCGAGAATGAAATATCTTAAGTAGGGGGAGAATGTAGTAGCCCGGTTCCATTTTACAAGATTAAGTGATTTAAACATGTTAAGAAAATGACATATAATTTTAAAATGTCAAAACATGTTTAAGGAGTCCTTATTTGGTCAAAATAAGTGAAAAATCAGATCCAAAACGTCCAAAAATGGTAGGGTAGGTCTCAGGGGTCCAAAAATGGTAAAGAAAAGAGTGTTCACTTTGGAGCCACCGTTGTGCTGATCGGAGCTGCAGGTACGAACGGAAGTTCCGATGTAGCAACGGAGCTTCCGATGTGCTATCTCAAGACATGGCGATGAGAATTGTACACGTAGCTGCATGCAACACATCAGAGCTTCCGATCTCGACCAGTTGCAACGTGGATTCCATGCACAAATCGGAGCTTCCGTTGGCACTATCGGAGCTTCCGATTGTGCTCTATAAATAGGGGATGAGGGGCCTCATTTTGAAGTGCAATTTTCCTTTATTCTCCCGGTAATCGCTCTATTTAAGGGCTTCGGGACTCTTTCTTTAGATTTGTAGTAGGAAATAGTATTTTTTTTATAGCGGATAGTGTCCGCAGTACCAGCCAGGCGGCGAAGCTCTGGCGAGGCGTCCAGGGGTCGTAGCTAGGCTATGCCCAAACTCTGGGGCATGCGTCATCAGCGGGCTGACAACGAACGAAGGTATAGCTTTGGTTCCCTATAGAAAATTGGGAGTAGGCTATAGTTTAATTAAGGCTTTTAGAGCCTAGTAGGTGATGTTTGGCATGCTAGTTAATGCATGGGTTATTTATGTTGTAGTGATGCATTGTACGCTTGAACCTAGAGGGGAAGCTTCTAGGATCTGCCTTAGTAAGGTACGGAAGTATTTATTCGAGATATCCAGATGAGTATGCATGTTTTATGTGTTTTGATGGATTATGTGATTGAATGTTTTATATGACTTTATATATACAACATGTCACGACTGTATGTTGCATACATGAGCATATTGAGCTTTTACCTTGGAGGTATCCTGTAGTAGGACGCTCACCCTATGAGTTGTGGATGGTTGGATACTTAAGTCTTGTGTCAGGTCACCTTTATGGTTTGACACATGTACTAGGATGTGGCAGCGGGATTAACTGTTAGGTTAAATTTTATTCAATTGGTTTTTATTTTAATTTTGAGGTTTTCACCAGTTGTATTCTGTCTGGATGATTAAGTTGTAATGTTTATGTTTCCGCAGCTTCTCTTTGATTTATTGTTAATCGCATGCTTGTAGCGACCCAACCCGGGTCCACTACTAATCAAAGATTAAAGCTTAATTAAGCATGCAATTTAACATAATCAGAGATATGCTACGGAAACCAAATATATACTGGACCGACAGAATACAACCGGCTAAATAAATTCAATAATTACAACCCAATCGAAAGAGACTTAATAAATTAAAATCTAACAGCTACACCTGTTGTCACGTTCTAGTCACCACTCCCAAATCCCTGGAACAACTACCTGCAACTGCCCCATTGAATAGGGTGTCTAGAAAACATAAAACACTGGACGTGAGCTCTAAAGCTCAATACGCTAGTACGGGTAAACATACACAAGATGCATGCAAAATACAATGTCTGGGTATCCATATTTGGGATATACAAATCCCAACTTCTCAGACTGGCGCCTAGGATATGAGTAGTACCGAACGGGAATCAAACCACCGGGTAATTCCACTCACTACAAACTGGACGTGGATCTAGAATGTCCTTAGATTTCATTGCTGGCTAAAACCGTTGGTCTGCAGGGCCCTCGACATCAACCGTCCAAAATAGGGCTGAGCGACCCTACTGGCTCATATCAAAAGATTTATAGGCTCAATATGATATGTAAATGACACATAATAAATCCATGCAATAACATGAAATCATCGCACATAAATGCAGCGTATAAGCATGCATACCCGCTGGCGATCTAAGTCAATACTTACGTACTTTTCTAAGGCAATCCTAGAAGCATTCATCTAGGTTCCAAGCCTACCATCCCGAACTACAAGTCTACAATGCAAAATACCCATGCATCACTAAATATTCTCTAAAAGCCTTAACTATGCTAATAAATACTCCCTGTAGTGACCCTGCATTGAATCACCTACTAACTGGCAACTAATATCATGCATTAATCTTAATAAAGCAAAATGATAATCAGAGAAAAATGTGCGGAAACTTAACTCATATTTTACATATCAGCTTAGTACAGAAGTTCAAGGCTTAATACTGTAGTGATACAACCATATCAAAACAACTAGAAATTAAAAATTTATACAACTATATTGAATCCTGCTGTATAAAATATCCCATGTAGGCTCCTGCTCCCTAGTCCTGCCTCGAACTACAGGCTCCATCCATCCTGCGACCTGCCCCGTGGAATGGGATGCCCAAGAAAACAACAAGGGCGTGAGCGCTAACGCCCAGTACATAAACATGAGTAAACATAAATACGATGCATGCAACCGTGATGACTGGTAAATGGTCATCTGATAAGTCATGCTCAGTACAGGCGCCACATAAGTGCTGTAACCTCGCGGATCAACCTCTGGGTACAACCACACCCATCTAGTACACCAGAGTAGTAAGACATATATGTCCCCGCCGTCGCGGTACTCTCAGTGACAGACTAACAAGTATAGATTTGAGCGGCTCTATAATCAGGTATAACAAGGTATAGGCTCAAAATGTATATGCACATGA
Organism: Henckelia pumila; assembly: GCF_033568475.1. Classification (NCBI taxonomy): domain Eukaryota; kingdom Viridiplantae; phylum Streptophyta; class Magnoliopsida; order Lamiales; family Gesneriaceae; genus Henckelia; species Henckelia pumila. The sequence continues at coordinate 114,909,704 of NC_133122.1, read as the reverse complement.
CATATGAATATGGAAAACAGTAAATCATATATCATGCTATATAATAATGCCAAATAAATGCAACACATAAACATGTATACTCGCTGGCAATCTCAGTCAATGTATACGTATCTCTAGGCTAGTTCAAGTCTTAGTAGGATCCTAGGTTCCAAGCCTATATTCAAAAGTTCACCGTATCACTACACAAGTTCTATAAGCCTTAACTAAGCTAATAAGTACTCCCAAAACTTAAATAGATTCTAGGAGCATACCTTCATCCGTAGTAAGCCCTTTGAAGTCGCTAGTCCCGGATGACTATAACCATACCATGGTGTAACACCCAGTATTTTTAGTACGTAAATTCGCATGCATAATTAGGGATTTTATTTATTTAGAATTTTAGATTATGGGTTAAATATTTATGTGAAATTAATTGTGCATGTTTTAAGTTATTTTTAAGCATTTAACCCATAATTAGTGATTTTCATGAATTATGGAAATTTAATTATTTTATCGCGTAGACGGGACCGTGGACGGACGAGATGAACTTTCTACCCAAATTATTTTATGAGTCTTTTAGGAGCCCAAAAATATTATTTTGAGTTTTATTTCCTCAAAATTATCAGTATTTAATTTTATATAATTTTAGGAGTCCATTTTTATCCAAATTTAGCCAAAATATTGACTTTTAATTACCTTTAAAATTCCCTAAAATAAATATTTCGGGATTTTAATTAATTTTTATGTTAGTTAGTATTTTTAAAAGTTAAGATTATCTTATTTATGTTATTATCTCCCTATATTAGTTATTAAAATCCTATCTACCCAAATTAAATCCTAAATCTACCCCAAACCTCACGTTCAATCCTTTTCTCTACAACCTAGCCGCCTCCCTCTCCCATTATTCATCTCCTTCATCGACCAAGTAGCCTCCAAGAAGGACTCCATAGCCTTGATATTTTTGAAGCATCAATAAAGGTTGTTCGTCGTACCGTCGTCCCGGAAACGTTCTACGCACTTTGCCCTATTAATTCTACGGTGCAAGGCATGTTTTCTTTCACTTTTCTTTCACCATATCAGTGTTATATGTGTGTGTTGGGTATGCATCAGTTTTTATTCAAGGATTTTCAGAAAATAATAGAGATGGGTTGAATGTATGCACTTGTTCATGTTTTTGTGAATCATGCTCACGTTTTTGGCTAGGGGGCGTGCATGGCTGCTGGTCAGGGCTGTCAAGGGGTTCGTCGGGGTCCTTAGGCTAGCTTGTCTTGGTCGGTTATGGGCTAGGTAGAGGCCTGGGCGAGCTGGTGCAAGAAGAAGCCATGGGGTGCGCAGGTTAGGGTTTTTGGAAGGGGGGTTCGGCCTTGGGCTAGGGTGAAGGGCTGAGGCCGAGCCAGGGCAGGTTAGGACCGCCCAGACGTGGGCTACGTCTGGGCGTCGGCGCTCCAGCCAGGGGCAGCCGAAGCTGGCCGGCAGCAGACCATGAAGGTCTGCTGCTCACAGCCGCAGCTAAGGTAAGGGAGGGGGTGTTCGGGTGTAGGGTTTTGGGGGATCCGGGTCGGGTTGTTGGGTTCGGGTCGGGTTCAGTAGTCATGGGTCAAGTCTAGTGGGTCCGGGTCCGGGTTAAGTGAGTTGGGCTTGGGTATTTTTATTTTTAAGTTTTAAGTTTAATTAAGTGTTAAATGGGCCTAATTAAATCCAAAAAATTAATTGGGTTCCATTTAATTATTTGGGTTAAATTTAATTATTATTGGGCTTAAATAAATTTAATTAAGTTAGTCCAATAATTTTTATGGGCTTGGGGGCCCATGGAAGTTATTGGGCCAGTCTTTGGGCTTTTGGGCCCATTGGGCCAGATTAAGTTGTTATTGGGCCAAGTATGTGCTAATGGGCTTTAATTGATTTATTGGGCTTAGAAATGTGTTAATGGGCTTAAGAATGTTAATGGGCCAGTCTCAGTGTTAATGTGCCAGAATTTAAGAAAATGGGCTTGAGTGTTAGGGCCAGCAGTCCAGTACAAACCATGAGAAATTGCATGTGTCCTAAATACATATTTAATTATTTTATGCATGAATGTTATTTTAGTATTTATATGTTAGTATAAAAATTAAATTAAATATATATGAAGGACACACATTTTATTTAAGTATATGCATTCATGAAATAATTTTATGGCATGATTTAATGTTTAAGATTGAGCTAGAAAATAATTTTTATGTTGGAAGTTGAAGTAGTGTGACAATTTAAGGGGGACAAGTCCCCACATGTTAAGGGCAGTTTACTGTCAATTTAAGGGTAGTTTACTACCAGTAAGAGGTGATTCGTCACCGCCGCGTACGTTGGTTTTAAGAGACTGATCAGTCTAACTTTTAAGTTTAAGGTTACACTACGGATATGACCATGCGATGTTAGAAAAATGTTATGCTCAACAATGTTTATGTATGTAATATATGATTATATTTAAGATCAAGTTTAAGTAAGATTTTAAGTTATAATTCATGATTTTTAAGCATGCTCATTCATGTATATGTTATGTATTAGTATTCCAATTATTTAAATTATTTTAAACCCTTGTTATGTTAGCATGTTGGGTCTCTAGGCTCACTACACTTATATGGTGCAGGTGAGTACGTAGAGGAAGATGTAGTTCCTACCGGTGGTGAGGACGTATGAGCGGACATGCAGTGATCCCCCGTGACCGTCGGCTGAGTCCTTATGAAGATTTTTAAGAATTTTTAAACTCTGTTTCTTATTTATTTCTTTTATGTCTTTCCAGTGGTGAATTTTAGTACTATTTTTATTAAATAATTTTTATTGCATGCAAACTTTTAAGTGGATTGTTTGACAGTATTTTATTTAAGTTTGACTCAGTTATTTAAGTAAAAATATTGCATTTTATTTATGTTATTTTTAAATCTGTTTATTCTGTGCATATATGTACATCTATTTTACTTAGTATTAATAAAAAAAAAAAAATTTCCGCATATGTTATTTTAGAATGTTTGGGTCGTTTCACATGGTTATTCCAAAACTTTTATAATAACCGGTAGGGCCCTCAAGTGTATATTTCACACTATAAAACTGAAGAAGGAAACTCCGAATTCAAAATTAATCCGAATGAGCCTTATTTATAGGAAAATTTCTGGTCAAGTTCGAACCCTTCGAACTTGGGTTCGGATCATTCGATCCAGCTCAACGCCTGCATGCAGAACACGTCGAGTTCGGACCGTTCGATCGCCAATTCGGGTCGTCCGAAGTGTCCTATGCATGACACTTGTCAAAATCCATGGCTGAGTAATCTTGCCTACTTGGCATAAGGAAGTTTGGGCCGTCTGATCCTGGTTCGGATCCTTCGAAAGTGCCTTAACTCCGAAGTCAACATACTCTCTTCGGAGCCTCCAGGCTATTGAGTTCGGATCGTCTGAAATCCTCTTCGGACCATCCGAACTGGCCCAAATAATGGGAGCCCAATTCTTAGTTCTGAAGTCCAATTGAACCCTGAAATTGGTTAATTACTTACCCTTAATAATGTTTAACATATTATTATCTTAAAATGGGTTCTAGGTTACTAAATTCCCTTATAACTTTAGGAAACTCAGACCATACCTTCGTCCGTTGTTAGCCCGCTGATGGCGACTGCCCCACAACTTGAGCACAACTCCGCAATAGCTCCTCTACTACTCCGGACACTGTCCGCAAACTCCTACTCTTAAACAAGAGCCCCAAAAGCCCTTAAAATGCGCTATAATGGGAGAGGAAGAAGTTGGGAATGAGCAAGGAATGAGCATCTCGGAACCCATATTTATAGACGCAGATCGGACCATCCGATCCGGGTTTGGAGCGTTCTATCATTGCCAAGTGTCAATTCGATTGCATGCACAACGTACACCTATCCCGCCTACTGTTCAGAGCGTCCGAAATACCATCCATGATGTCACCGCTTACATCATCATTGATGGCACCTAGAAAGATGAGATCGGACCGTCCGATCTATACATCGGAGCGTCCGATAGCTCTGGATGGTCCGTACTCTATCGGGCCATCATCCATGTGATCCTCTGGCCAACTTTCGAGCGTTCTAAACCCATTTTAGAACTCCTTAGACCCATTAGGAAAATTTTTAATCATGTTTTACTTAATCTAAACATGATTACTTAATTAATCATCACTTAATAATTAATTCTGGATATGGGTCACTACAATGCTTAATTAAGATTTAAACTCTGATTAGTAGTGGATCCGGGTTGGGTCGCTACACAGGCAGTACCAAGATGTATAAGGATCTACGTACAAGATTCTGGTGGAAAAGTATGAAGTGTAGCATTTTCAAGTTTGTCTCTCGATGTATTATTTGTCAACAGGTCAAGGATAAGAATCGTCGACCAGATGGTCTGATGGAGATTCCGGAGTGGAAGTGGGAGCATGTGACGATGGATTTTGTCACCCATTTTTCGATGTCTCCTGGCAATGTAATGCTATTTGGGTTGTTTGGACAGGTTGTCCAAATCTGCTCATTTTCTTCAGTATAATCGCGAGTTCACTTTTGATCGCATGACGAGGTTATACATCCAAGAGATTGTGAGATTGCATAGAGTTCCTTTTAGCATAGTAAGCGATAGAGATCCGAGGTTCACCTCACGATTTTGGGGTAGCTTTCAGCGAGATTTGGGTACTACTTTATGTTAAGTACTGCTTATCACCCAAAGACTGACGGTCAGTCCGAGAGGACTATTCAGACATTAGATGATATGATAAGGGCTTCAGTGTGGTTATCCTAGCAGGATCACTTTTCGATGATTGAGTTTTCTTACAACAATAGCTATCATCGTAGTATTGGCATGGCACCATTTGTCGCTCTTTATGGTCGCCGTTGTCGGACACACTTATTTTGGGACGAGGTAAAGGAACGACAGGTTGAATGACCGGAATTGATCCAAAAGATGATGGACAAAGTTGAGTTGATCAAGAAAAGGATTAAAACTGCACAGGACAGGCAGACCAGTTATGTAGTGACCCGCACCGTGATCACCTACTAATAAAAAATTTAAGCATGCATTTAACTTAATAAAATACTAATCAGAATTAATCAGCGAAAACCATAAACAAAAATAAAATATTATTATACAACCATATTGAAATTCAAAATGTATCAACCCGAATACATCAAAAATAAAAACTTAAACAAACATCCCTGCTAGTCATCAATCGCCTAAGCCCTTCTGGAACTACCCGCCTCATCCAACCGCAGACCTGCCCCATGGAATAGGATGTCCAGACACAACAATGTACGGGATGTGAGCATGAAAATCTCAGTATGAGAGTATGAGTATACGGTATTATACATGCATGAATTCAAGTAAACTGGGTACCAAGACACTCAGGTCAAGAATATCTTATCAAGAACAGACTTGGGCCCTGGGTATGTAGTACGTTGAGTCATCTCTACAGGAGGTGATCTACATACCCCGATGGTTATCTAACAAAAGCCTACATGTCCAACCAAATATCAGTGACCTGACACGAGCTCATGTGTCCAAATAATATTGGTGACCTAACACAAATCTATGTGTCCAACCATCTACTGACAGGATAGGGTAAACACCCTAATACATGATATCACAAGGATACGGGATCAATATGTTCATTTATGCAACATACAATCATGCCATGATGTGTCATATAAATCATGCAATCACATAATACATGCATACACATAATACATGCATACTCAATCTGGATATCTCGAATAATACTTCCATACCTCATATACTTAGGCAAGCTAAACCAGCTCTATGTCCAAGCCAATAGTCCGCACTACAATGCAAAATAATCATGCATCATAATCTTATTTTAAAATCCTTAACTAAGTTATAACATACTCCTTATTTTCTATAAGGAGCCTGAGCTATACCTTCGTCCGTCGTCAGTCCTCTCATGACGTTTACCCCAGAACTTGGGCACCACTCCGCTGTAACTCCGGAGCATCTTGCCAACTCCCAGACCAAGCCTAGGAAGGCTATAAATCGCCTTAAACACTAAAAAGTTGAGAGAAGAAGTTGGAAATGATGTGAGAAAAGTGGCCCTCAGAACCCCTATTTATAGGGTACGATCGGACTCTCCGATTGGCCAGATTGGACGGTCCGATCTGCATGACTGGCCACGTGGCGTGATCTCGTTTACATCTGTCCACCAACAGATTAGATGCTCCGATCTCTCCATCGGACGCTCCGATCTCCAACACGTGTCAGCTCCAACTTGCCACCTCACAGGGAGATATCGGACGCTCCGATCCTGTCCGAGTTAATTTGCAATTTAGACCCTTAATCAATTTATTAATCACTTTAAAGTCCCTTAATATTGTAAATGGAACCGGGCTACTACATTCTCCCCCTACTTAAGATATTTTGTCCTCGAAACAAATTTTAAGTACTGAATGCAGTAAAATACTGAATAAACATCTTTTATTCAAACTCAACATTTTACAAGATATAACTGAAAATATTACATTTTCAAAACAACTCTGGATAGCCTATAAGCATATGGCTCTCAGGCTCCCAAGTGGCTTCTTCAGTGCCTTGGCGCTGCCACTGAACTAAAACAAGAAGAATGATCTTGTTGCGTAAGACCTTATCCTTATGAACTATGATACGCAAATGATATGAATCTTATGTATGAAAGGCAACACAATTACAACGAATCGCACCTCAATTCGATAACAAAAGAATTCAAGGATTTGTGTCCCAAATTTGAAACAAGTAACGGATTTGGATCTCTACCTCTAGTTGAACCCGTAACTAGCAACAGAGAATCACGATAAAAAACAATCAATAATACAATAATAACTTCAAAGGAACCTATCTTTGACAACCCAATTGAAAATCGACTGACAAACGCCACAAAGCTATGAACTTTGATAAGTTTGATTTTGGGTAAAGCAAAAGCTTTGATAAAATTCTAGAGAGAATTTTGTATTGAATAATAAATAATCTGAAAATCTTAATTGTTCATTAATAATGAATGTTTGTTGTATTTATAATACAACTACAAAATAATAAAAGATATTGCAAAATAATTCAAAATATAGCTAAAGATATGAAAGATATCTCCTAAAAGTTTCCTAGTAGGAATAAAACTCTCAAAAATAGAAAATAATATCATAAATACTCAAAAATCCAAAAACACACACTACACGCCATATTGTGTGTAAGTGCGGTAGCGCTGGAGCCCTTGGCACATAGCGCTGGAGCGCTCCGTACAGCGCTGGAGCTCCGATGGACTAGCGCTGGGGCGCTGCAAAATACGAAGTTTAGGCGCTGGAGCGCCGGATTTGAAGCGCTGGAGCGCTGTCCTGTCGTGAAAATCTTTCATTTTCTTGATCTTTTTGGCTTTTAATATCATTATAGCATCCTCCAAATTCATCTTCAAGTACTCCAACTTGATTGCCATGAATTCCAAACCCTTCAACTCTCGAATGTAAATCATGGAGCAAATCTTGGAACAATATGAATCTTTGAGCGCCTTCTAGATTCATATCAGACTCCCCTTCTTCAAAAAGATTTGTCCTCAAATCTTTCCCTTTATCTACAAAAACAAAGCAAAGATTAGAAAATTTAAAAATATTTTTCACAAGCAACAGTGTACTTTGCACACTCAATACCATGTCAAGAATCACGAAATTTCTCATATACGAATTAAATTCCTCAACATCATAACCAAGCAAAAACATTATTAATATTCCATGAAGCAATACATACACTAAATTCCTCCCCTTCTCTGACCTAGTTAACACCATCACAAAATTCATAGTTAAGTATAACCATTGTTCCCTAGGAATAAGAATTAATTCACATGAAATATGGCACTCACAACTCCACTCAATAAATCTTTTCATGTGCAACCACAACAAATATTCATGCAACTTATTCATCAACTTTATAATACATGCTCCCACAACAAGTAAATTATTCAATGACAAAGATGGAATAAAAATTCTATTCGTCTTAAACAAACACTTATTGCTCACATAGAATTCATCATTAACACCGCACAAGTATTTTTCAAAAACTTTCTCAAAATCAATAACCCATTCATGCAATTCATTAACATTTTCAAACCATAAGCACCTTGTAAACAAAAGAGATAAGAACTCATACCTTTGTGATAGTATAGTAACTACCACATTTTTCATACCTCGTTGGTACTTGATCAACTCTTCACTAACAATTCTAAATCCTTGAGAACTTAAACCAAAATCAACAAGTTTTTTTTCATGAAAAACATTCAACTTTCTAACATGCTCATGACCCAAAAACTGCATATCCAACATGATTAACACAACTCGATAATGTTCCACATGCACATTAAAATTTTTGCTATAAACTAAGATATAATCAAAGCATACAACAACAAAGTTACCCATAGATGCATGCAAAACATAATCCATCAATCTCATGAAATTATTACGCACATTAACTAGCCCAAAAGTCATCACTAGCCACTCAAGCAAATATGACTTTCCACCTATGCCATTCATGCAACATTCACACACATCAACATAAACCAAATCACCAACTCTTGTAGTATGCACAAACTCAATAGACTTAACATCAAGATTTGAAATAAAATCATAATTCATAGCTAACATTGAATTGAGTTCATACCTTTGGAAGTTGACATTGGATTTGTAGTTTAAACATGAATTTAAATCATACCTCACAAAGGGAATAATTTGCAAACCTCCAACCCCACCTTGTGCGTGATCAACTTTACATTGATCAATCATGCTTACGCTTTTAGCATTAAATCTTCTTTGCTTACTCATCCCAACATCTTTCACAACCAGCAAAGAAGAAAGAATACTGCTCGGGATTGAACCGGCTATTTCATCACAATGAGATAAAACCTCTTTGTACATAAGTACTTTAAAGATCTTATTCAATTGCACAAATTTTTCAACCTCACAATTTTGGACCATAATATTTCTTTTTTTTCTTGGTCTCTTTCGACTCAATTTCTTTCCTCTCTTTTTTTACTTCAATGGCCATCTCACTTTTTTGAACACTCATTTTTTCGGCCACTTCTTTTTCTTTTTCTTTTTTCATGGCTATCTCACTTTTTTCATCACACTTTTTGTGAGACCCCGTTTCTAATCCTCTATTATCGAATAATTAAACATAATCGAACACAATAAACCGCGGAAAACGAAACAAATATATATATATTTTTTTAAAAGCACTACGCGCCCGCGCCGAGCCTTCGCAAAACAACGGCGCGCCCGCGCCAAGAACCAAGTGCCCGCGCCCTCTCTTCGAAAATCAACAACGCGCCCGCGCCCTCGCTTCGAAAATCAACAGCGCGCCTGCGCCGCCCTCTCGAACTGCTGAACTACAGGGCAAAAAAAGAAAAGTCTAACAAACTAAACTCAAAAACTCAAGCAACCAAGGTTCAAACATCATAAATACATAAGATCTAAGGAGTTGAAACACCAACAAAACGATGTTTAACAGTACAAGTTTGACGGTAGGGGTTCGTTCGACTAAACAAAACAGTACAACTCCAAAAGGTACGACCCTAAGATACACGGTGTCTCACTTCTATCATCACACCCCGAGCTAACCCAAACGACTTGGTCCAGCTCCTGATCCTCCTGTTGCCAAGCACACATACAAACAAAGACAATAGCCGGATAAACCGGTTAGAAATATAATTTCTAAGTAAAAGAGACAGACATGCAATATCAAGTAAACACCTCAGATTGAAATGTAATAATCAGTAACAAATCAAAATGAGCATGAATGAATGCATGACTTCAAAACTCGGGACTATCAAATCAGATAATCGAAATATCAATCGTTATTCGGTTGGGATCCCGGGGCCAAGTCCTCACAACAACTCACCGACACACCCATTCGGGGTGGATGTCGTTTAACTTAACCCCTAGACTTCAAAGCAACTATAAGAAGTATTCTGGCAATTGGAAAAACTCGAAATCCAAAGCCACTTCAATATAGCTCCCTAAATCGTCAAATTTCAAAACGAATCGAGAAATCGGCTCAATATGGAATGCAAGTGAAAATAGAATAACACTCAAATTCACTTAAGCAATTAAACATTTAGTATGTGATTTTCGGGAACTCGAGAATAAGTCGATCTCGAGTATTCGTTCCCATTCGTTTCATTGTCGACTTTTACCTTTTCTCGAAGCTTCAAGTGATTCCTGTCAACAAGAGATAACTTGCCATCATAGTCTATTCGGATAACAAACTCAAAGTCGATACAACAATCAATAATATACCGTCTTCAATTCTTCAATCGATAAACAAGTCCACAAGTTCGATCAACTACCAAATCCTCAATCAACTGCCAAAACATCGAATACGGACTCAAATTCAATTCGGAATTCAAACTCAATCAAATTCGATATTCAACTAGACCGAACCAAAAACTGATAACTCGAACTCGATTTCTACGGCATAACGGCTATAAATTGACTATCCGGAAATACAAACCATCAAACAACAATCACAATAACTCAATCATCATCACAATCCATCAAAACAACTCAAATCGAACCTCAATCAAAATCACCATTTTTGAATTTCACCTCTAAAATCATATAAAATCCAAACTTCTTTCTTTTTCCAAACCGACTTCGAATACACGATCTATGCTAGCTCAAGAATAACATACTTCAATATTATCAAATTTTGACCAATCAACAAAATTGAAGTTCAAGAGATCGTAGCAAAACTTACGTCAGAATGAATCCCTCGTTGCGGTGATCGTCAATCTCAACTCGGAATGAAAATCTAACGGTCGGATCGTGCGAATTGGACGGAAAGGAAGCTTGAAGAATCAATTTCCATGGCTTCCGGAGAGAGAGATAGAGAGAGAGAGAGAGGGTAGGGGAGGAAGGAGGGAATGATTAATTGGTCAACTTGCTTAATAATAATATATAAAATTCCAATTTTGCATTTCAGTCCTTTATTTCTCCAAGTTTTCAAAATAATCCCCTGCAAATATCAATACGATTCTGAAATATTGAAAACTCTGATTATCTCGATTAAACTCAATTATAAAAAAAATCGGGCATTACAATTCTCCCCATCTAAGATTCGATTTCGTCCTCGAAATCTGGCAGATCCAAGACTGAACAGAAAGAATCAAACTGAATACTAACTCACCTCAATCGAACAACTCTGGAAATCGCTGCCTCATATCGGATTCGGTCTCCCAAGTCTCTTCTTCAACTCCGTGACGACTCCAGTGAATCTTCACCAACGGAATCGACTTGTTTCTGAGCTGCTTCCCTTTTCTGTCAAGAATCTGAATCGGTCGCTCGAAGTAACTTAGAGTCTCAACAAGTTCGGCCTCGTCCGGCTGAAGAACGTGAGACGGATCCGGATGATATTTCCGTAGCATCGAAATGTGAAACACATCGTGGATACCTGAAAGAGACGGAGGAAGAGAAATCTTATAGGCAAGATCGCCTATATTCTCCAGAATTTCATACGGGCCAATGAACCTCGGCGACAACTTCCCTCTCTTTCCAAATCTGACAGTACCTCGGAACGGAGAAACATTCATAAACACACGGTCTCCCTGATCAAAACACAGTGGTCTGCGTCTGACATTCGCATACTTGGCCTGTCGATCTTGGGCTATCTTCATTCTGACTCGGATCAACTTCACCTGCTCTGCCATATCGCGAATCATATCTGGACCCAACTCAGGTGATTCTGAAATCTCATCCCAAAATAACGGAGATCTGCACTTCTTCCCGTACAAAGCTTCAAAAGGTGTCATTCCAATGCTCGCCTGGAAGCTGTTATTGTACGAAAACTTCACTAGAGGCAAGGACTCCTGCCAACCTGATCCTAAATCAAGCACTACAGCTCGAAGCATATCCTCCAAAGTCTGGATCGTACGCTCGGACTGACCGTCGGTCTGAGGGTGATACGATGTGCTCAAGTGCAAACGAGTACCCAAGGCCTCCTGTAGACTGTGCCAAAAGTGAGAAGTGAACCTCGGATCTCTATCTGATACTATCGACTTCGGCACGCCGTGCAATCTCACAACCTCTCTGACATACAACTCGGCCATCTGATCGTGACGGTATGTCATACGGTAAGGAATGAAACAAGCAGATTTCGTCAACCGATCAATCACTACCCATATAGCATCACAACCTCTGACTGAACGCAGTAGCTTCGTGACAAAATCCATGGAGATATGATCCCACTTCCATTCCGGAATAGGTAAACTGTGCAATAATCCTCCGGGCTTCTTCCTCTCGGCTTTCACCTGTTGACAATTCAGACAACGGGATACAAACCTCGTGACATCTCCTTTCAACTGTTTCCACCAAAACTGAGTCTTCAAATCGTTATACATCTTTCGGCCTCCTGGATGAACACTGAACCGACTGCAATGCACCTCTCGTAGAATATGTTGTCTCAACTCAGAAACGTCGGACACAACTATACGGTTTTTCACAAAAAAAGCATCATCCATGACCTGAAACTCTAACTGGTGACCTGATCTGACCTTCTCTATCGAGCTCTGAATGCTCGGATCAGATCTTTGAGCCTCTCTGATCGACTGAAACAACTCTGGCTTGGCCTGAATCGCAAAAACTCTGATGGATCTCCTATCAGTCTCAAACTCCAAACCAGAAGTACAACAGTCTTCAATCAAACGAGAGACACCAATCGTAGAAAGAGACAAAGAACAAAGCTTTCGACTAAGAGCGTCTGCAGCTGCATTCGACTTTCCAGGATAATACTTGATCTCACAGTTGAAATCCTTAAGCAAATCCATCCATCTCCTCTGTCTCATATTCAGCTCGGACTGGGAAAACAAGTATTTCAGGCTCTTGTGGTCAGAAAATATCTCAAACGACTCACCATAAAGGTAATGGCGCCAAGTCTTCAAAGAAAACACGATTGCAGCTAGCTTGAGATCATGGATCGGATAACGAGTATCGTGCAGCTTCAGCTGCCTCGAAGCATAAGCTATAACATGCTTCCTCTGCATAAGAATACACCCGAGACCACGGTTTGAAGCATCGTAGTACATAGAGAAACCTCCAGTACCTGATGGAATAGACAAGATCGGAGCGCTCGTCAATCTCTTCTTCAACTCAATGAAACTAGCCTCACACTGCTCGGACCAAACAAACGGTGCATTCTTCTGGGTCAACTGAGTAATCAGCTTTGCAATGGAAGAGAAACCCTCGATAAATCGGCGATAATACCCCGCTAAACCCATGAAGCTTCGGATTTCTGGCACTGATGTCGGTCTATACCAATTCATAACTGCCTCGATATTACTGGGGTCCATAGATATTCCATCTCCTGATACAATGTGGCCTAGAAAAACCACTCGGTCCAACCAAAACTCGCACTTTGATAGCTTATCATACAACTGTTTGGCTCGCAAAGTCTGCAATACGATTCTCAAATGTTCGGCATGATCAGAACGGTTCTTTGAATAGATCAGAATGTCGTCGATGAAGATAATGACGAACTCATCCAAATACCGCTGAAAGATGCGATTCATCAGGTCCATAAAAACTGCTAGAGCATTGGTTAAACCGAACGGCATGACTATGAACTCAAAATGCCCATATCTGGTTGTGAAAGCTGTCTTCGGCACATCCTCATCGCGAACTCTCAGCTGATGATACCCTGATCGCAGATCTATCTTCGAATACACTGAAGAACCTTGCAGTTGATCAAAAAGATCGTCGATTCTTGGTAGAGGATACTTATTCTTGACTGTCGCTTGATTCAACTGACGGTAGTCGATGCAAAGTCGCATTGAACCATCTTTCTTCCTCACAAAAAGCACTGGTGCACCCCATGGCGACACGCTAGGTCGGATGTATCCCTTGACAATCAAATCTTCTAACTGTTCCTTCAATTATTTCAACTCTAAAGGAGCCATACGGTAATGTGCTTTCAAAATAGGCTGAGTACCTGGTGCAAGTTCAATGCTAAATTCGATGTCTAGAATAGGCGGCAAACTAGGAATCTCATCTGGAAAAACATCAGGAAACTCGCTAACCACCGGTATCTCAGACAACTCAGGGCTAAAATTCTGAACATCCATTGCATAAATCAAGAATCCCTCTGCTCCTTTCTGTAGCAAACGAGACATGGATAACACAAAAATCAACGGAATTTTGGATCGAGAACCCTTACCGAAAAACGTCCAATCGTCTGCCATCTCAGGTCTGAATCGAACCACTTTCTGAAAGCAATCTACTGTCGCCCTATACTTGGTCAGAGCATCAATCCCGACAATACAGTCAAAATCAGATAATCCAAGTACGATTCAGTCAATCTCAATCGAATTCCCTTCGGATTCTATTACACAATTTCAGACCATTCTCATTGAAACAATTCCTCCACCCAAAGGTAAAGTAATAGAAACAACATCAGATAATGGCTCAACAAATAAATCATGTATAACGACAAATCTTTTAGAAATAAAACAGTGAGAATCACCTGTATCAATCAACACAAACGTAGGATAACCAAAAATCTAATAGTTACCTGCTATCACGTCATTCGGGCCTGCATTGGCTTGATCCTCTGTCAAGGCAAACACCCTCGCCTGCTGTCGAGGAGGTTGGTTCTGGTTCTGATTACCTCCCTGACGATTCTGTTGCTGAGGCTGAAAGGAATGAACTGCAGCAGCTGATCTCTCTGGTTGAGCTGGCAGTCGAGAAGAACTGCCGCTCTGAGCTCTATCGGATCCTCGCTGAGGACAAACTCTAGCAAAGTGACCCGGCTGCTGGCAGTCGAGAAGAACTGCCGCTCTGAGCTCTATCGGATCCTCGCTGAGGACAAACTCTAGCAATGTGACCCGGCTGCTGGCAGATATTGCAACTACCAAACACGCCTCGACACTGATCATTGGGATGACGTCCTCCACACTTGCTGCACGAAGCTCCAGAAAACCCTGAACTCTGCCCAGAACTAAACTGTCTAGAGCCACTGGAACTCGATGAACTGTTACCAAACTTCTTGAAATTCTTCCCCTTCGGCCGATACTGATCTCGCCTGTTTCTGCCACTGTTGCCTCCCTCAACCCTCTGAGACTGATTCGACTGCTGAGAAGGTTGGTACTGATACTGAGACTACTGAGGCTGAAACTGAACAGGATGATTCGGAAAAGATCTCTGCTGCTGCTGAGGAGCTACCTGATTACCTCGTTGCATCAAGAATCCGGCTTCGGTTCCCTTTGCTTGATCCATAGCATCTGCGAAGTTGTTAGGTATTCCGGTATTGACCAAGGTAAATATCTCAGGGTTCAAGCCATTGATGAAATGGTCGGTCTTGGCTTCCTCGTTATCTGCAACATGAGGTGCAAACCTCAAGAGACTGTCAAATTTTCTCACATAGTCCTCAATGCTCAAGTTCCCTTGTTTCAGATTCGCAAATTCGGCACCCTTTTCCTTTCGATACGAGACAGGAAAGAAACACTTGTAGAATTCAGTCATGAACAGATTCCAAGTGATGGCGGTGCCTCGATTTTCCTTTGCTCTCTTGGTTGTGGTCCACCAATTCTTAGCAACACCCTGCAACTGATGACTGACTAACCTGATTCTGCGGTCATCGGTATAGTCAAGAGAATCGAAGATCTCACCCTGCACACTCATGTAATTCAATTAAATCAAGAATCAATAAAGCATGCTCGCACGTATTTTAAAATAACCATTTAAATAAATCAATCACATGCGAGAGTTCAATTCATGCGGACTCGATCTACCCCGCTCACTCTAGTTCGACTCCAAGAATCTTATCGCTCTGATACCACTTAATGCGAGACCCCGTTTTTAATCCTATATTATCGAATAATTAAACATAATCGAACACAATAAACCGCGGAAAACGAATCAAATTTTGTTTTTTTTTTAAAAAAAAGCACTGCGCGCCCATGCCGAACCTTCGCAAAACAACGGCGCGCCCGTGCCTATAACCAAGCGCCCGCGCCTTCTCTTCGAAAATCAACAACGCGCCCTCGCCAAGAACAGCGCGCCCGCGCCGCCCTCTCGAACTGCTGAACTCCAGGGCAAAAAAAGAAAAGTCTAACAAACTAAACTCAAAAACTCAAGCAACCAAGGTTCAAACATCATAAATACATGAGATCTAAGGAGTTGAAACACCAACAAAACGATGTTTAACAGTATAAGTTTGACGGTAGG
Organism: Henckelia pumila; assembly: GCF_033568475.1. NCBI lineage: Eukaryota > Viridiplantae > Streptophyta > Magnoliopsida > Lamiales > Gesneriaceae > Henckelia > Henckelia pumila. The sequence goes on along the minus strand of NC_133122.1, from coordinate 114,893,512 downwards.
GGTTCGTTCGACTAAACAAAACAGTACAACTCCAAAAGGTACGACCCTAAGATACACGGTGTCTCACTTCTATCATCACACCCCGAGCTAACCCAAATGACTTGGTCCAGCTCCTGATCCTCCTGTTGCCAAGTACACATAAAACAAAGACAACAGCCGGATAAACCGGTTAGAAATATAATTTCTAAGTAAAAGAGACAGGCATGCAATATCAAGTAAACACCTCAGATTGAAATGTAATAATCAGTAACAAATCAAAATGAGCATGAATGAATGCATGACTTCAAAACTCGGGACTATCAAATCAGATAATCGAAATATCAATCGTTATTCGGTTGGGATCCCGGGGCCAAGTCCTCACAACAACTCACCGACACACCCATTCGGGGTGGATGTCGTTTAACTCAACCCCTAGACTTCAGAGCAACTATAAGAAGTATTCTGACAATTGGAAAATCTCGAAATCCAAAGCCACTTCAATATAGCTCCCTAAATCGTCTAATTTCAAAACGAATCGAGAAATCGGCTCAATATGGAATGCAAGTGAAAATAGAATAACACTCAAATTCACTATAGCAATTAAACATGTAGTATGTGATTTTCGGGAACTCGAGAATAAGTTGATCTCGAGTATTCGTTCCCATTCGTTTCATTGTCGACTTTTACCTTTTCTCGAAGCTTCAAGTGATTCCTGTCAACAAGAGATAACTTGCCATCATAGTCTATTCGGATAACAAACTCAAAGTCGATACAACAATCAATAATATACTGTCTTCAATTCTTCAATCGATAAACAAGTCTCCAAGTTCGATCAACTCCCAAATCCTCAATCAACTGCCAAAACATCGAATACGGACTCAAAATCAATTCGGAATTAAAACTCAATCAAATTCGATATTCAACTAGACCGAACCAAAAACCGATAACTCGAACTCGATTTCGACGGCATAACAACTATAAATTGGCTATCCGAAAATACAAACCATCAAACAACAATCACAATAACTCAATCATCATCACAATCCATCAAAACAACTCAAATCCAACCTCAATCAAAATCACCATTTTCGAATTTCACCTCTAAAATCATATAAAATCCAAACTTCGTTCTTTTTCCAAACCGACTTCGAATACACGATCTATGATAGCTCAAGAATAACATACTCCAATATTATCAAATTCTGACCACTCAACAAAATCAAAGTTCAAGAGATCGTAGCAAAACTTACGTCAGAATGAAGCCCTCGTTGCGATGATCGTCAATATCAACTCGGAATGAAAATCTAACGGTCGGATCGTGCGAATCGGACGGAAAGGAAGCTTGAAGAATCGATTTCCATGGCTTCCGGAGAGAGAGATCGAGAGAGAGAGGGTAGGGGAGGAAGGAGGGAATGATTGATTGGTCAACTTGCTTAATAATAATATATAAAATTCCAATTTTGCATTTCAGTCCTTTATTTCTCCAAGTTTGCAAAATAATCCCCTGCGAATATCAATACGATTCTTAAATACTGAAAACTCTGATTATCTCGATTAAACTCAATTATAAAAAAAAATCGGGGCATTACACTTTTTTTCAGCCATATCAGTCAAATTTTCAAATTCCAATTGATCCTCAAGAAGTTCTTTTGAACTCAATTGAATAGAAAGATTACAAGACTCATCCAACAACAAATTACTAGTCTCACTATGAACATCAAAAAGACTCTCATCTACTACAAGAACATTAAATGACTCTTGAACACATAAAAACTCACCTACCACTTCACATTCTCCAACAATAACTCCACTATCAACCACATCATGCACAATAGAAGATTTCTCATCAAGCCATTCACCTTCCACCGCACAATTTTCAACAATCACTTCATCAATTAATGAAGTTTCATCCTCAACTTTCTCAACTACTTCTACTTCACATTTAGATTCAACCTCTACACGAGAATCCGACACTTTCAGAATAGCCTCCTTAAAACATTGGCTCATATCATGCGTATCTTTTCTACGACACCATAAACATGCAATATCAAAGGTACTAGAATTTTAAAGTTTAGATGTACCTTGATGTTCATGCTTGGAAACTTCACGTTTCTTCTCATTAGGAGCAAAACGTGTCCGCATAGCTCTCTTCATCTCATCCCATGTAGAAATAGGACTCATTCCATGTATTTTCCTATTCACCACCACTTTATCCCACCAAGTGCAAGCATAGTCGGTAAACTCTTGTAAAACAATTTTAAACTTCCTAGCTTCAGAAAAATCACGATCTTCAAATATATTATCTACTCTTTTCTCCCAATTCAAGTACGATTCCGAATCCGAATATCCATCAAATGACGAAATTTTATTTTTCTTAAACATATCCAAATAATAATTAAAATCTTTTTCTCCACGAAAACCATCATCATCTCTATACACATTAATTTTTCTCTCTCCCCTACTCCCATTATCAAACCTCCTTTCACTCTCCCTATACCCATTGAATTTTCTTTCAAACATTGTACCTGCAAGAAAAAGGTTAGTAATAAAATATCCTCACCCAAATTCTCACTAGTCACTCCCAAGAAAATCACTCAATAACTCTTTTTTTTTCACTCAAATATATGGAATAGCTTATGCTTTGTGATTTTAAATATCAAACTCACAAGTTCAAAACTTGTAAACACTTGTCAATCGACTCACGTAGATTGCACAAAAAATAAGAAATTGACTTTATGAAGATTGAAATAGACTTGGCACCCAAGACTCACAAGACAGAAGAAATTATGACCACAAGTTATTTTGCTTCCTTTTTTTCGACAATTTCGGTCTTCACTCTTTTTTTTGACCGATTTCAAATATCTTTTTTTTATTTTTGATTTTTTTCTCTTTTTTTTTGAATTTATAACTTGTAGCACAAGACACGAGACTTGGATAACAAGTTTGAAAGAATGGCACAGAAATTTAAGATGAGAGAGATGAAGAACGAAGAACAAGGAAAGATGAACGAAAAACGAAGAAAGAATATAGATTAAAGAAGGATACGACTTACTTGAATCAAAACCTTAAGCTTTGATACCAACTGATGTGAATCTTATGTATGAAAGGCAACACTATTACAACGAATCGCACCTCAATTCGATAACAAAAGAATTCAAGGATTTGTGTCCCAACTTTGAAACAAGTAACGGATTTGGATCTCCACCTCAAGTTGAACCCGTAACTAGCAACAGAGAATCACGATAGAAAACAATCAACAATCCAATTAGACCTTCAAAGGAACCTGTCTTCGACAACCCAATTGAAAATCGACTGACAAACGCCACAAAGCTATGAACTTTGATAAGTTTGATTTTGGGTAAAGCAAAAGCTTTGATAAAATTCTAGAGAGAATTTTGTATTGAATAATCAATAATCTGAAAATCTTAATTGTTCATTAATAATGAATGTTTGTTGTATTTATAATACAACTACAAAATAATAAAATATATCGCAAAATAATTCAAAAAATAGCTAAAAATATCAAAGATATCTCCTAAAAGTTTTCTAGTAGGAATAAAACTCTAAAAAATAGAAAAGAATATCATAAATACTCAAAAATCCGAAAACACACACTACATGCCGTACTGTGTGTAAGTGCGGTAGCGCGGGAGCGCTTGGCATATAGCACTGGAGCACTCCGTACAGCGCTGGAGCTCCGATGGACTAGCGCTTGGGCTCTGCAAAATACGAAGTTTAGGCATTGGAGCGCTGTCCTGTCGTGAAAATCTTTCATTTTCTTGTTTTTTTTGGCTTTTAATATCATTATAACATCCTCCAAATTGATCTTCAAGTACTCCAACTTGATTGCCATGAATTCCAAACCCTTCAACTCTCGAATGTAAATCATGGAGCAAATCTTGGAACAATATGAATCTTTGAGCGTCTTCTAGATTCATATCCGCAAAGTTCTCTCCACATACGTCAAATCTGTATCCAACTGTACTTCAGACGGTTGTAAGATATGAGACTCATCTGCCACATACCGTCGTAATAGTGATACATGGAATACATCATGGATACTTGACAAATATGGCGGTAACGCCAACCTGTAAGCCAAATCTCCAACACTTTCCAAAATTTCAAATGGACCAATAAACGTAGGAGATAGCTTGAGACCGAATCTAAAAATCCTATGAAATTGTGAGAATTTCAAGAACACCTTCTTGTCCACCTCAAACTGTAAAGGCCTGCGCTTTAATATTTGCATAACTAGCCTGCCGATACTGCGCAGTCTTAATTTGTTTCTTGATGTGCCCAAAAATATCAACAACCTTCTCGACTAGCTCTGGTCCCTCTACCTGTCGCTCCCCCACTTTTTCCAGAACAGTGGAGTATGACATCGTTGTCTGTACAATGCCTCAAATGAATCCATCCCAATACTGCGATGGTAACTATTGTTGTACGCGAACTCAATCAATGGAAACTGATCTTGCCATGCTGGACAAAAATCTAAAGAACATGCATGCAACATGTCTTCAAGAGTACGAATCGTGCGCTCTGACTGCCCGTCAGTCTCTGGATGATAAGCAGTACTCAAACTGAGAGTAGTACCCATAGCGCGCTGAAGACTCCCCCGGAACCTGGAAGTAAAACTGGTGTCTCGATCGCTAACTATGCTCACAGGCACTCCGTGCAATCGGACAATCTCCTGAATGTACAAACGAGTCATCTTGTCAAAACTGTAGTCCCAGTTATTAGAAATGAAATGTGCTGACTTGGTGAGTCGATCCACCACAACCCAGATAGCATCACAATTCCTCGAGGACACCGGTAAATGGGTCACGAAGTCCATCGTGAGCAACTCCCATTTTCACTCAAGAATAGGTAAACTGTGAAGCAACCCTCCAGGCCGTCGGTGTTCTGCCATGACTTGCTAATACACCAAAAATTTTAAAAAAGTCTCATTCTGTTTTACTATAATCGAGTACACAAATCCTTGTACTAAGGACTAACATGTGACAACGTTGTTGTACATAATTTTTTATTTTCTGAACTCTTCAGGTTATTTTCTTGGAAATATCAATATATATATATATATATATATATATATATTATGTTGACTCAAAAGTCTTTTAGTACAATCCCTAGTACTAATATTCCAAGTTTAATAGTGACATCTTTCTCGAAACCTGAGATAACACTTGAAAATGAAAATACTGATTATCCTGTCACGGATAATAATTAATCCTTGTTGAAATTCTGATTTGCGCTATTAGATGAACAAAACTGTAATGCACCGAAATTATCTTAATTGAGATTGATATTGATATTCCGAGATTATAAAATTTGAGGATTGAACTGGAAGTTTTGAACTTTTTGATCAGGGAATGAATTGCAATTTTTGAAGAGTTCAGGGGCTAAAGTGCAATATTCCCTATTTTGACTTGATCTTGAGATATTTATACATCTTGTATGTGTGTGTATGCATATTCATTCTCCTCCAACGTTACTTCCTCCATGTCTTCTTCTCCAATTTGACTCCAAGCTTTTGAATTTTCTGATTCGCTCGATCCGTCCGATAGAATTCAGATTTTATCATATATTTGTGATCACAGCTACGAGGGCTTTGTTTTGCCGTAAGTTTTATTCCAATCTATTATGCTTATATTTTTTGATGTCGATTGAATTTGATTTTTATTGGATATACGTGTTTTTGAGCTAGTCACGATAGTATACATAAGACGGGTCGGAAAGATATCAGCGTTTGGATTTGTTATGATTTTATAGGTGATTATCAAAAATTGAGTATTTTGATGTTGATGGTTTTGATGATATTGAAGTTGATATGAGATAGATATGAGTTTTATTTGATAGATATGCTGAGTTTGTTGATTTTCGGTTGGCCGTTTATTAGCCGTTATGCCGCCGATTTGATAATTTTTGAGTTTCGAAAGTTTGATTGAGTTTTGAATTGATTTGAGTTGTATGATTAATCTTGAGTTTTTATGCATCTCCGTATAGATTGTTGAAGGTTGTAGTGCACGGAGTTATCAGAATACGAATCGTCGACGAATTGATCGAGATTGGTAACGAGTTTACCTTGATTGTTTGATTTGAGATTGAATGAATTTTGATTGAAATCTTTTGTCATTGTAGCTTGTCCTTTGGAGTCTTCGAATCGAGAATAAGGTAAAAGTTGACATGAAGTAGAAAGGTATGAACACTCGAATCCGAATTGATTCTCGAGTTCCTTAAATCACATACTGCATGATTATTTGATATTGATTGAATATGTGCTCTTACATGTCTTAATTAGTTGAATGCATTATGATTCTTAATTGCATTAATACTGAGCTTGAATGATTGATTTAACAGGGCCGAGTCACCTAGTCTTGAATTAGACGTTTGAGAATTGTATTTGAGTGGCCTGGGATGTCGAGTCACACCTATTGTCTGAATACTCATTATAGTTGCATCAATGTCTAGAGAATTGAGATACGTGACACCACCCCGATTGGGAGTGTAGGTGAGTTGTCACGATATCGTGTTCTCGGGATCCCAAAAGAAGAAACCAGATTCTTGGATTATCCGATTCGATAATCTTGTTTTAAAGACATGCATTTCATTTTATTTTATCATTGGAATATATGGTTGATATATCATGATTTGATATATATACTTTTTGTTATTGCTTGTTTTGTTTTTTTTACTGGGAATATTATTCTCACTGGAGTTATTCGGCTTTTGTCTTGTTTTTGTATGTGTACTTGGCAATAGGTTGGGCAGGATTGAGTCAGAGGAGACATGACTAGATCGAGTTGGAATGATAGAAGTTGGGAATCGGTTTAGAATTCGAAGTTGTTTTTCGAACTTGTTTGTATTTTGAAGGATAGAAAACCTTGTATCGATGCATGTTTCTACATGTTTAGTACTTTAACTACTCTAGACACTTCAGGTATTTGAGATTACTAGATTGATGTATTAAATACATGTTTTGGTTTGTTGAATTGAGTAGTATTTGGAAAATTTAGATTTTGAAGTGCCTTATTTATTTTCTGAAATTTAGCAGGGCATGGACCCCGTGCATACCTCCGTGCCTGAGTCCGTGTACCTTCGCATTTGTATTGATTATTTTTTGCTATGCACGGACCCTAGCACAGAAGGGGCACGGATTCTGTGTAGAAAACAGAGAGTTGGTTTTTTTGTGTAATTCTTGTGCACGGACCTTGACACGGAGGTGGCACGGGGTCCATGTACCTGGAAGCCTTTGAGTATTGGCTACAGATTAATGCACGGACCTGAGCACAGAGGTGTGCACGGAGTTCGTGCATGTTTTAAAAAAAAATTCTTTACTTTAAGCCATGATTATGGTTCATGCTTGAATGATTTATTCTCGATTAGATGATTAGAACTGAGGTATTCACAAAAACCATTTCATACCTCTTTGGAAAAGTCCTTAAATCAATACAATCTAGCTAACCCCTGACTCGATGCCATCGAATCAGTTATATCAATGACCTAACGCATCCAATAGACACCCCAAAAAATCAGTGACAACAATCCCGGTAGACCTGATAACTTTAGATCTCAGCTGCTGTCCTTTTTCCACATCTAAACACTTGATGTTATCCTGTTAGTACCCATTGAAATTCAAGCATTTTCTAGATCAATTTCTGACAATGAAATCCCAGAAATACTAGAGAAACATTCATGAGAACTGAATACCTGAATACTGTACTCTTTCTAATCACCAAGCAATGAACCATTCAAATTGCCCTTTCTACAAAAGAGCATTCATCTCCTCCATTACTGGGTTACAGTATCTGTATCGGCCAGAGATAAATTAGAAGTAAAACTTCTTATCAATTTCTTCTTAAGTAGAAGGAAACCCAAAAATTGAACTAGCATATTTCTGAAAATTCCCCAAACACTGAAAATTTTTGAATATAATTCATAGACCATGTTCTTAAGCATGCGAGCTTACATAATTGTATCGAACACTTCCTAGTCAACAATAAATAACATCATTCTTGATTCACTGTAGCGCACACATAGCCTAAAGGAATCACTTATTAATTTCTCAATTACTAGCACCTTTGTGAAACCTCGGTTCTAAACATCAAACTAAACTCTGATTGAACAATAAAATAAGCAAACAAGATCAAACCTTTAAAAGTAATGAATTTTTTTTTTAAAGATCCTCGCTCGAGCGGCAAGACACGCCCGCTCGAGCGAGCAATGTTATGCCCGCCTGCCAAGAGAACTCTCACTCGAGCAGGGAATCACCCTCGCTCAAGCGAGCAGGGTTCTGTCTCGCACACAGAAAAATGCTCGCTCGAGCAGAACCAAATGCCGCTCGAACGAGACCAAAACTGAGTAAAGAAAACAGCAATTAGCTCAACCAATCCAATATAAAACCGATCCATTCTCAACATGCATACATGACCAAAACGACATTCAAACATAGCATGGTTCATAATACATGTAACGAAAACCTTCAGTCCACGATACTCGCAGGATCGATACAATAGAAACGACGAGTTCGAATCTAAACATGCTATGAAACATAAACTAGATTGGCATGCTGATTCGAATTCTAAACCGAGTCTCACTTCTACTTCTTGCCCTCGAAGCTAACCATGCCTCTTCTGACTTGATTCTGCCCCACCTGTTGCCAAGTACACACACAAAACAAAGCAACAGCCCGATAACTCCGGTGAGAAAGATATTCCCAGTAAAAACAACATAACAAGTAATACATGTAATAAGTCAACCACATGCTTTCAAGACAACATAATCAACACAAAACAAACGATATGCATGTCTTTAAAACAGGTATATCAACTCTGATAAACAAGGGGTTGCTGCTCTGCTTTGGGATCCCGAGGACAAAATCACGTAAACAACCCACCGACCCTCCCAATCGAGGTGGTTCCACGTATCCCACTCCTCTAGACTTTGAGCAACTATAATGAGTATGCTAGCACTAGGCGCAACAACTACGTCCTAGGACACTCGACTATAGCTCCCAAACGTCTGACAAAAGGGCTGTTCGGCCCGTTGAAACGATAGTGTTGGCTCAATATGAATGCATATGAAAACATAAGGCATTTAGCCATAAAAATACAATCAAATAATCAACAAAATACAAGTCCCACATGATAGAACAAGTATCGATGCAATATGTGATTTTAAGGGAAACTCGAGAACCAACTGTCCCGAGTATGCTATCCCGCTAACGATGATTGCTTTTACCTTTCAATGCAAGTAGTTCCAACTCTGGATAAGCTACAATAAAAAGGTTATATCAGAAACTATATGACCTAACAACAATATCGGCTCAAGGTAATCTCTTTACCAATTCTTCGTCAAACTCTAGACGATCGACTGCTACTTCTTTGTCTCGACAACTCCAAACGAATCTGTACGGAGACAAAAGATGATCAACAACAACGAACAAACCCAATGCTCAAAGTTATACAACTCAAACACGGTTCAAAATCCTCAAAACTCAATCCGGCGGCATAACGGCTATAAATGATCAAACCGGAAATGCAGACAGCAGTTCAATATTGATAATAACTCGAATCAATGCTAATACAACAATAACAAGGCAATTCCAACAAATCTCAAAACCTCTTATTCAAAAATGGCTACCAAAAATCATAACAATTCCGAACGTCGCTCTATTTCAAAACCGACAGATAATAAACGATCAGAACTCTGTCAAGAACAACATACTCGAATCTCAATTGATTCTAACAACATCCGAAAAACAAAACGTATCTGATCGGAGAAATACTTATGGTATAACGGAGCTCTCGTTGCAGTGATCGCTAAACTGCCTTCAGAATTAAATTCCAACGGCCGGATCGAGCTCGGACAGAAATCTGGAAGCTTGGAATGAGAAGGGGGCGGCTCTAATGGAGGATAACGAGTTGGGGAAGGTGATGGTGAGAGTGGACTAAGTCTACAAGTGTAGATAATATAACAATTTCAATATTTGCATTTTAGTCCCTGAAATTTCCAAAATTTGCAAAATAGACCCTGATCAAGATCAAGTCGGCTCGTGAATTCTGCAATCTCCGATTAACTCAAATAAACTCATTTAAGATAAAAACGGGGCGTTACAATTCTCCCCCACTAAGAAGAGATTTCGTCCTCGAAATCAATAAGAATCATAACTTATAAGCTAGAATAAAGAACTAAGAACAGTAAGAAATGAAAGAGTGGGTGCCCGGTGAGCCAACTTGTGGCTAAGGGCTTTGATGACTCTTTATATAAAAAATCTTTTGTTTAATATAATTTACACTTTTATTAATGGCAATGACTTTATCTTTCTTCATATTGTGATATTGTGATATACTATTGTTGTTTTGATAAAAACCTTGAATATACTATAGTGTATGTAAGATGTGGTAGCACATGGGGATGGCAATCATGAAACACATCTTATAGTCACTGTATATTCTAAATTGTTCCTAGTCGATTGAGCCGTCCGATAATAAGGATAAGGATCGCTCGAGTTTGAGACTAGCATTTGCGATGCAGAGTACCACGTTTCATTGGTAAGGAACATAGAGATGTTCAAAGCATGCAAATGGATATTCATACGATGAATGATCGAACTACCCTATCCGGACTTTTCAAGTGGTTATCACTTATCGAGTGGATAAAGTCCGCGGTTTTGGTTGTACACCATTAGTCCTTACTACTTGAAACATCATTGAGACTCTATATGCTAGTATTGTGCTTTGACTCGTTTATCGACTCTATTGGGGTCATCAGGTGTCGGGATTGGGTACAGTTACAACACATATAGGAGTCGATTCTTTGTTGTCAAGGATTCACCACATACTTGCGAGTGTGGATATCCTATGCGATCTGAGGAGATATTAGTGTGACGAATCTCTGGCCAGAGTACATGATGTGTTTTAAGAAATGGTTTCTTAGTAGCACATGCGATGTCACTATTTGATCTTCAAGATGTATTGCATAGTTATCGAATCTCGAACGACTCTCGATTTACCAATGGTTGTTGATTCGATCGGGATATATGGATGAAGGGACCGTACTGTACGCTAACCAAAATCTATTGGTTCTTGCAGGCACTATCAGTGATACCTAGGAAATCATGGGGCGATGTTGCTAGGCGCTCTTACCATGATTCGATGGGCATGTCGGAAATTGTTGTTCCGAGTCACAAGGAGTTGTGAGCCCACGGCTAGCTGTATCCCTGAACCATTGAGGGTCACACAGAGTAATGGATTTTTAATCCCCGTTAAGATAGTTAAATTTAAAGAGTTAAATTTAATGAACAAAGAAGTTGGACTTCTTATTTAAGAGTAGAGGAGTAAGATTTCCTAAAATGACATAGGGATGGGCATTTTTGGAAACCACTGAATTCGGATTCAGAAAAATTTATCTTGACTTTAAAAGGTGCAGAAATGGTTTCTGTGAACATTGGTAAAATCGGTTTATCAATCAGAGTCACGATGAATTTTATATTAATTTCTGAACATGCGGGCTTTGCTTGTCGGGCTTGAACTTATGACTAATGGGCCCTAAGCTGTTAGCGGCCTACATTATAAATAAGTTATTGCAGTACAGAAATTACACAACACAGGTCACAATTTTCGAAAAACCCTAGTTTTCTCTCAAATAGTGGCAGCCCCCCTCCCCTCTGCTCGGGAAAAATCCAGTCTGTGAATTTTGAATTACAGTCTGGTTTAACGGATCAAATTCGTTAATTCTCTACGTAGAAACTTCTGATATATTTTCTAGTGAAATCTATCAGAGGGATTAAATCTCCGTTCGTGGACCTGATTGAAGAACAGTTCGTCCATCAGTTCCAGGGAGATACAACAAGAGCAGAGCAATCTGTTGGTGTCCATAATCTCGATTCGAGATTGGAGGTAAAAATTTATAATTGTTATTTAATTTTTACACACACAATTTAATCGTAAAGTTTTGATACCCATTATGGAATCGTTCCATATAAAATTTTTAAACTTCGGCTGCATCGGGTATCAATTCTGATTGATCTGATCGTCGTTCACCAACAGTGGTATCAGAGACAGGTTGCTCAGATCAAGCGATTAAATTAATCGATTGTACAAAAATTTTTAAGCCTCGATTTTTGAAACAAAATAAATTTTTTTTTTTAAATTAAAAATTTTTCGGGCAAAAACACGGGCAGCGATTGGATCGCTGCCCAGCGCAGCGCTAGGCGCTGCGCAGGGCGGCGCACGGCGCGGCCAGGGCAGCGCATGGCGCTGCCCGGCCCGAGCCCCTTTGGGGCGCGGGCAGCCCGGGAGCGTCACGGGCGGCCCGCGGAAAAATTAATTTTTAATTTTTAAAATTAAAATTTTAATATGTTAAAATTCTATTTTTGGTCCGATCGAAAATTGTTTTTGATTGGTCCACGAGGCATCGGATCGAATTGTTCGAGTCCAAAAATTTTAAAATTGATTTTTGGATAAATTTGAATTTTTGGAAAATTTATAGATTTTATCCGTTAAATCAGATTTTATGAAATTAATTATTTTTGGTACAATTGATGATAAGATATGATCTTATGGAAATATTGAGTAAAATATGATTTTATGTATAAAATTGGATTTTATATGTAAAATATGATTTTATTTAATAAAAAGATAAAATATGATTTTGTATGTAAAATAAGATTTTATATATGGAATATGATTTTATCCTTTTAATTTAAATTGCCATTGCATGTTATACAATAAATTAATTTTGAATTAAATAATATTAATTTTGTAGGTGTATGTTAGGAATTTACATTTGTTTTTATTGTTGTTGGATTTATTAATGGGCCTGGTTTATGGCCCAATATGAATTGTCATATGTAATAAAAGTGGACCTGGTTTATGGCCCGTTCCCACCCCTTAAAATGTATCCCCTACTTGTCATGGTTATTTATTGTAAATACATTAGACTTAGTGGGAGATGAAGATTTGAAGACGGAGGTGGGCCCAGCAGACAATAAAGACAGAAGAAATGTAAATTGGAAGCACAATGTAATAGGATTGCATTGCATACCTGCATATTACCTAGGATTGGACTAAGACTCGTGATTGGCAACCACGGGTCGATTAGAAATGGAATCGATCATCCTATATAATATATGATATTATTGTTGTATGCATGTTTTAGACAAAATTGTGTGAATCCGGCAAGCATACAAAATTTTAAAATGATGAGACAAATTTTCAAAATTAAAATCCCTCATTTTAAATATGATTTAAAATTGATATCAAGATAAATAAAGGAAATTTAAAATTGTTTAAATGTTCCTACCTTCTATCAACGATCAATGTATGAGATGCTACCCGCGGATACGGTCCAGCTCATATTATTGGGGGGGCCCGTTCGTCGGAAAGTTGTACATTGGATCGACACATGTTGTAAGTTGGGTGGAACTCCCATGAGATCAGCGCATATTATTGGGGGATCCACATGGCGACCGTCCATCACAACTTAATATTGATGGGTCATCCTGACATGTCACAATAAACGGCGTCATATTATTGGGCCCTTATTGGACATGAGGTAAAAACGTGGAGGTTGCTTTGGAAGCAATTGGGCTCTACCTTTTGAAAATTATGGTTGTCTGATATTATTCGGGACCATAGTTTGTCAATTGGACTCCATGTTCTCACTAAGGAAAACAGTTTCCCGTTTTCACTAGAGGGTAGTGAAATCGTTAAAATAGTGGGAGTGAGATTCATAAAATAAATTTTGCCTATTTTATGTCTTAGTAAATTAATTAAACAATCACTGATTATTGTCTGTTTTTTTTCAGTATTTCATAAAGATGAATTCACGTAATCCACTTTTCTCTATCCTCAAACAAAATAAACTGACTGGCGCAAACTATACGGAATGGTTCCATAAGTTGAAGATTGTCTTGACTTCGGAGAAGATGCTCTACGTGTTAGAAAAATCTCCTCCGAAGGAAGCACCAGCTGATGTAAGTCCGGAAGAGTTGGCCAAACTTGATACATGGTGGGACCATGATATCAAGGCCAAATGCTATATGCAAGCCTCGATGTCTGATGAACTCCAGAGGCGATTTGAGGATACCGTGAATGCTGCTGACATTCACGTACAACTCAAGGAACTTTTTGGGGCTCAATCGAGAGCTGAAAGGTTCGCTACTGTAAAAGAGCTAATGACGTGTCGCATGCGTGAAGGGACTTCGGTCCGTGATCATGGGGTACGAGTGATTTGGCTCATACAGAAGTTGGTAACGCTTGATTTGGTGTTGGAGCATGAACTCAACGTGGACTTATTACTTCTATCTCTTCCTTCTTCGTTTGGCGGATTTGTGGTGAATTTCAATATGAACAAGATAGAGGCCTCCCTTGAAGAGATGGTCAATATGCTTGTAACATATGAATCCACTTTAAAGAAGGATAAACCGGCTTTCTTGGTGGGCTCCTCTTCTTCTGCTAAGAAGGGGCCAAGTACAAAGGGTAAGAAACGTTCTGCCCCACCCAAGAAAACCGAACCCGAGAAGAAGTACAAGACAAAGGGTTCAAACATGGAAAAGTCCAAGGATGTTTTCCATTACTGCAAGAAGCCCGGTCATTGGAAACGTAACTGCAAGGAATATCTAGAGCAGTTGCGAACTGCGAAGGGTATGTTCTATATTGAAATAAAAGTTTCACTTAACACTACTTCTTGGGTATTGAATACCGGATGTGGATCTCACATTTGCAATGATTTGCAGGTGATGACAAGAAGTCGCAGGCTTAGAATGGGTGAGACCCAGCTGAGGCTCGGAAATGGTTTCAGATTTGAAGCTAAAGCTGTGGGAGATATTTATTTAATTTTGCAGAACGGTTTTAAGTTACTTTTGAGAGATGTTTTATTTGTTCCAGATTTGATTAAAAACATTATTTCTGTTTCTATGCTTGATAGAGATGGTTATTCTTGCAATTTTGTGAATGGGATTTGCAATATTTACAAGAATGAATGTTTGATTGGAAATGGACAACTATATAACTTAAAACTAAAAGACGTTCCAATAAATTATGTTGATAAACCGGCAACAACAAACAAAAGGAAAATCGATAGTCAAAACCCGGCAAACCTTTGGCATGCTAGGCTAGGTCATATTTCCTCAAGGAGGATGAACAAGCTAGTGGGAGAGGGCATGTTTGATATGTCTGATATTAACTCTCTACTTACTTGTGAGTCCTGCCTAAAAGGAAAAATGACTAAATCTCATTTTAAGGGGAAACCTGAGCGTAGTCAAAATCTGTTGGATTTGATCCATACAGATGTTTGTGGTCCATTTAGAATTGGTACTCAATATGGCCACACCTACTTCATTACCTTTACTGATGATTATTCCAGGTATGGGTATTTATATTTAATGAAATATAAGTCTGAAGCATTTGAAAAGTTCAAAGAATTCAAGGCTGAAGTAGAAAACAAGCTAGGTAAAAGTATTAAAGCACTTCGATCGGATCGAGATGGAGAATACTTAAGTACCGAGTTTTTGGACTATCTAAAAGAGAATGGGATTCTCTCTCAGTGGACTCCTCCTATGACACCACAGCTGAATGGTGTATCGGAGCGTCGTAATCTAACTTTGTTGGACATGGTTCGATCCATGATGAGCTTCACTGAGCTTCCACCTTCGTTTTGGGGCTATGCGCTTGAAACGGCGGTGTTGTTGTTGAACAACGTCCACACCAAAGCAGTGGACAAAACACCATACGAGTTATGGAATGGCAAAGATCCTAAGTATTCGTACTTGAGGATTTGGGGATGTCCTGCTTACGTGAAGCAGACAGTGGGAGATAAGTTGGATAGTCGATCCACCTTATGTTATTTTGTAGGGTATCCGAAGAATTCAATCGGATATTATTTCTATCATCCTGCTGAAACAAAGGTGTTTGTTTCAAGGAATGCCACCTTCTTGGAGAAGGAGTTCTTATTGGATAAGAAAGGCGAGATGATGGAACTCGAAGAAATTCGAGAAGAACCCGAAATACAAAATAATGATCCTACACCTCAGGAACCAATAATGGACACGCCTATACTTAGAAGATCCGAGAGGACTTCTAGACCTCCTATTCGATATGGTCTTCTTCTTGAAGGGGATCAAGATGAACCCGACGTTGGATGTGATCCAAGAAACTTCAAGGAAGCAATTTTTGATGCGGATTTAAATTTATGGCTTGAAGCTATGCAGTCGGAAATATATTCGATGCATACAAACCAAGTTTGGTCTTTAGTAGATCCTCCCGATGAAATTGTTCCAATAGGGTGTAAATGGATCTACAAGAGAAAGCTTGGGCCTGATGGTAAGGTATTGACTTACAAGGCACGATTGGGGGCGAAAGGTTATACTCAAAGACAAGAAGTTGACTATGACGAAACCTTTTCACCAGTTGTAATGTTCAAGTCCATAAGAATCCTTATTGCCATAGCTGCTTGGTATGACTATGAGATATGGCAAATGGATGTGAAGACTGCTTTTCTTAATGGAGACATTAAGGAAGAAATATATATGACGCAGCCTGAGGGATACACATCCATGGGAAGCGAGCATAAGTTATGCAAGCTTCAGAGATCAATCTATGGTCTAAAACAAGCATCAAGAAGTTGGAACCAGAAATTTGATGAAACAATAAAGGATTTTGGTTTCATCAAGAACCCGGAGGAAACATGCGTGTACAAGAAAGTAGTTAAGGATGCTGTGACATTCTTAGTACTTTATGTTGATGACATCCTACTCATTGGGAATGACGTAGGGATGTTGCAGTCAACAAAGATATGGTTATCAGGTAGATTCTCGATGAAGGATTTGGGTGAGGCATCCTATATTCTAGGGATACAGATCTATAGAGATAGATCTAAGAGAATGATAGGACTCACTCAAGCAACCTACATCGACACCATATTGAAACGGTTTTCAATGGATGGGTCCAAGAGAGGACATCTACCCATGTGTCATGGAGTTTCTCTATCCAAGTCTATGTGTCCCAAGACTGATGAAGAGATAGAGAAAATGACACATGTACCATATGCGTCAGCCATAGGTAGTATCATGCATGGGATGATTTCTACCAGACCGGATGTAGCATTTGCTCTGAGCGTCACGAGCAGATATCAAGCTAATCCCGGTCAAATGCATTGGAAAGCCGTGAAGGACATTCTTAAGTACTTACGAAGGACTAAGAATATGTTCATGGTATATGGAGGAAGAGAACTAAAATTGGAAGGCTATACCGACTCTAGCTTCCAAAGTGACGTGGATGACTCGAAGTCAACCTCTGGATTTGTGTTCATGCTCAATGGCAGTGCTGTCTCTTGGAAGAGTTCCAAGCATGACACCACAGCGGATTCCACCACAAAGGCAGAATACATTGCAGCATCAGCTGCTGCTAAAGAGGTCGTTTGGATGAGGAATTTCGTCCAAGAGTTGGGCGTTATTCCTGAAGTTGTTGGTCCAATCCCGGTGTACTGTGACAACACGGGTGCCGTTGCTCAGGCAAAGGAACCAAGGTCTCATCAAAGATCCAAACACGTACTGAGGAAATACCACATCATCCGGGAGATTGTGGAAAGAGGAGACATCACTGTCGAAAGAGTGGCCTCTGCAGACAATATCGCTGATCCACTTACTAAGCCCTTGCCAGGACCATTATTTGACAAACATCGCGAAGAAATGGGTCTACGTAGTATGACTAGTTGGCTTTAGGGCAAGTGGGAGATTGAAAGAGTGGGTGCCCGGTGAGCCAACTTGTGGCTAAGGGCTTTGATGACTCTTTGTATAAACAATCTTTTGTTTAATATAATTTACACTTTTATTAATGGCAATGACTTTATCTTTCTTCATATTGTGATATTGTGATATACTATTGTTGTTTTGATAAAGACCTTGAATATACTATAGTGTATGTAAGATGTGGTAGCACATGGGGATGGCTATCATGAAACACATCTTATAGTCACTGTATATTCTAAACTGTTTCTAGTCTATTGAGCCGTTCGATAATAAGGATAAGGATCGCTCGAGTTTGAGACTAGCATTTGCGATGCAGAGTACCACGTTTCATTGGTAAGGAACATAGAGATGTTCAAAGCATGCAAATGGATATTCATACGATGAATGATCGAACTACCATATCCGGACTTTCCAAGTGGTTATCACTTATCGAGTGGATAAAGTCCGCGGTTTTGGTTGTACACCATTAGTCCTTACTACTTGAAACATCATTGAGACTCTATATGCTAGTACTGTGCTTTGACTCATTTACCGACTCTATTGAGGTCATCAGGTGTCGGGATTGGGTACAGTTACAACACATATAGGAGTCGATGCTTTGTTGTCAAGGATTCACCACATACTTGCGAGTGTGGATATCCTATGCGATCTGAGGAGATATTAGTGTGACGAATCTCTGGCCAGAGTACATGATGTGTTTTAAGAAATGGTTTCTTAGTAGCACATGCGATGTCACTATTTGATTTCAAGATGTATTGCATAGTTATCGAATCTCGAACGACTCTCGATTTACCAATGGTTGTTGATTCGATCGGGATATATGGATGAAGGGACCGTACTGTACGCTAACCAAAATCTATTGGTTCTTGCAGGCACTATCAGTGATACCTAAGGAATCATGGGGCGATGTTGCTAGGCGCTCTTACCATGATTCGATGGGCAAGTCGGAAATTTTTGTTCCGAGTCACAAGGAGTTGTGAGCCCACGGCTAGTTGTATCCCTGAACCATTGAGGGTCACACAGAGTAATGGATTTTTAATCCCCGTTGAGATAGTTAAATTTAAAGAGTTAAATTTAATGAACAAAGAAGTTGGACTTCTTATTTAAGAGTAGAGGAGTAAGATTTCCTAAAATGACATAGGGATGGGCATTTTTGGAAACCACTGAATTCGGATTCAGAAAAATTTATCTTGACTTTAAAAGGTGCATAAATGGTTTCTGTGAACATTGGTAAAATCGGTTTATCAATCAGAGTCACGATGAATTTTATATTAATTTCTGAACATGCGGGCTTTGCTTGTCGGGCTTGAACTTATGACTAATGGGCCCTAAGCTGTTAGCGGCCTACATTATAAATAAGTTATTGCAGTACAAAAATTACACAACACAGGTCACAATTTTTGAAAAACCCTAGTTTTCTCTCAAATAGTGGCCGCCCCCCTCCCCTCTGCTCGGGAAAAATCCAGTCTGTGAATTTTGAATTACAGTCTGGTTTAACGGATCAAATTCGTTAATTCTCTTCGTAGAAACTTCTGATAGATTTTCTAGTGCAATTTATCAGAGGGATTAAATCTCTGTTCGTGGACCTGATTGAAGAACAGTTCGTCCATCAGTTCCAGGGAGATACAACAAGAGCAGAGCAATCTGTTGGTGTCCATAATCTCGATTCGAGATTGGAGGTAAAAATTTATAATTGTTATTTAATTTTTACACACACAATTTAATCGTAAAGTTTTGATACCCATTATGGAATCGTTCCATATAAAATTTTTAAACTTCCGCTGCACCGGGTATCAATTCTGATTGATCTGATCGCCGTTCACCAACAAGAAAAACTCACGTCATCCGAATAACTCAGGAAAACTCTGTCTCATGTCGGATTCTGTCTCCCAAGTTGCTTCCTCGACGCCGTGATGGCTCCCCTGCACTTTCCCAAACGGAATCAACTTGGTTCTGAGTTGCTTCTCCTTCCGATCAAGGATCTGAATCGGTCGCTCGAAATAAATCAGAGTCTCATCTAACTCGGCTTCATCAGGCTGAAGAATATGAGAAGGATCTGGATGATACATCCAGCATAGATGTAGTAGCCCGTACCCTAATTGAGTAATTAAAGGAATTAATCATAATTACTTGGGTAGAGTTCGGAAGCTCCGAAGGTGAGATCGGAAGCTCCGATCAGGATCGGAAGCTCCGAACAGGATCGGAAGCTCCGATCAATATTACGTCAGGCATGACGTGTGGCACGATCGGAAGCTCCGATCAGGACCGGAAGCTCCGATCACCCATATCCGAAGTCAACAAGTGATATTTTGACACGTGGCAGATCAGGATCTACGGAAGCTCCGATGGCAGGATCGGACGTTCCGATCGAGGTTCGGACGTTCCGATCAAGGATCGGAAGTTCCGATCGTTGTCTATAAATAGAAGGCCGAGACTTCACTTTCATTTTCCAATTCCGAGTTCTCCTTTCCTTTCTAGTCCTTTTGGAGCTGCTCTAGTCTTCTTAGGCTTGGTCCGGAGGTCGGCGAGGCGTTCAGTAGTCGTAGCGGAGTTGTGCCCAAGTTCTGGAGGCATCGACATCAAAGGGCTAACGACGGACGAAGGTATAGCTTCTGCTTCCTATAAATATTTAGGAGTATACAATAGCTTAGTTAAGGCTTTTAGAGCACTTTAATGATAGTAGTATCATTTGGCAGTGTAGAGCAGACTATAGGCGTGGACCTAGAGTTGGTAGAGCTTGCACTGTATTGAGGTACGAAAGTACTGTTCGAGATATTATGCTGCATTCATTTGCATCTTGCTGTATCTCTTTCGAGATGTCTGTTAGTAGGGTTGTACCCTATCCTGTTAGTGGATGGACTTCCATCAATTTGGGTCCGGCGTATCCACGGTTATCTCGGTATGGGAGCCACCTCCTGAAGCGACGGCACAGCGTGCTACATACCAGGGCCCGGTCTGTCTCTGTTATCTGATCCTTGACCTCGAGTCTATAGGGAGTTCACTTTGCATGCATGTATACTCATACTCTCGCACTGAGCGTTTTATGCTCACGTCTCGTACTTTGTGTTTTCTGGACACCCTATTCCATGGGGCAGGTTTGCGATTGGACGAGGATGGTGGATCCAGGAGGGGCTAGTCAGTGGTTGGCCAACTGGAGCTTCGCTTAGGTTTTTATTACTGTTGTTTTGGGTTTATACAGCTATTCGATTTGGTTGTATATTATTGGATAAATTACAGATTCCTTTTCTTGGGATTGTATAATGTTTCTGGTTTCCGCAGTTTTATTCTGATATCTGTTTAATTAAGTTAATTGCATGCCTAAGTTCTGTTTAGTAGGTGATCCGGGTAAGGGTCACTACATTTATGGTATCAGAGCATGCAAAAGAATTCTTGGGATTTAGTCTCATCATGAGGTATTTTTGTAGATGTCAAATCGTGAGGAACAGAGTTCTCATGGCAGTGTTAGTGGGCGTTGGGGTGATGCCGACCGGGAGCCTCGTCGAGAACGGCGTCATCGTCACCATGACGACGAGCGTTTCACTGTGCGTCGATTCTTAGCTATGGGTCCTAAGCCCTTAGTTGGAGGTGAGTCTCCGGAGGATGCGGAGAACTGGTTAGACCGCATGGAGACGACTTTTCAGACTTTCCAATGCACCGAGGAGCAGAAGGTGGAGACCCTTGGCTATCTTCTGGATGGGCGTGCGCGCAGGTGGTGGAGGTTTACTTCTGCACCTTTTGTTGCGGCGAGAGGAGTGGCCACCTGGGCCGAGTTCCGCACAGCTTTCCAAAAGCGGTATTTTCCTCCTGCACTCCGACAGTCGAAGGCAGGCGAGCTATTGTGTCTGCGACAGGGAGCCATGTCTATCGATGAGTATCAGCAGAGGTTCTTTGATCTGCTATCCTATTGCCCCGAGATTGCTGATAGCTCAGAGATGAAGTATAATCTGTTCCTTCAGGGCGTTAACCCTGAGATCCATGACCGTGTGGCGGTTGGCGACGACATGTCCTACGAGGGTTTGGTGAGCCGTTGTCACCAGGCGGAGGACAGCATTCGGCGGAACAAGTCTTTCTCTCAGTCGAGACCTGCTAGTTCATTGGGTCCCCGTGCCCAAACTTTCGAGAAGTCTGGATCTTCTTCTTCCTCTGGTTCTGGAGGTGTTGTTCATTACGGTAAGAAGGACAAGTGTGATCACTGTGGGAAGAACCATCCATCCGACAAATGCCGTAGAGCTTCTGGAGCTTGTTTCCGTTGTGGAGAGACTGGTCATATCCGGAGGGATTGTCCACTGTCTGGGGGAGGCGGTTCTGGTTCTGGTTAAGGATCGGGTTCTCAGGCCACCGTACAGCAGAGGTCGCAGGGACAATCTGCTGGGAGTTCTCATTTGAGGCCACGAGCTTCTGGCCAGGTGTTTGCCCTGAGACATGATCAGGTTGTGGAGGAGAATGAGAAAGTCATCGCAGGTACATTTCTGCTTTTTGGTATACCTGCTCTTGTACTTATTGACACTGGTGCATCTCATTCCTTCATTTCTGCATGTTTTGTTAAGAGGTATAAGTTACCATGCATTGCACTAGACGTAGTGATGTCTGTTTCTACTCCGACGGGCCAATCTGCTTTGGCTAAGCGTCTAGTGATGGGTTGCCCTTTAGAGTTCGAAGGGAACATTCTGTTAGCGAATCTCATGATTCTGGCGATGGATGACTTTGATTGAATTCTGGGAATAGATATGTTGACTACCTATTGAGCTTCAGTGGACTCCTATCAGAGATTAGTACGCTTTCATCCGGAGGGGAGCGAGAGCTGGTTTTTCTATGGTGAGGGAGCGCGACCCCCGATGCCTTTGGTATCAGCTTTGAGAGCCTGTCAAGCTCTAGAGTCTGGCGGGGAAGGTTACCTTATCTATGCATTTGATTTGTCCGCTGAGAGTTTTGGGATAGAGAGCATTCCTGTTGTGGACGAATTTCCAGATGTATTTCTTGATGAGATTCCGGGTTTTCCTCCTGCTAGGGAAGTCGAGTTTGGCATAGAGTTGATGCCGGGTACTTCGCCTATTTCTAGAGCACCGTATCGTCTGACTCCATGAGAGATGCGTGAGTTGAAGAATCAGCTACAAGATCTTTTGGACAAGTGGTACATTCGTCCTAGTGTATCTCCTTGGCGAGCTCCTGTTCTCTTCGTGAAGAAGAAGGATGGGTCGATGCGGCTATGCATTGACTATCGGCAGCTGAATCGAGTGACTGTGAAGAACAAGTATCCGTTGCCTCGTATTGATGACTTGTTTGACCAGCTGCAGGGCACATCAGTTTACTCCAAGATTTACTTGAGATCTGGGTATCATCAGTTGAGAGTCCGTGATCAGGACGTAGCCAAGACTGCATTCCATACTCGCTATGGGCATTACGAGTTCCTAGTGATGCCATTTGGTTTGACTAATGTGCGGCTATATTCATGGATTTGATGAACCGTGTCTTCAGGGAGTACTTGGACAAGTTTGTCGTGGTCTTCATTGACGACATCTTGGTTTATTCGCGTAATACGGAAGAGCATGTTTCTCACTTGCGGTTGGTACTGCAGACTCTTCGAGATGAGCAGTTTTATGCTAAGCTGAGTAAGTGTGAGTTCTGGATGGATAGAGTGGTCTTTCTTGGCCATATCATATCTAGGAAGGGGATTTCTGTTGATCCAAGCAAGATTGAAGCGGTACTTAATTGGTCGCGTCCGACGACAGTTGCTGAGATCCGTAGTTTCCTGGGTCTAGCAGGGTATTATCATCGCTTCATTCTGAACTTCTCTCAGTTAGCTCGACCGTTGACGCAGCTTACCCGCAAGGGTGTGGATTTCGAGTGGTCCTCCGAGTGTGAGGAGAATTTCCGTGAGCTTCGACGGCGGTTGACTTCTGCGCCGGTGTTGGCATTACCGTCAGGATCTGGAGGGTATGTAGTTTACACGGATGCTTCTCTTCAGGGGTTAGGCTGTGTCCTGACTCAGAATGGGCATGTGATTTCATACGCTTCTAGACAGCTGAAGCTTCACGAGGACACCTACCCAGTCCATGATTTGGAGTTAGCAGCCATTGTGTTCGCTTTGAAGATCTGGTGTCATTATCTGTATGGCGAGAAATTTGAGATCTTCACCGACCATAAGAGTCTCAAGTATTTGTTCACTCAGGCGGAGTTGAACATGAGGCAGAGACGTTGGATGGATTTGCTTAAGGACTATGATTGCGAGATTAAGTACCATCCGGGAGCTGCTAATCTCACCGCTGATGCTTTGAGTCGCAAGGTGCGACTATCCGCACTTCAGACTTGTTCGATGTCTAGTGCGATCAGTGACTGTTGTACTTCAGGTTATACCTTCAAACATAAGAAAGGTATGCAGAGTATCCAGATGTTTGCGATATTATCTGAGCCATCCTTGTATTCGCGGATCCGAGATGCTCAGATGTCTGATTCGAAGACCCAGCGTTTAGCTCGTCTAGCTAACGAGGGTAGCTCGTCTGGATTTCATTATCAGTCAGATGGCTTTCTGTGTTTGTCTGGTAGGCTTGTGATTCCACAGGATGAAGAGTTGCGAGAGGAGATTTTATCTCAGGCACATCGCACTATGTTGAGTATTCATCCTGGAAGCAACAAGATGTACAAGGATCTACGTACTCGTTTCTGGTGGAAGGGAATGAAACGCATTGTTTATCAGTTTGTTTCGAGATGTTTGGTGTGTCAACAGGTCAAGGCAGAGCACCGACGACCTGGAGGATTGCTTCACAGTCTGCCTATTCCTGAATGGAAATGGGAGTTTATCACAATGGACTTTGTGACCCATTTTCCGGTATCCCCGAGGAACTGTGATGCTATCTGGGTTGTGGTGGACCGACTCACCAAGTCAGCGCATTTCATTTCCTATAGCCGAGAGTACTCTGTGGATCGCATGGCACGGATGTACATTCAGGAGATCGTCCGACTTCATGGAGTGCCTGTGAGCATTGTCAGCGATCGGGACCCCAGGTTTACTTCTAGATTTTGGGGGAGCGTTCAGCGTGCGATGGGTACTACTCTCAGTTTGAGTACAGCCTATCATCCGGAGACTGATGGTCAGTCAGAGCGCACTATCCGTACGTTAGAGGATATGCTTAGAGCGTGCGTCATGGATTTTGGTTCAGCCTGGCAGGATCATTTGCCGTTGATCGAGTTCGCTTACAACAACAGCTATCACACTAGTATTGGGATGGCACCTTTTGAGGCATTGTATGGGCGACGTTGTCGTACTCCACTCTTCTGGGAAGAAGTGGGGGAGAGACAGGCTGAGGGACCGGAGTTTATCCAACAGGCGATAGATATTGTTGATCAAATCAAGAAATGGATTAAGACTGCACAGGATCGTCAGGCCAGCTATGCTAATATCAAGCGTAGGCCCTTGCAGTTCGAGGTCGGGGAGAAAGTGTTTCTGAGAGTGTCACCTTTCCGCAAGATTCTTAGATTTGGCCTTAAGGGCAAGTTGTCTCCCAGATTTATCGGTCCGTTTGAGATCTTGGAGAGCATTGGCGATTTGGCTTATCGACTAGCTTTGCCACCGCATCTATCCAGTATTCACGACGTGTTCCACGTATCTCTGTTGCGACGGTATGTGGCAGATGAATCTCATATTTTGCAGCGGTCTGAGTTTCAGGTAGACAAGGATTTGACTTATGTTGAGAAACCTCTTCGTATCCTGGATTATAAGGATAAGGTTTTACGGAACAAAATCATTCCTTTGGTTTTAGTTCAGTGGCAGCGCCGAGGCACTGAGGAAGCTACTTGGGAGCTTGAGGACAGGATGCGTAAAGACCATCCTGAGTTGTTTTGATTTCATTCTTAAGTTGTATTCAGTTGCAAACTCTGTAAACGTTTGATTTGAATAAAGAATGTTTCTGATTTCTGTATTTGCATTCGGTACTTAAGATCTGATTTCGAGGACGAAATATCTTAAGTGGGGGAGAATGTAGTTGCCCGTACTCTAATTGAGTAATTAAAGGAATTAATCATAATTACTTGGGTAGAGTTCGGAAGCTCCGAAGGTGAGATCGGAAGCTCCGATCAGGATCGGAAGCTCCGAACAGGATCGGAAGCTCCGATCAATATTACGTCAGGCATGACGTGTGGCACGATCGGAAGCTCCGATCAAGACCGGAAGCTCCGATCACCCCTATCCGAAGTCAACAAGTGATATTTTGACACGTGGTAGATCAGGATCTTCGGAAGCTCCGATGGCAGGATCGGACGTTCCGATCGAGGTTCGGACGTTCCGATCAAGGATCAGAAGTTCCGATCGTTGTCTATAAATAGAAGGCCGAGACTTCACTTTCATTTGCCAATTCCGAGTTCTCCTTTCCTTTCTAGTCCTTTTGGAGCTGTTCTAGTCTTCTTAGGCTTGGTCCGGAGGTCGGCGAGGCGTTCAGTAGTCGTAGCGGAGTTGTGCCCAAGTTCTGGTGGCATCGACATCAAAGGGCTAACGACGAACGAAGGTATAGCTTTTGCTTCCTATAAATATTTAGGAGTATACAATAGCTTAGTTAAGGCTTTTAGAGCACTTTAATGATAGTAGTATCATTTGGCAGTGTAGAGCAGACTATAGGCGTGGACCTAGAGTTGGTAGAGCTTGCACTGTATTGAGGTACGAAAGTATTGTTCGAGATATCCTGACTGAGTATACATGTATTATGTGACTGCATGATTTATATGCCATGATATTATGCTGCATTCATTTGCATCTTGCTGTATCTCTTTCGAGATGTCTGTTAGTAGGGTTGTACCCTATCCTGTTAGTGGATGGACTTCCATCAATTTGGGTCCGGCGTATCCACAGTTATCTCGGTATGGGAGCCACCTCCTAAAGCGACGGCACAGCGTGCTACATACCAGGGTCCGGTCTGTCTCTGTTATCTGATCCTTGACCTCAAGTCTATAGGGAGTTCACTTTGCATGCATGTATACTCATACTCTCGCACTGAGCATTTTATGCTCACGTCTCGTACTCTGTGTTTTCTGGACACCCTATTCCATGGGGCAAGTTTGCGATTGGACGAGGATGGTGGATCCAGGAGGGGCTAGTCAGTGGTTGGCCAGCTGGAGCTTCGCTTAGGTTTTTATTACTGTTGTTTTGGGTTTATACAGCTATTCGATTTGGTTGTATATTATTGGATAAATTACAGATTCCTTTTCTTGGGATTGTATAATGTTTCTGGTTTCCGCAGTTTTATTCTGATATCTGTTTAATTAAGTTAATTGCATGCCTAAGTTCTGTTTAGTAGGTGATCCGGGTAAGGGTCACTACAATAGAGATGTGAAAAATTTCGTGAATGCCAGATAAAGACGGAGGAAGTGCAAGTCTATAGGCAAGATCACATATCTTCTCGAGAATCTCGTACGTCCCGATGAATCTCAGAGATAACTTTCCTCTCTTTCCAAATCTGACCGTACCTCTGAAAGGAGAAATCTTAAGAAATACACGGTCTCCCTGCTCAAAACTCAGAGGTCTACGTCTGACATTCGCATACTTCGCCTGTTTATCTTGAGCTGACTTCATTCTCAACTGAATGATCTTAACTTGCTC
Source organism: Henckelia pumila (assembly GCF_033568475.1). NCBI lineage: Eukaryota > Viridiplantae > Streptophyta > Magnoliopsida > Lamiales > Gesneriaceae > Henckelia > Henckelia pumila. The sequence goes on along the minus strand of NC_133122.1, from coordinate 114,866,198 downwards.
TGCTATATCACTAAGCATATTCGGTCCCAAAACAAAGGAGATCAACACTTCTTTCCGTACAAAGCCTCAAAAGGCGCCATACCGATACTCGTTTGGAAGCTGTTGTTTTAAGAAAACTTTACAAGAGGCAAAGAATCTTGCCAACTAGTGCCAAAGTCTAGCACTACCGCTCGAAGCATATCCTTTAACGTCTGGATAGTCCGTTCTGACTGTCCATCGGTCTGAGGATGATAAGATGTACTCAGATGCAATCGAGTACCAAGTGCCTCCTAAAGACTGTGCCAAAAGTGCGACGTGAATCTAGGGTCTCTGTCTGAAACGATCGACTTCGCCACCCCATGCAAACTCACAACATTGCTAACACACAACTCAGCCATCTGATCATGATGATACGTCACCTATACAGAATAAAACAAGCAAACTTCGTCAATCGGTCGATCACTACCCAAACAGCATCGCATCCCCAAACAGATCGCGGTAGCTTCGTGACGAAATCCATAGAAATGTGATCCCATTTCCATTCAGGAACAGATAGACTGTGCAACAGAACACCGGGTCGCCTCCGTTCTGCTTTCACTTGCTGGCAGTTCAAATATCGAGATACAAACCTCGCAACATCGCTCTTCATTCTCTTCCACTTGAACTGATTCTTCAAATCGTTATACATCTTACGGCCACCAGGATGAACACTGGACCGACTGCAATGAGCCTCTCGGAGAATACGCTGCCTCAACTCCAAAATATCAGGCACAACAATACGGTTATTCACAAACAAAACATCATCTCTAACCTGGAATTCCGACTGATGCCCAGATCTGACTTTCTCCACTGAAACCTGAATGCCCGGATCAGACTTCTGTGCTTCTTTAATCGCCATAAACAACTCCGGCTCGGCTTGAGTAGCAAACACTCTGATAGTCTTCCTATCTGTTTCAAATAGTGACATCGCATGTGTTACTAGGAAAACCGAGTAACCTAAAACACATCATGTACTCTGGCCAGAGATTCGTCATACTAATATCTCCTCAGATCGCATAGGATATCCACTCGCAAGTATGTGGTGAATCCTTGACAACAAAGCATCGACTCCTATATGTGTCGTAACTGTACCCAATCCCGACACCTGATGACCCCAATAGAGTCGGTAAATGAGTCAAAGTACAGTACTAGCATATAGAGTCTCAATGATGTTTCAAGTAGTAAGGACTAATGGTGTACAACCAAAACCGCGGATGTAACGCCCCGATTTTATCTTAATTGTCTTTATTTGAGATAATCGGAGATTTCAGAGTTCAAGAGCCGACTTGATTTTGATCAAGGTCCTTTTTGCAAATTTTGGAATTTTCAGGGACTAAAATGCAATTTTGGAGTTTATTAGATATTTAAGCAAGCTATTGACTTTCTCTTCACTCCATCTTCCTCCTCCAAGCCGTTTCCTCCATTGATGAAGAGAGAAACGTGAGTTCAAGCTTCCAGATTTCAGTCCGAGCTCGATCCGTCTGTTGGAATTTATTTCTGAAGGCAGATTAGCGATCACGGCTGCGAGAGCTTTGTTCTATCGTAAGTTTTTCTATGATCAGATACATTCTAGTTTTGGGATGTTGTTAGAATCGATTGAGTCTCTAGTATGTTGATCTAGGCAGAGTTCTGATCGTTTATTCTCTGTCGATTTCGAAATAGAGCGTCGTTCGGATTTGTTATGAATTTTTGAAGGGATTTTCGAAAGTTGAGTTTTATAATTTGTTAGAATTGGATTGTTATGGTGGAACGTTGGTTGATTTGATTCTATTGGATTGATATAATGTTGTCTGCATTTCCGCTGGTTTGAATTTTAAGAATTTTGGAAGTTTTGTTGAGTTTTGGGATTAATTTGGTTTGGATGGATTGTTATTGGACTATTTTTGTATCCGTACAGATTGATTGAAGATAGCAGAGTTCAGAATTGACAGCTTTCGAATCATTGAAGAATTGATCGAGGTTTGGTATCGAGTTGATCTCATCCTCGGAAGTTGACTTTAATTATCTTCATCATTGAACTTTGTTTGGAATGGAATTTTGATTTGGAATTCTTGTATTGTTGTTGTTTCTAGTTTTGGAGCATCGACGTTTGAAAGAGGTATAAGATGACTTAGATTAGAAGAACGAGTGACTTGAATCCGACTTGATTCGAGTGTTCCGAAAAATTCACATACTTGCATGTTATTTGATTATTTGAGTTATTTGAGTTATGTTTTGCATTGCATTCATATTGAGCTAAGAATCCTTGATTTGAGCAGCGGGAAGGAAGACCCTTTTATGATAGACGTTTTGGGGATTATATTGTGAGTGGCCTGGGTGTAGCCGTTTCACCTAGTGCTAGCATACTCCTTATAGTCGCACCAAAGTCTAGAGGATGGAGATACGTAGCACCACCTCGATCGAGAGAGTCGGTGATTCGTTTATGTGATCTCGTCCTCGGGATCCCAAAAGCAAAAGCAGCAACTCTTTTGATTATCCGACTTGATAATCCCAGATTTTAAAGACATGCATTGCATTTATGCATATGAATTGAGTTTTAGACATTCTTTTGGGATTTGCATGGTTGATATTTGATTAATTGGAAGTTGATGTATTTTGATTTGAGATGCTTATCTGATATTGCATGTTTGTCTCTTTTACTGGGAATAATATTCTCACCGGATTATCCGGCTGTTGTCTTGTCTTTGTATGTGTGCTTGACAACAAGTGGGGCAGGATCGAGTCAGAGACGATAGGGATAGAACGAGAATGAAGAATAGAAGTGGGACTTCGAGTTAGAATTGGAAATGCATGCCAATCTAGTTTATGTTTTGAAAGTATGTTTAGAACTCGAGTGTTGTTGAATATTAGAATTGATTATGAATGATGAATATTGAAGTTTGTATGTTGATTACATGTTGTAGGATTCGGAATTGAGAATGTTATATTGATATTAGATTGAGTTGAATTGTTGAATTGAGATTTGAAACATGTTCAATTTTCTGGAAAAATTCTGTTGCCCAGGGTGCGCTCGATCCTATGAAATGCTGGGATCGAGCGCAGCCCCTGAAATTATTGAGGCAGTAGACTCAACATTGTGGTGCGCTCGATCCTGGCTTTTTTCCGGATCGAGCGTGGAACATATTTTTTTCTCGGCAGAGAGTTCAGGAATATGGTGCGCTCGATCCTGGAATTTTCTAGGATCGAGCGCGGAACTATTCATTCAAAAAAAAAATATTTCTTTCCTTTTCTTTTAGGCTTTGATTAATGATGTTTAATTATGGATTATTTGATATTAGCCGATTAGAATCGAGGTCTCACATTAAGTGGTATCAGAGCGATAAGATTCTTGGACTGAATTAGAGTGAGCGGGGTAGATCGAGTCCGCATGAATTGAATTCTCGCATGTATTTGAATTATTTAATTGAGTTATTAAATACCATGCGAGCATGATTTATTGATTGAGAATTAATTGAATTACATGATTATGTGATTAAATTCTAAAGCATGATTTACTTGAGATATGAATTTCTTGGATTTCTGGTTCGAATTCGAATTTTCTCGGGATGGTTGAATTATTCAAGAAAGAGGTTTTGGACACCGAATGTTGGAAGATCAAGGTAATTGTGTTCTAACTCGCTTGAGTATGAGATATATGTTCTTGATTTATATTGAACAGGAATCGAACTGCATAGAATCCAGTCAGGATAGAGTTATACTGCGTCTGATCAGATGGATATCTATCCGGCATTGATTGAAGAGTTATTGATGAGATTTCAGTCATTTTAATCACCGAATCTGAAGAGTAATGAGAATACCACGGGATGTGAAAGCTGGTTAGTAGAGATCGATCAGATATGGGATTCCCTGGACTACACTTATGACTGATGGATTTTGGGTGAGTTCCCTTATTTATTTTGAGGAATCTAGATGATGAATTCCCTTCTTGTTGAGCTTTTGGGTTCTTTAGTCGCAACTCTGGATTTTGATTGGGAATAAGATTGAACTTGACAGTATAGTACTTAGGCTTTTGGATTTTGATTTTTGTTATCCGTTGAATTGTTCCTCTGGTAAGAATTTTGATTCAAGGAATTCTTTGATATTATTCTATAGATGAACCATTTATTTTAGAATTGTGCAGAAGAATTCTCTGAAAGAGTGGGTGCCCGGTTAGCCAACTTGTGGCTAAGGGCTTTTATGACTCTATGTAAAACAATCTTTTGTTTAATATAATTTACACTTTTATAATGGCATTGACTTTATCTTTCTTCATATTGTTATATTATGATATACTATTGTTGTTTTGATAAAGACCTTGAATATACTATAGTGTATGTAAGATGTGGTAGCACATGGGGATGGCTATCATGAAACACATCTTATAGTCACTGTATATTCTAAACTGTTCCTAGTCAATTGAGCCGTCCGCAAATAAGGATAAGGATCGCTCGAGATTGAGACTAGCATTTGCGATGCCGAGTACCACGTTTCATTGGTATGGAACATAGAGATGTTCAAAGCATGCAAATGGATATTCATATGATTAATGATCGAACTACCCTATTCGGACTTTCCAAGTGGTTATCACTTATCGAGTGGATAAAGTCCGCGGTTTTGGTTGTACACCATTAGTCCTTATTACTTGAAACATCATTGAGACTCTATATGCTAGTACTGTACTTTGACTCATTTACCGACTCTATTGGGGTCATCAGGTGTCGGGATTGGGTACAGTTACGACACATATAGGAGTCGATGCTTTGTTGTTAAGGATTCACCACATACTTGCGAGTGTGGATATCCTATGCGATCTGAGGAGATATTAGTGTGACGAATCTTTGGCCAGAGTACATGATGTGTTTTAGGTTAATGGGTTATCCTAGTAACACATGCGATGTCACTAATAGATCTCCAAGATGTTATGCATAGTTATCGAATCTCGAACGACTCTCGATATACCAATGGTTGTTGATTCGATCGGGATATATGGATGAAGGGACCATACTGTACGCTAACCAAAATCTACTGGTTCTTGCAGGCACTATCAGTAATACCTAGGGAATCATGGGGCGATGTTGCTAGGCGCTCTTACCATAATACGATGGGTAAGTCGAAAATTGTTGTTCCGAGTCGCAAGGAGTTGTGAGCCCACGGCTAGCTGTATTCCTGAACCATTGAGGGTTACACAAGTAATGGATTACTAAAACCCCGTAGAGATAGTTAAATTTAAAGAGTTAAATTTAATGAAAGAGAAGTTGAAATTCTTAACTAAAGGGAGTGGAATTTCCTAAAATGACATAGGGATGAGCATTTTTGGAAATCACTGAATTCGGATTCAGAAAAATTATCTTGACTCTAAAAGATACAGAAATGGTTTCTGTGCACATTGGTGAAATCAGTTTATCAATCGGAGTCACGATGAATTTTATATTAATTTCTATGACAACAGGCTTGGCTTGTTGGGCTTAAGTTATGGATTGTGGGCTTTAAGGAGTTAGAGTCCTGATATAATTATAACTTAATCCAGTCTAGAAATTATCTATAAATAGGACTGCAGTGTTTGAAAATTTGGTGTGATTTCAGTCTTGCAATTTTTGAATTTCAGCCTATATTATTCAGGGGGATTTTCGAAATCCTCTGTCCCTTTTGGAGAAAATTCGGGTTGTGTTTTTGTGAAAAATTACAATCTGAATTAACAGATCATATCTGTTTATTCTCTACGCAAACTTCTGATTGATTTCTAGTGCAGTCAATCAGAGGGTTTTGTTTTCTATTCGTGGACCTGATTGAAGAAACGTTCGTTCATCAGTTCCAGGGATATACAACAAGAGCAGATTAAATTCTGTTGGTGTCCATAATCTCGCTTCGAGATTTTAAGGTAAAATATTTAATTGTGATTATTTATTTTACTTACATAAATTTAATCGTAAAAGTTTTGATACCCAGATATGGAATCGTACCATATTAGAAAAATAAAATTTTTAAACTTCCGCTGCACCGGGTATCAATTCTAATTGATCTGAACACAGTTTTCCAACAGTGGTATCAGAGCCAGGTTGCTCGGTTTTTTGAAACAAAACAAATTTTTTAAAAATCAAAATTTTGACGGGCAAAACACGGGCAGCGATCGGATCGCTGCCCAATGGGCAGCGACAGGCTGCCCGGGATTGTCCCGGGCAGCCCGGAAAATTAAAATTTTATTTTTTAAAAAAATTTTGAATTTTTGAAATTCTAGTGTTTGATCCGATCGAAAATTGTTTTTGCTTAGATCACGAGGCATTGGATCGAATTGTTCGAGTCCGAAATTTTTAAAATTGATTTTTGGATAAATTTGAATTTTTGGAAAATTTATAAATTTTATCCGTTAAATTAGATTTTATAAAATTAATTATTTTGGTACAATTGATGATAAGATATGATCTTATGGATGGATAAGATAAAATATGATTTTATCTTTTAAATTATGATGCCTTTGCATGTTTATCCAATTATTTAATTATTGAATTAATTAATGGATAAAGGATGATCGATTGCCATGACCAATGTTTTAGGTGTATGTTAGGTGATTTACATTTGTCTTATTGTTGTTGGTGTTTATTAATGGGCTTGGTTTATAGCCCAATATGATTGTCATATGTAATAAAAGTGGGCCTGGTTTATGGCCCGTTCCCACCCCTAAAATGTATCTCATATTTGTCATCGAAATTTATTGTAAATTTATTAGACTTAGTGGGAGACAAAGATTTGAAGAAATGGTGGGCCCAGCAGACAATGAAGACCGAAGAAATGTAAATTGGAAGCACAATGTAATAGGATTGCATTGCATACTTACATATCACCTAGGATTGGACTTAGACTCGTGATTGGCAACCACGGGTCGATTAGTTAATGGGATCGATCATCCTTAAATAATATATGATATTATTGATGTATGCATGTTTAGACAAAATTGTATGAATCTCGCAAGCATACATAAATTGCATGATGAGACAAATTTTCAAAATTAAAAATCCCTCATTTTAAATATGATTTAAAATTGATATCAAGATTAATAAAAAGGGAATTTAAATATTGCTTAAATATTCCTACCTTCCATCAACGATCAATGTATGAGATGCTACCCGTGGATACGGTCCGGCTCATATTATTGGGGGGGGCCCGTTCATCGGAAAGCTGTACATTGGATCGACACTTGTTGTAAGTTGGGTGAAACTTCCATGGGATTGGCTCATATTATTGGGGGATCCACATGGCGACCGTCCACCACAACTTAATATTGATGAGTTATCTTGACATGTCACAATAAATGGCATCATATTATTGGGCCCTTATTGGACATGAGGTAAAAACATGGGGGTTACTTTGGAAGTAATTAGGCTCTACCTTTTGAAAATTATGGTTGGCTGATATTATTCGGGATCATGATTTGTCAATTGGACTCCATGTTCTCACTAAGGAAAATAGTTTCCCGTTTTCACTAGAGGGTAGTGAAATCGTTAAAATAGTGGGAGTGTAATTCATAAAATAAAATTCTCCATATTTTATGTCTTAGTAAATTAATTAAACAAATCACTGATTATTGTCTGGTTCCTTTTCAGTATTATATTACGATGAATCCACGCAATCCACTGTTTTCAATTCTCGAACAAAACAAATTGACTGGCGCAAACTATACGGAATGGTTCCGTAAGTTGAAAATTATTCTTACTTCGGAAAAAGCTTTCTACGTGTTAGAGAAGCCGCCTCCGAAGGAAGCCCCGGCTAATACAAGTCCGGAAGAGTTGGTCAAACTTGATTTATGGTGGAACCATGATATCAAGGCCAAATGCTACATGCAAGCTTCGATGTCTGATGAGCTTCAAAGGAGATTCGAGGATACCGTGAATGCTGCTGACATTCACAAGAACCTCAAGGAACTCTTTGGAGCTCAGTCAAGATCGGAGAGGTACGCCACCGTCAGAGAGCTCAAGACGAGCCGCATGCGAGATGGGACTTCGGTCCGTGAGCATGGGGTGCGCATGATTGGGCTCATTGAAAAGTTGGTAACACTCGACTTGACTTTGGAGCATGAACTTAGCGCGGACTTGTTGCTTCTATCACTTCCTTCATCGTTTGACGGTTTTGTGATTAACTTCAATATGAACAAGATAGAGGTCACCCTTGAAGAGATGGTCAATATGCTTGTCACATATGAAGCCACACTAAAGAAGGATAAACCGGGACTCTTGGTTGGCTCCTCTTCTAACTCTAAGAAAGGACCAAATGGAAAGGGTAAGAAACGTTCTGCCCCGCCCAAGAAGATTGTACCAAATAAGAAGGGAAAGGCCAAGGTTTCAAATGGGATAAAAGATGAAAACGTTTGTCATTACTGCAAGAAACTCGGTCATTGGAAACGTAACTGCAAGGAATACCTCAAAAAGTTGCGAACTGCAAAGGATATGTTTTACATTGAAATAAATGTTTCGCTTAATACTTATTCTTGGGTATTGGATACCGGATGTGGATCTCACATTTGCAATGATTTGCAGGTGATGACAAGAAGTCGTAAGCTAAGGATGGGTGAGACCCAGCTAAGGCTCGGGAATGGTTCTAGAGTCGAAGCCAAAGCCATAGGAGACATTTATTTAGTTTTGCAGAACAATTATAAGTTATTTTTGAGAGATGTTTTATATGTTCCGGATTTGGTCAAAAACATTATATCTATTTCTATGCTTGATAGAGATGGTTTTTCTTGCAATTTTGTGAATGAGATTTGCAATATTTACAAGAATGAATGTTTGATTGGAAATGGACAACTTGAAAACGATCTATATAGCTTAAAATTAAAAGACGTTCCAATTAATTATGTTGATAAACCGGTAACAACAATTAAAAGGAAGGACGATAGTCAAAACCCGAAAAACCTTTGGCATGCTAGGCTAGGTCATATTTCCTCAAGGAGGATGAACAAGCTAGTGGGAGAGGGCATGTTTGATATGTCTGATATTAACTCTCTACCTACTTGTGAGTCCTGCCTAAAGGGAAAAATGACTAAATCTCATTTCAAAGGGAAACCTGAGCGTAGTCAAAATCTGTTGGATTTGATCCATACAGATGTTTGCGGTCCATTTAGGATTGGTAATAAATGTGGCAACACCTAATTCATTACCTTTACTGATGATCATTCTAGGTATGGGTATTTATATTTAACGAAATATAAGTCTGAAGCATTTGAAAAGTTCAAAGAATTCAAGGCTGAAGTAGAAAACAAACTAGGTAAAAGTATTAAGGCACTTCGATCGGATCGAGGTGGAGAATACTTAAGTACCGAGTTTTTGGACTATCTAAAAAAGAATGGGATTCTCTCTCAGTGGACTCCTCCTATGACACCTCAGCTTAATGGTGTTTCGGAGCGTCGCAATCGAACTTTGTTGGACATGGTTCGATCGATGATGAGCTTCACTGAGCTCCCACCTTCGTTTTGGGGCTACGCGCTTGAAACGGCGGTATTGTTGTTAAACAACGTCCACACTAAAGCAGTAAATAAAACACCATACGAGTTATGGAATGGCAAAGCTCCTAAGTATTCGTACTTGAGGATTTGGGGATGTCCTGCTTACGTGAAGCAGACAGTGGGAGATAAATTGGATAGTCGATCCACTTTATGTTATTTTGTAGGGTATCCGAAGAATTCAATCGGATATTATTTCTATCATCCTGCTGAAACAAAAGTGTTTGTTTCAAGGAATTCCACCTTCTTGGAGAAGGAGTTCTTATTGGATAAGAAAGGCAAGATGATGAAACTCGAAGAAATTCGAGAAGAACCCGAGATGCAAAATAGCGAACCTACACCTCAAGAATCATCACAAGACACGCCTATTACTAGGAGATCCGAGAGGACGTCTAGGCCTCCTATTAGATATGGTCTTCTTCTTGAAGGGAATCAAAGTGAACCCGTCATTGGATGTGATCCAAGAAACTTAAAGGAAGCAATTTCTGATGCGGATTCGAATTTATGGCTTGAAGCTATGCAATCGGAAATAGACTCGATGCATTCTAACCAAGTTTGGTTTTTAGTAGATCCTCCCGATGGAATTGTTCCAATTGGGTGCAAATGGATCTACAAGAGAAAGCTTGGGCCTGATGGAAAGGTATTGACCTACAAGGCACGATTGGTGGCAAAAGGTTATACTCAAAGACAAGGAGTTGACTATGATGAAACCTTTTCACCAATCGCAATGTTCAAGTCCATAAGAATTCTTATTGCCATAGCAGCATGGTATGACTATGAGATATGGCAAATGGATGTAAAGACTGCATTTCTTAATGGAAACATTAAGGAAGAGATCTATATGATGCAGCCTGAGGGATACACATCCATGGGAAGCGAGCATAAGGTATGCAAGCTTCAGAGATCAATCTATGGTCTCAAACAAGCATCAAGAAGTTGGAACCAGAAATTTGATGAAACAATAAAGGATTTTGGTTTCATCAAGAACCCAAAGGAACCATGCGTGTACAAGAAAGTAGTGAGGAATGCTGTAACATTCTTAGTACTTTATGTTGATGACATCCTAATCATGGGGAATGATGTAGGGATGTTGCAGTCAACAAAGATATGGTTATCAGGTAAATTCTCGATGAAGGATTTAGGTGAGGCATCCTATATTCTAGGAATTAAGATCTATAGAGATAGATCTAAAAGAATGATAGGACTCACTCAATCAACCTACATCGACACCATATTGATGTTGAAAAACGGCGATCAGATCAATCAGAATTGATACCCGGTGCAGCGGAAGTTTAAAAATTTTATATGGAACGATTTCATAATGGGTATCAAAACTTTTACGATTAAATTGTGTGTGTAAAAATTAAATAACAATTATAAATTTTTACCTCCAATCTCGAATCGAGATTATGGACACCAACAGATTGCTCTGCTCTTGTTGTATATCCCTGGAACTGATGGACGAACTGTTCTTCAATCAGGTCCACGAACGGATAATTAATCCCTCTGATAGATTGCACTAGAAAATATATCAGAAGTTTCTACGAAGTGAATTAACGAATTTGATCCGTTAAACCAGACTGTAATTCAAAATTCATAGACTGGATTTTTCCCGAGCAGATGGGAGGGAGGCGGCCACTGTTTGAGAGAAAAATAGGGTTTTTCGAAAATTGTGACCTGTTGTGTATAATTTCTGTACTGCAATAACTTATTTATAATGTAGGCCGCTAACAGCTTAGGGCCCATTAGTCATAAGTTCAAGCCTGACAAACAAAGCCCGCATGTTCAGAAATTAATATAAAATTCATCATGACTCTGATTGATAAACCGATTTTACCAATGTTCATAGAAACCATTTCTGCACCTTTTAAAGTCAAGATAAATTTTTCTGAATCCGAATTCAGTGATTTCCAAAAATGCCCATCCCTATGTCATTTTAGGAAATCTTACTCCTCTACTCTTAAATAAGAAGTCCAACTTCTTTGTTCATTAAATTTAACTCTTTAAATTTAACTATCTCAACGGGGATTAAAAAATCCATTACTCTGTGTGACCCTCAATGGTTCAGGGATACAGCTAGCCGTGGGCTCACAAATCCTTGTGACTCGGAACAACAATTTCTGACTTGCCCATCGAATCATGGTAAGAGCGCCTAGCAACATCGCCCCATGATTCCCTAGGTATCACTGATAGTGCCTGAAAGAACCAATAGATTTTGGTTAGCGTACAGTACGGTCCCTTCATCCATATATCCCGATCGAATCAACAACCATTGGTAAATCGAGAGTCGTTCGAGATTCGATAACTATGCAATACATTCTGAAGATCAAATAGTGACATCGCATGTGCTACTAAGAAACCATTTCTTAAAACACATCATGTACTCTGGCCAGAGATTCGTCACACTAATATCTCCTCAGATCGCATAGGATATCCACACTCGCAAGTATGTGGTGAATCCTTGACAACAAAGCATCGACTCCTATATGTGTTGTAACTGTACCCAATCCCGACACCTGATGACCCCAATAGAGTCGGTAAACGAGTCAAAGCACAGTACTAGCATATAGAGTCTCAATGATGTTTCAAGTAGTAAGGACTAATGGTGTACAACCAAAACCGCTGACTTTATCCACTCGATAAGTGATAACCACTTGGAAAGTCCGGATAGGGTAGTTCGATCATTCATCATATGAATATCCATTTGCATGCTTCGAACATCTCTATGTTCCCTACCAATGAAACGTGGTACTCTGCATCGCAAATGCTAGTCTCAAACTCGAGCGATCCTTATCCTTATTATCGGACGGCTCAATCGACTAGGAACAGTTTAGAATATACAGTGACTATAAGATGTGTTTCATGATAGACATCCCCATGTACTACCACATCTTACATACACTATAATATATTCAAGGTCTTTATCAAAACAACAATAGTATATCACAATATAACAATATGAAGAAAGATAAAGTCATTGCCATTAATAAAAGTGTAAATTATATTAAACAAAAGATTGTTTATACAAAGAGTCATCAAAGCCCTTAGCCACAAGTTGGCTCACCGGGCACCCACTCTTTCAATTGAAAAGGTTTTCTATGGATGAGTCCAAGAGAGGACATCTACCTATGTGTCATGGAGTTTCTCTATCCAAGTCTATGTGTCCCAAGACTGACGAAGAGATAGAGAAGATGACACACGTGCCATATGCGTCATCCATAGGTAGTATCATGTATGGGATGATATCTACCAGACCGGATGTGGCCTATGCTCTGAGCGTCACGAGCAAATACCAAGCCAATCCCGGTCAAATGCATTGGAAAGCCGTGAAGGATATTCTTAAGTACTTGCGAAGGACTAAGAATTTGTTCATGGTTTATGGAGGGAGAGAATTGAAGTTGGAAGGCTATACCGACTCTAGCTTCCAATGTGACGTGGATGACTCGAAATCAACCTCTGGATTTGTATTCGTGCTCAATGGCGGTGCTGTCTCTTGGAAGAGTTCCAAGCAAGACACCATAGTGGATTCCACCACTGAGGCAGAATACATTGCAGCATCAGCTGCTGCTAAAGAGGCGGTTTGGATAAGGAAATTCATCCAAGAGTTGGGTGTAATTCCTGAAGCTGTTGGTCCAGTCCCGGTGTACTGTGACAACACGGGTGTCGTTGCTCAGGAAAAGGAGCCAAGGTCTCATCAGAAGTCCAAACACGTACTAAGGAAATACCACATCATCCGGGAGATTGTGGAAAGAGGATACATCAGTGTCGAGAGAGTGGCCTCTACAGACAATATCGCTGATCCACTTACTAAGCCCTTGCCAGGACCATTGTTTGACAAAAATTGCGAAGCAATGGGATTACGTAGTATGACTAGTTGGCTTTAGGGCAAGTGGGAGATTGAAAGAGTGGGTGCCTGGTTAGCCAACTTGTGGCTAAGGGCTTTTATGACTCTATGTAAAACAATCTTTTGTTTAATATAATTTACACTTTTATAATGGCATTGACTTTATCTTTCTTCATATTGTTATATTATGATATACTATTGTTGTTTTGATAAAGACCTTGAATATACTATAGTGTATGTAAGATGTGGTAGCACATGGGGATGGCTATCATGAAACACATCTTATAGTCACTGTATATTCTAAACTGTTCCTAGTCAATTGAGTCGTCCGCAAATAAGGATAAGGATCGCTCGAGATTGAGACTAACATTTGCGATGCCGAGTACCACGTTTCATTGGTATGGAACATAGAGATGTTCAAAGCATGCAAATGGATATTCATATGATGAATGATCGAACTACCCTATTCGGACTTTCCAAGTGGTTATCACTTATCGAGTGGATAAAGTCCGCGATTTTGGTTGTACACCATTAGTCCTTATTACTTGAAACATCATTGAGACTCTATATGCTAGTACTGTACTTTGACTCGTTTACCGACTCTATTGGGGTCATCAGGTGTCGGGATTGTGTACAGTTACGACACATATAGGATTCGATGCTTTGTTGTCAAGGATTCACCACATACTTGCGAGTGTGGATATCCTATGCGATCTGAGGAGATATTAGTGTGACGAATCTCTGGCCAGAGTACATGATGTGTTTTAGGTTAATGGGTTATCCTAGTAACACATGCGATGTCACTAATAGATCTCCAAGATGTTATGCATAGTTATCCAATCTCGAACGACTCTCGATATACCAATGGTTGTTGATTCGATCGGGATATATGGATGAAGGGACCGTACTGTACGCTAACCAAAATTTACTGGTTCTTGCAGGCACTATCAATAATACCTAGGGAATCATGGGGCGATGTTGCTAGGCGCTCTTACCATGATTCGATGGGTAAGTCGGAAATTGTTGTTCCGAGTCACAAGGAGTTGTGAGCCCACGGCTAGCTGTATTCCTGAACCATTGAGGGTTACACAAGTAATGGATTACTAAAACCCCGTAGAGATAGTTAAATTTAAAGAGTTAAATTTAATGAAAGAGAAGTTGAACTTCTTAACTAAAGGGAGTGGAATTTCCTAAAATGACATAGGGATGGGCATTTTTGGAAATCACTGAATTCGGATTCAGAAAAATTATCTTGACTCTAAAAGATGCAGAAATGGTTTCTGTGCACATTGGTGAAATCAGTTTATCAATCGGAGTCACGATGAATTTTATATTAATTTCTATAACAACAGGCTTGGCTTGTTGGGCTTAAGTTATGGATTGTGGGCTTTAAGGAGTTAGAGTCCGGATATAATTATAACTTAATCCAGTCTAGAAATTATCTATAAATAGGACTGCAGTGTTTGAAAATTTGGTGTGATTTCAGTCTTGCAATTTTTGAATTTCAGCCTATATTATTCAAGGGGATTTTCGAAATCCTCCGTCCCTTTTGGAGAAAATTCGGGTTGTGTTTTTGTGAAAAATTACAATCTAAATTAACAGATCATATCTGTTTATTTTCTACGCAAACTTCTGATTGATTTCTAGTGCAGTCAATCAGAGGGTTTTGTTTTCTATTCGTGGACCTGATTGAAGAAACGTTCGTTCATCAGTTCCAGGGATATACAACAAGAGCAGATTAAATTTTGTTGGTGTCCATAATCTCGCTTCGAGATTTTAAAGTAAAATATTTAATTGTGATTATTTATTTTACTTACATAAATTTAATCGTAAAAGTTTTGATACCCAGATATGGAATCGTACCATATTAGAAAAATAAAATTTTTAAACTTCCGCTGCACCGGGTATCAATTCTAATTGATCTGAACATAGTTTTCCAACATTCTCTTTGTTTGTAGTTGATGTTATAATCTAGCCCGAATTGGCTGATAAACCAGTGGTTGAAGAGTTTGCTGACGTATTCTAGATGATATTTCTAGATTTCCTCCGAGTTATGAGGTTAGTTTCAGCAACGACTTGAGATCGCGACTGTTCTTATCGTTGAATTCTTATCTTTTGGAATGAGAATTGTACTGATCATTCGAAGCTTTTGAGGATCGTATAGCAGATTTTGTGCCGAACAATGGTATGTTATTCTTCGATGTCTGAATGCTGTTTGCATCGAGTTGTCTTCCTCGATTTTATGATCTAGATCGACGTCCTTATCCGAGATTGGAAATTTATGAATTCTATCCCTGTTTCTTCGAGGGATTCTTATCGTGGGTGAAGCCGATTACTTCGCAGAGTATGTTCTTCTGTTTGGACTTCATCTTATGATACTAGTTCTTATTGATTGCAGAAGAGATTGATCAGAACTTTAGGAATTTTTACTTCCTTCTAGACTGATGATCTTCAGTGTCAGGAACTTCTTCTTATTGAGATTGTGGTATGCTATTGTTCACAAAAATCATTTATTTGCTTGAGCATCGAGACAGCTGAAGACTCTCGAGATTCAATGTCTGAATGTGGACTTTGGGTTCGCAGCGATCTTATTGATCAGAAGATCTGTTATCTTTTGTCTTATGAGGAATTTTCGTGATCTGTTCTAATCTTAGGAATTGGAGTATTTGCTTTCGCAGACGGAACTGATTTGGAAATAGAGAAGAGGATTAGATAATATGAGATTCTGACTGCGAATCTTTCCTGAGGAATTGTATGCAACAGCTGATGCTCTGAGCCGAAAGATCTGTTCTTATTTTATCTACTATCGGTATTTTCTTTGATCGATGATTGTTACACTTCTGATTAGAGTTTGAAACATATAGGATGCCTATCAGGAATTTTGCTTTTGAGCCGAATCAGAATGAGATAGAGATTACGTTCGAGGGATACGTCGCGAGACTTCTGTGATCTGTTTAAGTTGAGTTGCTATCCGTGTATGATTGACGATTATTATTCTGCTATTGTTTTCCCTACGGATTTGTTCTCATACATGATCATATGTTAGATTTCTGTCAGAAAATTTTTTTTCTCAGATTGTATGATTTGCAGAAGTCTGTTAGTTTAGACAGAGATCTTTGATGCACTCGTGCTTTAGGAAAGGACTTCGATGAGGTTTTGTGGTCTGATTTCAACATTATTTAGTTCAATACCCTCAGAGCGATGGACAGCCAGAGCAGATGAGTTGAAATTTTGAAGTTATGCCATGAGTTGTAGTGCTCGACTTAGCACTAGTTGGCAGAACTCCGAATTCTTGTGGAGACTTCGTACAACGACAGCTTTTTGGTGAATTATTGAATGCAATTTTCAAGAGTTGTACGAGAAGAGAAGAAGATTCCCGTTGATTGGAGGTGATTTTCTGTGTCACCTGTTTTGGAACCAAAGATGAATCGAATTGTGACTAAGCAGAGGAAGATTATTCTGACGAGAATGAGTCGACTTTGGATTGACGGACTTGAAGGAGTAAATTGGAGAGACACAGTTCGTGTTAGAACCGTGTTTGATTTCGAGGACGAAATCTTTTCTTAGAGGGGGAGAATTGTAACGCCCCGATTTTATCTTAATTGTCTTTATTTGAGATAATCGGAGATTCCAGAGTTCAAGAGCCGACTTGATTTTGATCAAGGTCCTTTTTGCAAATTTTGGAATTTTCAGGGAATAAAATGCAATTTTGGAGTTTATTAGATATTTAAGCAAGCTATTGACTTTCTCTTAACTCCATCTTCCTCCTCCAAGCCGTTTCCTCCATTGATGAAGAGAGAAACATGAGTTCAAGCTTCCAGATTTCAGTCCGAGCTCGATCCGTCCGTTGGAATTTATTTTTGAAGGCAGATTAGCGATCACGGCTGCGAGAGCTTCGTTCTATCGTAAGTTTTTCTACGATCAGATACATTCTAGTTTTGGGATGTTGTTAGAATCGATTGAGTCTCTAGTATGTTGATCTAGGCAGAGTTCTGATCGTTTATTCTCTGTCGGTTTCGAAATAGAGCGTCGTTCAGATTTGTTATGAAATTTTGAAGGGATTTTGGAAAGTTGAGTTTTATGATTTGTTAGAATTGGATTGTTATGGTGGAACGTTGGTTGATTTGAGTCTATTGGATTGATATAATGCTGTCTGCGTTTCCGGTTTATCAGATTATAGCCGTTATGCCGCCGGTTTGAATTTTAAGAATTTTGGAAGTTTTGTTGAGTTTTGGGATTAATTTGGTTTGGATGGATTGTTATTGGACTGTTTTTGTATCCGTACAGATTGATTGAATATAGCGGAGTTCAGAATTGACAGCTTTCGAATCATTGAAGAATTGATCGAGGTTTGGTATCGAGTTGATCTCATCCTCAGAAGTTGACTTAAATTATCTTCATCGTTGAACTTTGTTTGGAATGGAATTTTGATTTGGAATTCTTGTATTGTTGTTGTTTCCAGGTTTGGAGCATCGACGTTTGAAAGAGGTATAAGATGACTTAGATTGGAATGGAACGAGTGACTTGAATCCGACTTGATTCGAGTGTTCCGGAAAAATCACATACTTGCATGCTATTTGATTATTTGAGTTATTTGAGTTATGTTTTGCATTGCATTCATATTTAGCTAAGAATCCTTGATTTGAGCAGCGGGCAGGACGGCCCTTTTATGATAGACGTTTTGGGGATTATATTGTGAGTGGCCTGGGTGTAGCCGTTTCACCTAGTGCTAGCATACTGCTTATAGTCGCACCAAAGTATAGAGGATGGAGATACGTAGCACCACCTCGATTGGGAGAGTCGGTGAGTCGTTTACGTGATCTCGTCCTCGGGATCCCAAAAGCAAAAGCAGCAACTCTTTTGATTATCCGACTTGATAATCCCAGATTTTAAAGACATGCATTGCATTTATGCATATGAATTGAGTTTTAGACATGCTTTTGGGATTTGCATGGTTGATATTTGATTAATTGGATGTTGATGTATTTCGATTTGAGATGCTTATCTGATATTGCATGTTTGTCTCTTTTACTGGGAATATTATTCTCACCGAATTATCTGGCTGTTGTCTTGTCTTTGTATGTGTGCTTGACAACAGGTGGGGCAGGATCGAGTCAGAGTCGACAGAGATAGAACGAGAATGAAGAATAGAAGTGGGACTTCGAGTTAGAATTGGAAATGCATGTCAATCTAGTTTATGTTTTGAAAGTATGTTTAGAACTCGAGTGTTGTTGAATATTAGAATTGATTATGAATGATGAATATTGAAGTTTGTATGTTGATTACATGTTGTAGGATTCGGAATTGAGCATGTTAGATTGATATTAGATTGAGTTGAATTGTTGAATTGAGATTTGAAACATGTTCAGTTTTCTGGAAAAATTCTGTTGCCCAGGGTGCGCTCGATCCTATGAAATGCTGGGATCGAGCGCAGCCCCTGAAATTATTGAGGCAGTAGACTCAGCATTGTGGTGCACTCGATCTTGGCTTTTTGCCGGATCGAGCGCGGAACATATTTTTTTCTCGGCAGAGAGTTCAAGAATATGGTGCGCTCGATCCTGGAATTTTATAGGATCGAGCGCGGCACTATTCATTCAAAAAAAAAAAAATTTCTTTCCTTTTCTTTTAGGCTTTGATTAATGATGTTTAATTATGGATTATTTGATATTAGCCGATTAGAATCGAGGTCTCACAGCGAACTTATCCACTCAAATAATAATAACCACTTGGAAAGTCCGAATAGGGTAGTTCAATCATTCATCATATGAATATCCATTAGCATGCTTTGAACATCTCCATGTTCATTACCAATGAAACGTGGTACTTGGCATCACAAATGCTAGTCTCAATCTCGAGAGATCCTTATCCTTATTAGCGGACGGCTCAATTGACTAGGAACTGTTTAGAATATACAGTGACTATAAGATGTGTTTCATAATAGTGATCTCTCTTTATTCACTATCTCATCTTACTTACACTATAGTATATTCAAGGTCTTTATCAAAACAACAATAGTATATCACAATATAACAATATGAAGAAAGACAAAGAAAATGCCATTAATGAATGTAAATTATATTAAACAAAAATTGTTTATACATAGAGTCATAAAAGCCCTTAGCCACAAGTTGGCTAACCGGTCACCAACTCTTTCAATCTCCCACTTGCCCGAAAGCCAACTAGTCATACTACGTAATCCCATTGCTTCGCGATGTTTGTCAAACAATGGTCCTGGCAAGGGCTTAGTAAGTGCATCAGCGATATTGTCTGTAGAGGCCACTCTCTCGACAGTGATGTCTCCTCTTTCCACAATCTCCCGGATGATGTGGTATTTCCTCAGTACGTGTTTGGATCTTTGATTAGACCTTGGTTTCTTTGCCTGAGAAACGGCACCAGTGTTGTCGCAGTACACCGAAACTAGATCAACAGCTTCAGGAATTACGCCCAACTCTTGAACAAAATTCCTCATCCAAACGGCCTCTTTAGCAGCAGCTGATGCTGCAATGTATTTTGCCTCAGTGGTGGAATCCGCTGTGGTGTCCTGCTTGGAACTCTTCCAAGAGACAGCACCGCCATTGAGCATGAATACAAATCCAGAGGTTTACTTCGAGTCATCCACGTCGCTTTGGAAGCTAGAGTCGGTATAGCCTTCCAATTTCAATTCTCTTTCTCCATAAACCATGAATATATTCTTAGTCCTTCTCAAGTACTTAAGAATATCCTTCACGGCTTTCCAATGCATTTGACGGGGTTGGCCTGATATCTGCTCGTGACACTAAGAGCAAAGGCTACATCCGGTCTGGTAGATATCATCCCATACATAATACTACCTATGGCTGACGCATATGGTATGTGTTTCATTTTATCTATCTCTTCGTCAGTCTTAGGACACATAGAATTGGATAGAGAAACTCCATGACACATATGTAGATGTCCTCTCTTGGACTCATCCATAGAAAACCTTTTCAATATGGTGTCGATTTAGGTTTCTTGAGTGAGTCCTATCATTCTCTTAGATCTATCTCTATAGATCTGTATCCCTAGAATATAGGAGGCCTCACCCAAATCCTTCATCGAGAATCTACCTGATAACCATATCTTTGTTTACTGCAACATCCCTACGTCATTCCCAATGAGTAGGATGTCATCAACATAAAGCACTAAAAACGTCACCGCATCCTTAACTACTTTCTTATACACGCACGGTTCCTTCGGGTTTTTGATGAAACCAAAGTCCTTTATTGTTTCATCAAATTTTTGGTTCCAAATTCTTGATGCTTTTTTGAGACCATAAATTGATCTCTGAAGCTTGCATACCTTATGCTTGCTTCCCATGGATGTGAATCCCTCGGGCTGCATCATATAGATTTCTTCCTTAATGTTTCCATTAAGAAATGCAGTCTTCACATCCATTTTCCATATCTCATATTCATACCATGCTGCTATGGCAATAAGGATTCTTATGGACTTGAACATTGAGATTGGTGAAAAGGTTTCATCATAGTCAACTCCTTGTCTTTGAGTATAACCTTTTGCTACCAATCGTGCCTTGTAGGTTAGAACCTTGCCATCAGGCCCAAGTTTTCTCTTGTAGATCCATTTACACCCTATTGGAACAATTCCATCGGGAGGATCTACTAAAGACCAAACTTGGTTTGTATGCATCGAGTCTATTTTCGACTGCATAGCATCAAGCCATAAATTCGAATCCGCATCAGAAATTTCTTCCTTGAAGTTTCTTGGATCACATCCAATGTCGGGTTCACTTTGATCCCCTTCAAGAAGAAGACCATATCGAATAGGAGGTCTAGAAGTCCTTTCGGATCTCCTAGGTGTAGGCGTGTCCACTGAAGGTTCTTGAGATGTGGGATCGTTATTTTGTATCTCGGGTTCTTCTCGAATTTCTTCGAGTTCCATCATCTTGCCTTTCTTATCTAATAAGAACTCCTTCTCCATGAAGGTGGCATTCCTCAAAACAAACACTTTTGTTTCATTAGGATGATGGAAATAATATCCGATTGAATTCTTCGGATACCCTACAAAATAACATAAGGTGGATCGACTATCCAACTTATCTCCCACTGTCTGCTTCACGTAAGCAAGACATCCCCAAATCCTTAAGTACGAATACTTAGGAGCTTTGTCATTCCATAACTCGTATGGAGATTTATCTACTGCTTTAGTGTGGACATTGTTCAACAACAATACCGCCGTTTCAAGCGCATAGCCCCAAAACAAAGGTGGGAGCTCAGTGAAGCTCATCATAGATCGAACCATGTCCACCAAAGTTCTATTGCGACGCTTCGAGACACCATTCAGCTGAGGTGTCATAGGAGGAGTCCACTGAGAGAGAATCCCATTCTTTTTTAGATAGCACAAAAACTCGGTACTTAAGTATTCTCCACCTCGAACCGATCTAAGTGCTTTAATACTTCTACCTTGTTTGTTTT
Source organism: Henckelia pumila (assembly GCF_033568475.1). Classification (NCBI taxonomy): domain Eukaryota; kingdom Viridiplantae; phylum Streptophyta; class Magnoliopsida; order Lamiales; family Gesneriaceae; genus Henckelia; species Henckelia pumila. The sequence goes on along the minus strand of NC_133122.1, from coordinate 114,844,417 downwards.
CTACTTCAGCCTTGAATTCTTTGAACTTTTCAAATGATTCAGACTTATATTTCATTAAATATAAATACCCATACCTAGAATAATCATCAGTAAAGGTAATGAAGTAGGTGTGACCAAATTTTGTACTGATACTAAATGGTCCACAAACATCTGTATGGATCAAATCCAACATGTTTTGACTACGCTCAGGCTTCCCTTTGAAAGGTGATTTAGTCATTTTTCCTTTTAGGAAGGATTCACAAGTAGGTAGAGAGTTAATATCAGACATATCAAACATGCCCTCTCCCACTAGCTTGTTCATCCTCCTTGAGGAAATATGACCTAGCCTAGCATGCCAAAGGTTTGCCGGGTTTTGACTATCGTTTTTCCTTTTATTTGTTGTTGCCGGTTTATCAACATAATTAATTTGAACGTCTTTTAATTTTAAGTTATATAGATTGTTTTCAAGTTGTCCATTTCCAATTAAACATTCATTCTTGTAAATATTGCAAATCCCATTCACAAAATTGCAAGAAAAACCATCTCTATCAAGCATAGAAACAGAAATAATGTTTTTAATCAAATCTGGCACAAATAAAACATCTCTTAAAAGTAACTTAAAATCGTTCTGCAAAACTAAATAAACGTCTCCTACTGCTTTGGCTTCAACTCTAAAACCATTTTCGAGCCTCAGCTGGGTCTCACCCATCCTAAGCTTACGACTTCTTGTCATCACCGGCAAATCATTGCAAATGTGAGATCCACATCCGGTATCCAATACCCAAGATGTAGTATTAAGTGAAACATTTATTTGAATGTAAAACATACCCTTTACAGTTCGCAACTGCTCGAGGTATTCCTTGCAGTTACGTTTCCAATGACCGGGTTTCTTGCAGTGATGGCAAACATCTCCGGATATGTTCACGTTTGAAGCTTTTGTCTTGCCCTTCTTCTGTGGTACAATTTTCTTGGGTGAGGCATAACGTTTCTTACCCTTTCCACTTGGCCCCTTCTTGGAGTAAGAAGAGGAGCCAACCAAGAGTACCGGTTTATCCTTCTTTAATGTGGCCTCATAAGACACAAGCATATTGACCATCTCTTCAAGGGTGGCCTCTATCTTGTTCATATTGAAGTTCACCACAAATCCGTCAAACGACGAAAGAAGAGAAAGAAGTAACAAGTCCGCATTTAGTTCATGCTCCAAAGTCAAATCGAGTGTTACCAATTTTTCAATGAGCTCAATCATGTGTACCCCATGCCCACGGACCGAAGTCCCATCTCGCATGCGGCATGTCATGATCTCTTTGATGGTAGCATACCTCTCCGACCTTGACTAAGCTCCAAAAAGTTCCTTGAGGTGCATGTGTATGTCAGCAGCATTCACGGCATCCTCAAATCGCCTCTGGAGTTCATCAGACATTGAAGCTTGCATATAGCATTTAGCCTTGATATCATGGTCCCACCATTGATCAAGTTTTGCCAATTCTTCCGGACTTATATTAGCCGGTGCTTCCTTTGGAGGATTCTTTTCTAACACGTAGAAAATTTTCTCCGAGTTTAGAACAATCTTTAATTTACGGAACCATTCCGTATAGTTTGCGCCAGCCAATTTGTTTTGCTCGAGAATTGAGTATAGTGGATTGCGCGAATTCATTGTAATGAAATACTGAAAAAAAACAGACAATAATCAGTGATTGTTTAATTAATCTACTAAGACATAAAATATGGTGAGATTTAATTTTATGAATTTCACTCCCACTATTTTAACGATTTCACTACCCTCTAGTGAAAACGGGAAACTTGTTTCCTTAGTGGGAACATGGAGTCTAATTGACAAACTATAGTCCCGAATAATAACAGTCAACCATAATTTTCAAAAGGTAGAGCCCAATTGCTTCCAAAGCAACCCCCATGTTTTTACCTCATAACCAATAAGAGCCCAGTAATATGATGTTGTTTAATGTGACATGTCAAGATGACCCATCAATATTAAGTTGTGATGGACAGTCGCCATGTGGATTCCCAATAATATGAGTCAATCCCATGGGAGTTCCACCCAACTAACAACATGTGTCGATCCAATGTACAGCTTTTCGATGAACGGGCCCCCCCAATAATATGAGCCGGACCGTGCCCGCGGGTAGCATCTCATACATTGATCGTTGATGGAAGGTAGGAACATTTAAACAATATTTAAATTCTCTTTTGTTTATCTTGATATCAATTTTAAATCATATTTAAAATGAGGAATTTTTAATTTTTAAAATTGTCTCATCATGCAATATTTGTATGCTTGCGGGATTCATACAATTTAGTCTAAACATGCATACAACAATAATATCATATATTATTTAAAGGATGATCGATCCCAATCACTAATCGTCCCGTGGTTGCCAATCACGAGTCTAAGTCCAATCCTAGGTGATATGCAAGTATGCAATGCAATCCTATTACATCGAGCTTCCAATTTACATTTCTTCGGTCTTTATTGTCTGCTGGGCCCACCTTTGTCTTCAAATCTTTATCTCCCACTAAGTCTAATAAATTTACAATAAATTTCGATGACAAGTAGGGGATACATATTTAAGGGTAGGAACGGGCCATAAACCAGGCCCACTTTTTATTACAAATGACAATTCAAATTGGGCTATAAACCAAGCCCATTAATAAAACCAAACAACAATAAAACCAAATGTAAATAACCTAACATACACCTACCAAATTGGTCATGGCAATCGATCATCCTTTTATCCAATAATTAATTCAATAATTAAATAATTGGATAACATGCAATGGCATCATAATTAAAAAGATAAAATCAAATTTTATCTTATCCTTTCATAAGATCATATCTTATCATCAATTGTAACAAAATAATTAATTTTATAAAATCTAATTTAACGGATAAAATTTATAAATTTTCCAAAAATTCAAATTTATCCAAAAATCAATTTTAAAAATTTCGGACTCAAACAATTTGATCCGATGCCTCGTGGACCAATCAAAAACAAATTTCGATCAAACCAAAAACTAAAATTTCAAAAATTTCAAAAAATCCAAAAAATCAAATTTTAAAATTTCTTGACTGCCCGGGACATTCCCGGGCAGTCCCTCCTCCGCGTGGGACAGGGATGCCCACGTGGAGGTGGGCAGCTCATCGCAGCGATCAAATCGCTGCCCCGGGCAGCGATTGTCGCTGCCCGATTGCCTTGTTTCCTTTCAAATATAATTTTAAAATTTTTTTGTTTTGTTACAAAAACCGAGGCTAAAAAAATTTTGTACAATCAATTAATTTTAATCGTTTGATCAAAGTTTACGACCTGGCTTTGATACCACTGTTGGAACATGTGTTCTCTGATCACACGGATGTGATACCCGGAGCAGCGAAAGATTAAAAATTTTATTTTTTGATATGGAACGATTCCATATCGTGGGTATCAAATCCTAACGATTAAAATCTTGCAAGTAAAAATATAAATTCATAATTAAATATTTTTACCTATTCAAGCAAAGGCTTGATTATAGACTCCAACAGAATTTAATCTGCTCTTCTTGTAAATCTCGGGAACCGATGACTATCACGATCAACCTCCGAAATTAAGTCCACGAATAGAAAACTAAAACCCTCTGATTGATTGCACTAGAAATCAATCAGATGTTTATCGAAGAGAACAAACAGATTTGATCTGTCAATTCAGAATGTAATTTTTCACAAAAATTACAGACTGAATTATCTCAAAAAGAAGTAGAGGATTTTCGAAAAATCCTCTTGAAAATATATGTGTGTAATTCGAAAATTGCAAGACTGAAAGCTTATGATTTTCGAACACTACACATGTATTTATAGATAATTTCTAGACTAGATTAAGTTATAATTGTATTAGGACTCTAACTGCTTAGGGCCCACAATCCATAACTTAAGCCCAACAAGCCAAGCCTGTTATTATAGAAATTAATATAAAATTCATCGCGACTCCGATTGATAAACTGATTTTACCATTGTGCACAGAAACCATTTCTGCATCTTTTGAAGTCAAGATAATTTTTCTGAATCCGAATTCAGTGATTTCCAAAAATGCCCATCCCTATGTCATTTTAGGAAATTCCACTCCTTTTATTTAAGAAGTCCAACTTCTCTTTCATTAAATTTAACTCTTTAAATTTACCTATCTCAACGGGGTTTAGTAATCCATTACTTGTGTGACCCTCAATGGTTCAGGGATACAGCTAGCCGTGGGCTCACAACTCCTTGTGACTCGGAACAACAATTTCCGACTTGCCCAACGAATCATGGTAAGAGCGTCTAGCAACATCGCCCCATGATTCCCTAGGCATCACTGATAGTGCCTGCAAGAACCAGTAGATTTTGGTTAGTGTACAGTACGGTCCCTTCATCCATATATCCCGATCGAATCAACAACCATTGGTGCATCGAGAGTTGTTCGAGATTCGATAACTATGCATTACATCTTGGAGATCAAATAGTGACATCGCATGTGTTACTAGGAAAACCGAGTAACCTAAAACACATCATGTACTCTGGCCAGAGATTCGTCACACTAATATATCCTCAGATCGCATAGGATATCCACACTCGCAAGTATGTGGTGAATCCTTGACAATAAAGCATCGACTCCTATATGTGTCGTAACTGTACCCAATCCCGACACCTGATGACCCCAATAGAGTTGGTTAACGAGTCAAAGTATAGTACTAGCATATAGAGTCTCAATGATGTTTCAAGTAGTAAGGACTAATGGTGTACAACCAAAACCGCGGACTTATCCACTCAAATAATAATAACCACTTGGAAAGTCCGAATAGGGTAGTTCAATCATTCATCATATGAATATCCATTTGCATGCTTTGAACATCTCCATGTTCATTACCAATGAAACGTGGTACTTGGCATCACAAATGCTAGTCTCAATCTCGAGCGATCCTTATCCTTATTAGCGGACGGCTCAATTGACTAGGAACTATTTAGAATATACAGTGACTATAAGATGTGTTTTATAATAGTGATCTCTCTTTATTCACTATCTCATCTTACTTACACTATAGTATATTCAAGGTCTTTATCAAAACAGCAATAGTATATCACAATATAACAATATGAAGAAAGACAAAGAAAATGTCATTAATGAATGTAAATTATATTAAACAAAGATTGTTTATGCATAGAGTCATAAAAGCCCTTAGCCACAAGTTGGCTAACCGGGCACCCAATCTTTCAGAAACACCGTTAGAAGAAATAGATAAAGAACAAAGTTTTCGGCTCAAGACATCTGCAACTGCATTGGACTTTCCCGGATAATACTTGATTTCGCAGTCGAAATCTTTCAACAGATCTAATCATGTTCTCTGTCTCATATTCAGCTCTGCCTGTGAAAACAAGTACTTAAGACTCTTATGGTCAGAAAAAATCTCGAATGACTCACCATAAAGATAGTGACGCCAGATCTTCAGAGCAAAGACGATCGTAGCTAGTTCAAGGTCATGAATCGGATAACGAGTCTCGTTTGGTTTCAGCTGCCTCGATGCATACGCTATCACATGCTTATTCTGCATGAGAACACATCCCAAGCCATGATTAGAAGAATCACAATAGACTGTGAAACCTCCAGTACCTTTCGGAATAGAAAGAATCGGAGCACTGGCCAGTCTCCTCTTTAGATCAACAAAGCTAGCCTCACAATCTGCAGTCCAGATAAAAGACGCATTCTTCAGAGTCAGCTGGGTAATCGGCTTGGCAATAGACGAGAAACCTTCAATGAATCGGCGATAATAACCAGCTAAACCAATGAAGCTTTGGATCTCAGGTACTGATGTCGGTCTAGGCCAATTCATCGCTTTAATCTTGCTGGGATCGACTGAAATCCCATCTCCTGAAATAATATGACCGAGAAAGACAACTCGATCCAACCAGAATTCACATTTAGATAGTTTGGCAAACAACTTCTCAACTCACAAAATCTGCATGACGATTCTCAAGTGTTCTGCTTGGTCAGTACGGTTCTTCGAATAGATAAGAATATCACCGATGAAGATAATGACGAACTCATCTAAATAGCGCTAAAAGATACGGTTCATTAAAACCATAAAAACCGCTGGAAAAAAAGGTCATCTAATCGGCATGACTATAAACTCAAAATGACCATACCTTGTTCTAAATGCGGTCTTAGGAATATCTCCCTCTCGCACTCTCAGCTGGTGATAACCTGATCTCAGATCAATCTTCGAATAGACAGAAGAACCCTGCAGCTGATCAAAAAGGTCATCTAATCGGGGTAAAGGATACATGTTCTTGACTGTAGCCTGATTCAGCTGACGATAGTCGATACAGATGCTACAACTTAAATTGTAATTCACCCAAGTGTAGGTCGTAGCAAGTAATATACACGTGAGCAAGAGATCGATCCACGGAGAGGATGCTGTAAGTTTAATTTTAGCAATGATATATTATAGATGGAAATATTATTATAAAATTTCAAATACACAAATTATAAAATTGTCAAAACTTCAAAGGTTCATTGTTGGTTTATTTAAGATTGCTTAACAAAATAAATAAAAGAAACTTAAATAAGAATAAACATAAAAGAACAATAAAATATTTAAACAAATATATCATATAATATAGTTCCCACTATATTAAATTCAGATTAACCGATATTTAATACATGGTACCCATAATATATATATAAATGCATAAATATAAACATAAAAGAACAATTATATATTTAAACAAATATATCATATAATATAGTTCCCACTATATTAATATCATATTAACCGATAATTAATATATGGTACCCATAATATATATATAAGTGCATAAATATAAATTTACATAAAAGTAAATGTTAGATCAAATCACAATATTTCATTTAAAACAACCGGCAGAGCCACACTATCGTCTAAATAAAATATATGACTTTTTATGTTAGATGCGATAAAGTAAATGTTAGTTGCGGAAATGTAAATGTTAGTTGCGGAAATGTAAATGTTAATTGCGGAAAGTAAATGTTAATTGCGAAAAATAAATGTTAGTTGCGAGAAAGTAAATGTTAGTTGCGAGAAAGTAAATGTTAGATCAAATCACAATATATTATTTAGAACAACCGGCAGAGCCACGCTATTGTCTAAATAATATATATGACTTTATTATAAATTTATACATATATTTATAGTATATAATTATTTTAGTATTTATTGTATCATATTATACAACAAGTATTTGATGTAAATAGATAACAATAAATTATCCAAATTATACCTACAAATAAAGATCAATTAGTAAAAAAAAAAAAAAATAGAAAAAGAAAGAATATACAAAATATAAACAATCTTACTTGACCAACAATGAAACCTTTTCACCTTGACATAAAAGGATTTAGCTTGTCATGAACATAAGACTCAAGAGTAAAGATAAAAGAAATTTCATACTTAAACTTGAAGAAATATGCACACTCAAACTCTTATTCTTACACACACAATATTTATTTTACAAGTGAGGAATTTCTCTACACTTTTGCACACTACAAAGCTTATACAACATATCTATTTATAGGCCAAATGAGAGCAAGAGTCCAAGACTCATTAAATGTGGAATAGTAAAGTTGGTGGGTTCTTGTCTCCTTGAATGTCAATACCATGACCCAACTTAATTGGCATGTTTGATGTCTTAGACCACCGATTCAGCCTTTCCATTCAACATAGAACACATAGGATATTTTGTGTAGATCTGTTTGGACATATAATTCACCTCTTTTGGGTAAAAGGTGAAATAGTTATGATATTTTTACTACAAGTTGGTCATAGTAAAAGTAAATCTGTCTCCATTTTGATGTTTGATTATTTTGATCATCTTAATGAGGTTTTTGGAATTTATTGTCTTCTACAAAGTTGAAGATGCCTCTTTTGTGATTCTATGGGATTTGAGATTAATCCAATATGACCTTTGTAGCTTGAGTAATTTTATTTTTACCAAACCTGCGCAAAACATAAAATACAACTTTTTTAGTAAAATATTTAAATATAAACATATAACACTAAAATAATACAACTTCATAATTTTAATGAAACTTTAATTTTAAAACAAACTTTTTAACATATAAATAATTACAAATTTTAAGTTTCATCACACCCTCAAACAGGCTAATTACTAGTCCCTTAGTAATAAAATATCATAAAATCACAAGTTAGATTTTTATTCCTTAATATATATATTCAAATTTGCAAACTTTAACATTTTAAAACACATTTGTAAGGAGATCATATGTTTATTTATAAATCTTGTTATCAACTAATATATTAATATATAATTGGATTGTTATACGTATATATTTCACACAATATCAAAATATTAAATATATATAATTTTTTATATAAATATTTCTAAAAACTTTGAGAAAAATATAATCAAAATGATAATAGAAATCATTTTCATAACATGTATATCATCAGGAATTTTAATGTAAAAGTCTCTACTCCATATTCTCTCGGGTTATGATATTTCATATATAGCTGTTACACTTATTGAAAATGGCTAATATGTAAAGCAGACAATCAAATAACCTAATATTGAAAATAAGATAGGATAATTTACAAAGAATAAACCCATTTTGTTTTTTTTTTTTTATGTTTTTTTTTGTTTTTTTTTCTTTTTGCACTTGGCTGCAAAGTTGTTTTCACAAAACCAAATAACTACAATAAACTTTGAATATGTAACATTTTTTTCTTCCCTTTTTTTTCTAATTCAAAGTTTATTTATTTATTTATGAGGTAAATCTATTAAAAATTTACCATGAGAACTATAGTAGTGATATTAATACTCTACATCATTACAATCAAACTTCAAACAACTTTGCAGTCAATTTTTATATGCACAATTTTTTTTTTTTCAAAATGGTTTTAATCTAGTAATCAACGATTTTTTAATAATCAATAAAAGCTTATGAGTTATGTGAGTATAGATTACACTTTTACAATTTAATTCCTTCAATTATACATGTTATTATTCATTCAATCAATATCACTTTAACTATATATTCATAAAAGTTTTAGAAAATATGTTATTTGAAAACACACAATTATATATTATTTATAACTTATATCCCATCAATTATATATTTTCTATTAAATTGATAAAAATAAGTGTAAACAAACATATATACAAAAAGACTTTATTTTCTTAGTAGTTTGCAATTTAAATATATACGGAATATTAAAATCTAATCTATTGTGATAATATGATAAATAAAAACTAATGCGTGTCAGGAGTTTTTTGCTCCTTACTCTGTCATTTAAAAATAAAAATAAATATTATTATAGCAACATGAAAAATTTCTTCTAAAGTACCAAAACCACCAGGTAAGGCAATAAAAGCATCAAAATTTTCTATCATTTTAGTTATTCTCTCGTACATCGATGAAACTTTCAATTCTTCTCCAACCGTAACACCTGTAATATTTCCTTCAGCTAAAGCTATAGGAATAATACCCAAAACCTGACTACCTCCAAGATGAGCTGCTGTTGAAATAGATCCCATTAACCCAATATTGCCTCCACCGTATACCAAGTGAATTTTTCTCTCTGTTAACTTTTTTCCAAGATTAATTGCTGCATCAACAAATATTTCACTCTTTCCACTATTAGAACCACAAAATACACAAATATTTTTCAATTTTTGTGAAGCAGATTCTGCCATGTTTTTTTCTTTTCTTTTTTGCAAAAATATAGAGATAGTTGAGTGATTTTATAAGGAAAACAAGGAATACGACAGAAATAGGAATACAGGTGTGAACATAATAACGAAAATAATAAAAATAATAATATATAATAATGACATGCATGCGTATATACAGTGATTGTGGCTCACAGTGTTCCTTCAATATTTATGAGTCGAGGGTTGGCTTACCATCAAATTTTCTTATAAATTGGCAAATATGGTCTTTTTTAGTCAGATTCCCAAGACCATTACCATGACACTGTGCTTGGAATAGTTTTCATAAACGGAGAAGTTGACCTTGCACATCTCCACTAGAATGCATCTCAAGAGTCAATGAGATATCATCTAATGACTCTTTACTCAGCCCATTCTTAATGAAATCAATTTTATCTTCTCTATTTGTGGAAACATATCCCAAAGATCTGCATCGTCTATCACAAGTCCATCTGGCACATTTATGACAAACATCTAACCTCTTGGCCCTCCTTTTCTTCACATAGGTGTTTTTTCCTAGTCCAGACATATTTCAAACAAGTAAGAATTTTGGAACTTCACCACCCAATCGAACTTTGGCTTCAATTATAAGACGAATATCCTCCGAAATTCCTTTTTGCATAAGCATTCTCAATCTTTCACATCTGCCTTCATAAATCATTCTCAAAACTTTTTTTAGAAACAGATGGAAAATATTTACCTTGTTCTTTGATAGCTTCATCCATTTTGAAAATAAAGAATTTTTTTTTTCAATTATTTTGGGAAATTGAAATAAAACCGACTAAAAAAAGTCACGGAGTACCGTTATCCGCCACTTAACCGGGAAATGAACTCAATTCTGCAAAAATAAAATGAAAATATAAGTAACAATTAATTTGGATCATATAAAGGCATAAACTCATCATTAAGAATTTCATTTTCTAAAAATGGTTTAAGCCTTTGCCCATTAACTTTAAACACATTATTATTTTTAGGATTTTCAACATCAACAGCACCATGAGGATAAATATTTTTTACAACATATGGACCTGTCCATCGTGATCTAAGTTTTCCTGGAAACAAATGCAAGCGAGACTTATAAAGTAAAACTTTTTGTCCAATTTCAAACGATTTTCTCATAATATTTTTTATCATGAAAGGCTTTTGTTTTATCTTTATAAATCTTTGCATTTTCATATGCATCATTTCTTAATTCTTCTAGTTCATTCAGTTGCAATTTTCTTAATTTAGATGCATCATCTAAATTAGTATTAAATGCTTTAATAGCCCAATAAGCTTTATGTTCAATTTCAACAGGTAGATGACAATGCTTACCAAAAAATAATCTATATGGTGACATCCCCAATGATGTTTTAAATGCAGTTCTATATGCCCATAATGCATCACTTAATCTTAAAGACCAATCTTTTCGATTTGGATTGACCGTTTTTTCCAAAATTTGTTTTATTTCTTTATTTGCAAGTTAAACCTGACCATTCGTTTGAGGGTGATATGGAGTAGAAACTTTATGTGTAATATCATATTTTCTTAACAACGAAGAAAATTATTTATTTATAAAATGATTTCCCCCATCACTTATTATAGCTCTAGGTATTCCAAATCGACTAAAAATATTTTCTTTCAAAAATTTTATCACAACTTTATGATCATTAGTTCTACATGCAATTGCTTCAATCCATTTTGAAACATAATCAACAGCCACTAAAATATAAGTAAATCCAAAAGATAATGGGAATGGACCCATAAAATCTATTCTCCAACTGTCAAATATTTCAATTATCATGATTGGATTTAAAGGAATCATGCTTCGTTTTGAAATGAACCCATTTTCTGACAATTTTCACAAGATTTGCAAAATGAATGCGTATCTTTGAATAAAGAAGGTCAATAAAATCCACATTGAAAGATTTTTGCAGTTGTTTTCTTTGACAAAAAATGACCTCCACATGCCTCAGAATGACAAAATTTAATGACACTACTTACCTCATTGTCGGGTATGCAACGTCGAAAAATTTGATCAGGACAATACTTAAACAAATAAGGATCATCCCAATAAAATTTTTTGATCTCTTTCAAGAATTTATTTTTATCTTGTGAACTCCAATGAGAAGGCATTTTATTTGTCACAAAAAAAATTTACAATATTAGCAAACCAAGGCATAGTAGTAGCATAAAATAGTTGATCATCCAGAAAATTTTTATTTATTGGTATTTCATTTTGAGACGTTTCAAAAATTATTCTTGATAAATGATCGGTTACTACATTTTCTTTTCCTTTTTCATCTTTTATTGCAAGATCAAATTCTTGTAATAACAAAATCCATCTTATTAATCTCGGCTTAGCATCTTGTTTATTTGATAAATATTTTATGTCAGAATGATCAGTATAAACAATAGTAGTAGAACCAATTAAATAGGATCGAAATTTATCTAATGCAAACACTACTGAAAGTAATTCTTTTTCAGTTGTTGAATAATTGATTTGAGCATTATTTAAGGTTCTACTAGCATAGTAGATCACATGAGGTTTACCTTCTTTTCTTTGTCCTAACACGGCTCCTACAGCATAATCACTTGCATCACACATTAATTCAAATGGTAAAGACCAATCAGGAGGTTGTAAAATAGGTGATGTAGTTAAAAGATTAATTATCTTTTTAAAAGCAGTTTCACATTCTTGAGTCCATTCAAATTGTGCATCTTTTGTTAAAAGATTTGAAATTGGTTTCGATGTTATGCTAAAAAATTTTATGAATCTTCTATAAAATCCCGCATGACCCAAAAATGATCGAATTTCTTTGATCGTGTTTGATGATGGTAAATTAGCAATAACATCAACCTTAGCTTTATCAACTTCAATTTCTTTTTCAGATATGACATGCTCTAACACAATTCCGGATTTAACCATGTAGTGACATTTTTCCCAATTTAAAACAAGATTTTTTTCTTCACATCTTTTTAAACTTCTTCCAAATTTTTAAGACAGTTTTCAAATGAGTTTCCAAAAACAGTTATATCATCCATAAAAACTTCCACAAATTCTTCAATCATGTCACTAAAAATACTTAGCATGCATCTTTGAAAAGTAGTCGGAGCATTACATAAACCAAATGGCATTTTTTTAAATGCAAAAGTCCAAAAGGACAAGTGAAAGTAGTTTTTTCTTGATCTTCTAATGATATTGGTATTTGATAATACCCCGAATACCCATCAAGAAAACAATAATAAGGATTACCTGCCACTTTCTCTAAAATTTGATCTAAAAATGGTAACGAAAAGTGATCTTTTCTAGTTGCATGATTTAATTTTCTATAATCAATGCACATACGCCAACTAGATGGATCCTATCTTGTAATAATTCTCCCTTTTCATTTTTTATAACAGTGATGCCTGATTTTTTTGGTACTACTTGTGTTGGACTTACCCATTTACTATCCGAGATTGGATAAATAATTCCGACATCTAATAGTTTTAAAACTTCATTTTTAACAACTTCTTTCATGCACTACAACAAAAATGCACAAACACAACACTTAAAAGACAACGCTTTTTGTGAAAAGTGTTGTCGTTTTTTAAAAGACAACATTTTTAGTGAAAAGCGTTGTCGTTATATATTTTTTATTCATAAAAGACAACGCTTTTTTAAAAAAGCGTTGTCTATTAGCGTTTTTTTAGGTCAAAGACAACGCTTTTAAAAGTGTTGTAGAAAAACTATTATTTTTATTTAAATTAAAAACTTAAAATAAATATTATTGCACCTGCCTTTACGTGAGAAATATACCCAAAATCCCCACACTTCTTCTCGATCACCTTCTCCGAACCCTCTCTCTTTTTTCTCTCTTTCAAATCAAAATCTGTTGTCTTGCTCGATTCAGCAGAATATTTTTCAAGTGACCTCCGAAAAGCCCATCTTAGGATAAGAAAAATCATTCTCTCTCGTGCTCTCATGATTCCACCATGACCCAACCCTAGCCACCCATTTCTTGTCTTCGATTCGCTGCCATGGGCATCGGAAATCTGTTATTGGAGCTAGAATTTGGTTAGAGCTCATCCTAAGCTTCGTTTTGATGCCAATCTAGCAAGAAATCATGACCTGAAGATTCGATGTCGTCGCCGCTGTTATACAATACTTGTGCGAGTTGTTCTACAGGCAAGGAAGATGGTGGTGGAAATGAGAAAATTGTTATCATAAGAAAGGATCAAGCTTTTCACAGCCGATCGCGCTCTAATTCTTCCATGTAAGAATCTGGTAATGGTACTCCGGTGGTAGGTTAATTTATTTTTGTATCCAGTGTGCATAAACCACAAATGGTATTTGTTTATTTGAATTGAATCGACGGTTTGGTTTGGTTTGTTTTGTTTTGTCCCAAACACCATGTTTCTTTCTTCTTCATATTTTGTAGGAGTCAGACAAGTTATTGAATAGTATATATAAGATTCTCCTATATAATTTTCCAGAAATAAAATAATAAATTCTTGAAAAGGAGATGCAGGTAGATATATATTTCTATTAGTTTCGTGGTTCGTTCTTGTATCATGCAATTACTATCGAAAATGATATGTGTGACTTCTCATGACTCATTGATTATGATCACGTGATTGATTACACCATTAACAATCATGACTACTGCCCTTCATGTCTCTTTTTTCGTTCATACCTTATTTTTATTCTCATATTATGTGATAAAAATATTTTCATTGAACGTGCTTAATGGTTGATTTGGAATTGGTTTGATTGGGTCATTTTGGTTGGGTTTAGGAAACAAGGTTGCATATTGATGTCTATTTGGCCAAATACTATTTTGTTGTTTATTGGGTTAGCAAAGCACCCACTAACAAATGAAATCGGAAATTTAAATGTTGTGTATGTCCACAGGTTAATGTTGAATGCCCACGATCTTGTGTTTCATTATCAATGCAGATATTTGAGACAAAATCATACCAGGGGTCACCCATTGGCATAGCCCAGAATACTTTGCATACTATCCATCAAATAGCAGTATTGAAGGATTTTTAGGGGAAATGCTCAGTGCTGTTTTAAACGTGGTGGGTTTCAGCTGGATAACTTCTCCTGCTGCAACAGAACTCGAAACAATAGTTATGGATTGGCTTGGCAAAGCACTTAAGCTACCTGATTCTTTCCTTTCAACAAGTATCTATATCACTTACCCGTGCTACTAAGACATCTTTGAATGTTAGTGCTTAGAGAAGGTTTTTTCCCCCCTAAAAGAAAGCAAGCAAAGCTATCTCATGGAAAAGTCCTACCTTTTAGACAAAAATACTTCAACTAACGTTTTGTACAACCAAATATGCTCGATCTGTTTGCATGGAGAAAAATTTGATCAAACTTTCCAAAACGATTATTTTGGTTCTTTGTTATGGGAAATATCCAAACAAACCAGCATGTAAAGTTGGACTTACCTAAAAATATAATTTTGATTTATGGAAAAATGATTTTCTAAACATAATTTTTTTTCTCTCTAAATCTTTGTTCTGAAAGCCTCATCTTGTTTTTTTTCAAAGCTTAATTTAGTACAAAATTTTTTTTCTAAAAACATGCACTATCTTTTTAATTATACAAGATTTTTTATATGCCTATTTTTTTGAAAATTTATTGGACATGCAAAGTTGTTTATGATTGGGAGTCGAGTTCTAGGACATGGTGGTGGCGTGATACAGGGCACTGCAAGTGAAGCCGTTTTGGTTGTGCTTTTGGCTGCTCGAGATAAAATTTTGAGAAAGGTTGGGAAAGCCACCATAAGGAAGCTTGTGGTCTATTGCTCTAATCAAACTCATGCTTCTCTGTAGAAAGCCTGCAAGGTGGATTTTGAATACTTAATATAAGCTAGCACGTCCTATAGTACATGTGATTATACTAGTCTATATTCCATGTTAATCTTAATGAAGTTGGATAATTGGCAGCAGTCTGCATATTAACAATGCTTGATGGTTTCCAATCCTAATACTTGCAAAACGAGTGAGCAATGCATTAATATTTTGGAAATACATAAAACTGGAAATCTTTGCTTAAAACGTTTTGTTTATCAACTCATCATGTAAACTCTGCTCATTTAACTCTTATTGGTGCCAATTTGTTTGTTTTATTTCTCTGACATATTGGAGGAATTTACCCAGAAAATATCCGGATTCTGGAAACTGATTCTTCCACCGAATATGCTCTTTCTCCTGAATCATTAACCAAAGCAATCTCACAGGACATAGCCTTGGGTTTAATTCCTTTCTTCTTGTGTGCTACTGTAAGGAAACTAAGAAAAAAATTAAAATGGGAAATTCTTGTGTTATTTATTTATTGTTCTCCCCATGTGCTCCATTTGTTCTTCAATTTATTTTAGAGCAATAGTCTTTTCCATTGACCGAGGACTCTGTTATGACTTTTGTATTTTAACTAAAGCAAATTCTTAAACTGCAAATTTGTGGTTTTGATGTGTAAATACAAAGTGAAATATCTTTAAGAATTGCCTCTTTAAGTAATGACTACCTCAGGTTTTTAAGTGCTATGCATTTTATTCTTCACAATTGGGACAAATTTAACTACTGTATTTAAAGATCACAGCCTGTTATGTTCTCTCCTCACTTATGATCGGCTGTGGTGTTGCCTCTGCCCAAGTGATTTTAAGGTATTTGAACTCATGACAGTTGCCTGATGTGATTGTATGAGAATTGTAAAGTTCTGCTCATAAATTGCACAGTTTTGATATCAAAGAAATTCTTATGTGAGTTTTCTGAGGTTCAGGTGTGTACTTTGTTGAGCATCATGTAAAGTTGGCAATTAGTAAGCTGACTTCACGAGAGATTTGACACATTGTTGCTTAATTATTCAAGAAACAACCAGTTAGTTTAGAACGAAATATCGTTCTTGATCACCATATATGAAATGAATGTCGCACTCAATTCTTTTTAAAGAATACTGAGAGTTTATTGCGAAGGGAATAACGTATCTTTTCATTGGCAGGTTGGTACTACATCATCAGCAGCTGTAGATCCTCTTCTTGCATTGGGGAAGATTTCACAGGTGAGTTTTGCACAGTACTGAGACAGATTTACATTTGTATGCTCCTGGAAAACATATATTTTCCGGTGGTTATGTTATTTGTTCAAGTGGCAGTATCATGAGAGAGGCTGTTATTCATACGGGCTCAATTTTTTGAAACATTTTGAATCAAGAGGTCGCATATGTTCATAAACTTCTCCCCTAATGATCAACTAATACCATGTTTGTATTGAACTCAACGGCAAGTAGCAAGTATCCCTTTGAAGAATTCCCAATTGAGATTAAAATGTTGATGTTCAAATGTTAAATCTTGTTTTAATCATGCAAGCACGTCTCTCAAGTTCAGAGATAGCCCCTCCACTAAATTCCTCAGTATTCCTATCTGTCAACAATTTATCATTTTGTGGTATCAATCAACCTGATAAAGCACCCACAATTTTTATTGAGAAATGGAAAAGGCATCACTCGTTGAGACAGAATTTGGTGTACGTATCTAAGCCAAGTAGGCTTCACTTGGTTTTGTCCATTTTCTTGGTGAGGTAAGCTTAGATAGCAAATCGCTTGTGTTAAAAGTCTGCGAGTGTTCAACTAGAAAAGTTTACAAAAACTCGGACTTACAAGGTAAGAATCTGTCCTGGTCTGATGGTTTTCATTATTACTCATAAAGATGGGTCGTCTTTAATCTTAACATTACAAAAAGGATAAAAGCACTTCTACTGCATGCATGACGACATACAGAATAATGGGCTATGGTTTCATGTGGATGCTGCTTACGCTAGAAGTACTTGTATCTGCCCAGAGTTTCGTCCTTACTTAGATGGAGTTGAGGAAGCTGACTCTTTCAACATGAATGCACACAAGTTTTTTTTGACCAATTTTGATTGCTCGGCTCTTTGGGTGAAGGTATGCTTTCAAATTTATTATTCTTGGAATATTGTAATTCCAACCATTTCTCACACTGTGGCATGAAGAATAATTCCATCTTTTGGTTTGAAAGGAGGTGTAGAAAAGCAATTACTGAGACATAAAATTATATTAACCAATATTTGAAGCTACTTAACTAGCCGTATCTACATATATGCTAATTTATTCTCTCTATGAAATTTCTTAGGAGGTGCTGATCAATGATATCATTTTCTTTATTTTCGCAGACTTTTATCATTCTATGATGCTAATGTTGGAACACAGTCGTTCTCCGGATCGAAAAAGAAAGTGATACCCGTTGCAGCGGAAGTTTTAAAATTTTATATGGAACGATTCCATATGGGTATCAAATTCCTACGATTAAAATTGATAACATAAAATTTAAACAATGTAAATTTTACCTTAAAATCTCGAAACGAGATTATGGACACCAACAGATTAAACTGCTCTTGTTGTATATCCCAGGAACTGATGAACGAACGTTTCTTCAATCAGGTCCACGAACAGAAGTTTAATCTCTCTGATAGACTGCACTAGAAAGTCTATCAGAAGTTTCTACGAAGAGAAATAACAGATTTGATCTGTTAAATCAGACTGCAAATTCAGAAATTTGCAGACTGAATTTTCGAACACAGTAGGGGAGAGGGGTGGCCGAAAACCCTAAGAGAGGAGGCTCTAGATTTTCGAAAATTATGCCTTGTGTTGTATGTAATTTCTGTACTGCAATAACTTATTTATAATGTGGGCTGCTAACAGCTTAGGGCCCATTAGTCATAAGTTCAAGCCTGACAAGCAAAGCCTGCATGTTCAGAAATTAATATAAAATTCATCGTGACTCAGATTGATAAACCAATTTCACCAATGTGTACAGAAACCATTTCTGCATCTTTTAAAATCAAGATAAATTTTCTGAATCCGAATTCAGTGATTTCCAAAAATGTCCATCACTATGTCATTTTAGAAAATCTTACTCCCTCTACTCATAAATAAGAAGTCCCACTTCTTTATCACTAAATTTAACTTTTTAAATTTAATTATCTCAACGGGGATCAAAAATCCATTACTTGTGTGACCCTCAATGGTTCAGGGATACAGCTAGCCGTGGGCTCACAACTCCTTGTGACTCGGAACAACAATTTCCGACTTACCCAACGAATCATGGTAAGAGCGCCTAGCAACATCGCCCCATGATTCCCTAGGTATCACTGATAGTGCCTGCAAGAACCAATAGATTTTGGTTAGCGTACAGTACGGTCCCTTCATCCATATATCCCGATCGAATCAACAACCATTGGTACATCGAGAGTCGTTCGAGATTCGATAACTATGCAATGCATCTTGAAGATCAAATAGTGACATCGCATGTGCTACTAGGAAACCAAGTAACCTAAAACACATCATGTACTCTGGCCAGAGATTCGTCACACTAATATCTCCTCAGATTGCATAGGATATCCACACTCGCAAGTGTGCGGTGAATCCTTGACAACAAAGCATCGACTCCTATATGTGTCATAACTGTACCCAATCCCGACACCTGATGACCCTAATAGAGTCGGTAAACGAGTCAAAGCACAGTACTAGCATATAGAGTCTCAAGATGTTTCAAGTAATAAGGACTAATGGTGTACAACCAATGTAGTGACCCTGCATGGAATCACCTACTAACTGTCAACTAATAGCATGCATTAAACTTAATACAGCAAAATACTTAACAGAGTAAAAACGTGCGGAAATATAATCCATAATTTACATATCAGCTTAGTAATATAATCCAGGCTTAAATCTGTAGTGATACAACCATATCGAAATTCTTTAAAGTAAACATTATACAGCTAATAAATCGTGCTGTATAAAAACTTTCAAAGCTCCTGCTCCCTAGTCCTGCCTTGAACTACCAGCTCCGTCCATCCTGCGACCTGCCCCATGGAATAGGGTGTCCAAGATAACAACTAGGACGTGAGCGCTACGCCCAGTACATAGACATGAGTAAACATATGTATATAATGCATGCAACATGATGACTGGTACAGGGTCATCTGAAAAGTCATGCTCAGAACCGGCGCCACATGAGTGCTGCCACCGCACGGATCAACCTCTGGGTGCAACCACACTCGTCTAGTACACCAGAGTAGACAGACATAAATGCCCCCGCCGTCGCGGTACTCTCAGTGACAGACTATCGAGTATAGAGCTGAGCGGCTCTATAGTCAGGTATAACAAGGAATAGGCTCAACGTGTATATGCACATGACATATGGATATAGAAAGCGGTAAATCATATATCATGCCATATAATAATGCCAAATAAATGCAACATATAAACATGTATACTCGCTGGCAATCTCAGTCAATGTGTACGTACCTCTAGGCTAGTTCAAGTATAATAGATCCTAGGTTCCAAGCCTATATTCAAAAGTTCACCGTATCACTACATAAATTCTATAAGCCTTAACTAAGCTAATAAGTACTCCCAAAACTTAAATAGATTCCCGGACCATACCTTCGTCCGTAGTTAGCCCTTTGGAGTCGCTAGTCCTGAATGACTATAACCTCACCGTGGTTATTTCAGAACCTCACTATTAACCGATAGGGCCCTCAAGTGTATATCTCACACTATATAACTGAAGAAGGAAACGCGGGAATTCGTATTTCAAAACTGAAGCAAATGAGCCTTATTTATAGCCAAAATCTCGGCAACGATCGGAACCACCGATCTCGGGATCGGAGCTTCCGATTCCAGCTCATTCTGTGCATGTCCGACACGTCGGGATCGGAACCACCGTTCCGGGATCGGAACTTCCGATCGAACCCCCGATCAACACTTGTCAAAACTCACGGCTGAGTCATCGAGCATTGCTGGCTGGCTGAGATCGGAACCTCCGTTCCTGATCGGACGTCCGATCCTCGTGCATCCGATCTGCTTCCGAAGTGGTCAGGATCGGAGCTTCCGAACTGGGATCGGAGCTTCCGATCTGGCCCAAAGTCAAAAGCCCAAATTCCTCTTCCGAAGTCCAATATCACTCCGAAATAGATCAATTACCAACCCTTAATCATGTTTAACATATTATTATCTTAAAATGGGTTCCGGGTTACTACAACCAAAACCGCGGACTATATCCACTCGATAAGTGATAACCACTTGGAAAGTCCGAATAGGGTAGTTCGATCATTCATCATATGAATATCCATTTGCATGCTTCGAACATCTCTATGTTCCATACCAATGAAATGTGGTACTCGGCATTGCAAATGCTAGTCTCAATCTCGAGCGATCCTTATCCTTATTTGTGGACGGCTCAATTGACTAGGAACTGTTTAGAATATACAGTGAACATAAGATGTGTTTCATCACAGATATCTCTCTATATTCACTATCTCATCTTACTTTAGTATATTCAAGGTCTTTATCAAAATAGCAACAGTATATCATTATATAATAATAAGATAAAGTGAACGCCATTTAAAGAACGTATATCATATTAAACAAAGATTGTTTACAAAAAGAGACTCTCAAAGCCCTTAGCCACAATTTGGCTAGCGGGGCATCAACTCTTTCAATCTCCCACTTGCCCTAAAGCCAACTAGTCATACTGCGTAGTCCCATTGCTTCGCGATGTTTGTCAAATAATGTTCCTGGCAAGGGCTTAGTAAGTGGATCAGCGATATTGTCTGCAGAGGCCACTCTCTCGACATTGATGTATCCTCTTTCCACGATCTCCCGGATGATGCTGTATTTCATCAGTACGTGTTTGGATCTTTGATGAGACCTTGGTTCCTTTGCCTGAGCAACGGCACCCATGTTGTCACAGTACACCGGGACTGGACCAACAGCTTCAGGAATAACGCCCAACTCTTGGACGAAATTCCTCATCCAAACGGCCTCTTTAGCAGCAGCTGATGCCGCAATGTATTCTGCCTCAGTGTTGGAATCCGGTGTGGTGTCCTGCTTGGAACTCTTCCAAGAGACAGCACCGCCATTGAGCATGAACACAAATCCAGAGGTTGACTTCGAGTCATCCATGTCACTTTGGAAGCTAGAGTCGGTATAGCCTTCCAATTTCAGTTCTCTTCCTCCATAAACCATGAATATATTCTTAGTTCTTCTCAAGTACTTAAGAATATCCTTCACGGCTTTCCAATGCATTTGACCGGGATTGGCTTGATATCTGCTCGTGACACTCAGAGAAAATGCCACATCCGTTCTGGTAGATATCATCCCATACATGATACTCCCTATGGCTGACGCATATGGTTTGTGTGTCATTTTCTCTAT
The DNA here is from genome assembly GCF_033568475.1 of Henckelia pumila. Classification (NCBI taxonomy): domain Eukaryota; kingdom Viridiplantae; phylum Streptophyta; class Magnoliopsida; order Lamiales; family Gesneriaceae; genus Henckelia; species Henckelia pumila. Next base: position 114,822,503 of record NC_133122.1, on the reverse strand, counting down.
CTCTTCGTCAGTCTTGGAACACATAGACTTGGATAGAGAGACTCCATGACACATAGGTAGATGTCCTCTCTTGGACTCATCCATTGAAAACTTTTTCAATATAGTGTCGATGTAGGTAGCTTTAGTAAGTCCTATCATTCTCTTAGATCTATCTCTATAGATCTGTATCCCTAGAATAAAGGACGCCTCACCCAAATCCTTCATCGAGAATCTACCTGACAACCATATCTTTGTTGACTACAACATCCCTACATCATTCCCAATGAGTAGGATGTCATCAACATAAAGTACTAAGAATGTTACCGCATCCTTAACTACTTTCTTGTACACACATGGTTCCTTCGGGTTCTTGATGAAACCAAAATCCTTTATTGTTTCATCAAATTTCTGGTTCCAACTTCTTGATGCCTGTTTGAGACCATAGATCGATCTCTGAAGCTTACATACCTTATGCTCGCTTCCCATGGATGTGAATCCCTCGGGCTGCATCATATAGATCTCTTCCTTAATGTTTCCATTAAGGAATGCAGTCTTCACATCCATTTGCCATATCTCATAGTCATACCATGCAGCAATGGAAATAAGGATTCTTATGTACTTGAACATTGCGACTGGTAAAAAAGTTTCATCATAGTCAACACCTTGTCTTTGAGTGTAACCTTTTGCAACCAATCGTGCCTTGTAGGTCAGTACCTTACCATCAGGCCCAAGTTTTCTCTTGTAGATCCATTTACACCCAATTGGAACAATTCCATCGGGAGTATCTACTAAAGACCAAACTTGGTTTGTATGCATCGAATCTATTTCCGACTGCATAGCTTCTTGCCATAAATTCGAATCCGCATCAGAAATTGCTTCCTTGAAGTTTCTTGGATCACATCCAATGTCGGGTTCACTTTGATCCCCTTCAAGAAGAAGACCATATCTAATAGGAGGCCTAGAAGTCCTCTCGGATCTTCTAATAATAGGCATGTCTTGTGTTGATTCTTGAGGTATAGGATCGTTATTTCTGTTGGAAAACTGGCGAGTTCCCAGACCAATTACGATTGATACCCGGTGCAGCGGAAGTTTAAAAATTTTTCATGGAACGTTTCCATGGTATGGGTATCAACCGTTCATCGATTGAATTACGTGTGTGTAAAATTTAAATAACAATTAAATAAATTTTACCTCAAATCTCGCAACGAGATTAATGGACACCAACAGAACAATTCTGCTCTTGTTGTCTCTCCCTGGAACCGATGAACGCCTTCAATCAGGTCCACGAACAGAGGTTTAATCCCTCTGATAGATTGCACTAGAAAATCTATCAGAAGTTTTCTGCGAAGAGATTACACGAATCTGATTCGTTATTCCTGACCGCGATTCAAAATCACAGACCGGAATTTTCTCGGGCAGAGCAAAGGGAGGGGACGGCCGATCGGTTTTGAGAGGGTCTAGGGTTTTCGAAATTTGCTCTCAAAATTTATGACCTGTTGTGTGTAATTTCTGTACTGAAATAACTTATTTATAATGCAGGCCACTAACACCTTAGGGCCCATTAGTCATAAGCTGGGGCCCGACAAGCAAAGCCCGCTCGTTCAGAAATTAATATAAAATTCATCGTGACTCCGATTGATGAAACGATTTCACCAATGTGCACAGAAACCATTTCTGCACGTTTTAAAGTCAAAATAAATTTTCCTGAATCCGAATTCAGTGGTTTCCAAAAATGTCCATCCCTATGTCATTTTAGGAAACCCTACTCCCTTACTCTTAATTAAGAAGTCCAACTCCTTAGTTCATTAAATTTAACTCTTTAAATTTAACTATCTCAACGGGGATTAAAACTCCATTACACTGTGTGACCCTCAATGGTTCAGGGATACAGCTAGCCGTGGGCTCACAACTCCTTGTGACTCGGAACAACACTTTCCGACTTGCCCAACGAATCATGGTAAAGCGCCTAGCAACATCGCCCCATGATTCCCTAGGTATCACTGATAGTGCCTACAAGAACCAGTAGATTTTGGTTAGCGTACAGTACGGTCCCTTCATCCATATATCCCGATCGAATCAACAACCATTGGTATATCGAGAGTCGCTCAAGATTCGATAACTATGCAATGCATCTTGAAGATCAAATTAGTGACATCGCATGTGCTACTAAGAAACCATTTCTTAAATCACATCAAGTACTCTGGCCAGAGATTTGTCACACTAATATCTCCTCAGATCGCATAGGATATCCACACTCGCAAGTATGTGGTGAATCCTTGACAACAATGCATTGACTCCTATATGTGTCGTAACTGTACCCAATCTCGACACCTGATGACCCCCTCAGAGTCGGTAAACGAGTCAAAGCACAGTACTAGCATATAGAGTCTCCATGATGTTTCAAGTCGTAAGGACTAATGGTGTACAACCAAAACCGCGGACTTTATCCACTCGATAAGTGATAACCACTTGGAAAGTCCGGATAGGGTAGTTCGACTATTCATCCTATGAATATCCATTTGCATGCTTCGAACATCTCCATGTTCCCTACCAATGAAACGTGGTACTCCGCATCGCAAATGCTAGTCTCAAACTCGAGCGATCCTTATCCTTATTATCGGACGGCTCAATCGACTAGGAACGGTTTTAGAATATACAGTGACTATAAGATGTATTTCATGATAGACATCTCCATGTTCTACCACATCTTACATACACTATAGTATATTCAAGGTCTTTATCAAAACAACAATAGTATATCACAATATAACAATATGAAGTAATATAAAGTCATTGCCATAAAAGTGTAAATAATATTAAACAAAAGATTGTTTATACAAAGAGTCAACAAAGCCCATAGCCACACAGTTGGCTCACTGGGCACCCACTCTTACAATCTCCCACTTGCCCTATAGCCAACTAGTCATACTACGTAGACCCATTGCTTCGCGATGTTTGTCAAACAATGGTCCTGGCAAAGGCTTAGTAAGTGGATCAGCGATATTGTCTGCAGAGGCCACTCGTTCGACACTGATGTCTCCTCTTTCCACAATCTCCCGGATTATGTGGTATTTCCTCAGTACGTGTTTGGATCTTTGATGAGACCTTGGTTCCTTTGCTTGAGCAACGGCACCCGTGTTGTCGCAGTACACCGGGACTGGACCAACAAATTCAGGAATGACGCCCAACTCTTGGACGAAATTCCTCATCCAAACGGCCTCTTTAGCAGCAGCTGATGCTGCAATGTATTCAGCCTCAGTGGTGAATCCGCTGTGGTGTCCTGCTTGGAACTCTTCCAAGAGACAGCACCGCCATTGAGCATGAACACAAATCCAGAGGTTGACTTCGAGTCATCCACATCACTTTGGAAGCTAGAGTCGGTATAGCCTTCCAGTTTGAGTTCTCGTCCTCCATAAACCATGAACATATTCTTAGTCCTTCGCAAGTACTTAAGAATGTCCTTCACGGCTTTCCAATGCATCTGACCAGGATTAGACTGATATCTGCTCGTGACACTCAGAGCAAATGCTACATCCGGTCTGGTAGATATCATCCCATACATGATACTACCTATAGCTGACGCATATGGTACATGTGTCATATTCTCTATCTCTGCATCAGTCTTGGGACACATAGACTTGGATAGAGAAACTCCATGACACATGGGTAGATGTCCTCTCTTGGACCCATCCATTGAAAACCGTTTCAATATGGTATCGATGTAGGTTGATTGAGTGAGTCCTATCATTCTCTTAGATCTATCCCTATAGATCTGTATCCCAAGAATGTAGGATGCCTCACCCAAATCCTTCATCGAAAATCTACCTGATAACCATATCTTTGTTGACTGCAACATCCCTACATCATTCCCAATGAGTAGGATGTCATCAACATAAAGTACTAAGAATGTCACCGCATCCTTAACTACTTTCTTGTACACGCAAGGTTCCTCCGGGTTCTTGATGAAACCAAAGTCTTTAATTGTTTCATCAAATTTCTGGTTCCAACTTCTTGATGCTTGTTTTAGACCATAAATTGATCTCTGAAGCTTGCATACCTTATGCTCGCTTCCCATGGATGTGTACCCCTCAGGCTGCTTCATATAGATTTCTTCCTTAATGTCTCCATTAAGAAAAGCAGTCTTCACATCCATTTGCCATATCTCATAGTCATACCATGCAGCTATGGCAATAAGGATTCTTATGGACTTGAACATTGCAACTGGTGAAAAGGTTTCGTCATAGTCAACTCCTTGCCTTTGAGTATAACCTTTCGCCACCAATCGCGCCTTGTAGGTCAATATCTTACCATCAGGCCCAAGCTTTCTTTTGTAGATCCATTTACACCCTATTGGAACAATTCCATCGGGAGGATCCACTAAAGTCCAGACTTGGTTAGTATGCATCGAATCCAATTCTGACTGCATAGCTTCAAGCCATAAATTCGAATCCGCATCAGAAATTGCTTCCTTGAAGCTTCTTGGATCACATCCAATGTCGGGTTCATCTTGACCCTCTTCAAGAAGAAGACCATATCGAACTGGAGGTCTAGAAGTCCTCTCGGATCTTCTAGGTGCAGGCGTGTCCAGCAATGGTTCCTGAGGTGTGGGATCGTTATTTTGTATTTCGGGTTCTTCTCGAACTTCTTCGAGTTCCATCATCTCGCCTTTCTTATCCAATAAGAATTCCTTCTCCAAGAAGGTGGCATTCCTAGAAACAAACACCTTTGTTTCAGCAGGATAATAGAAATAATATCCGATTGAATTCTTCGGATACCCCACAAAATAACACAAGCTGGATCGACTATCCAACTTATCTCCCACTGTCCGCTTCACGTAAGCAGGACATCCCCAAATCCTCAAGTACGAATACTTAGGAGCTTTGCCATTCCATAACTCGTATGGTGTTTTGTCCACTGCTTTAGTGTGGACGTTGTTCAACAACAATACCGCCGTTTCAAGCGCATAGCCCCAAAACGAAGGTGGAAGCTCAGTGAAGCTCATCATGGATCGAACCATGTCCAACAAAGTTCGATTACGACGCTCCGATACACCATTAAGCTGTGGTGTCATAGGAGGAGTCCACTGAGAGAGAATCCCATTCTCTTTCAGATAGTCCAAAAACTCGGTACTCAAGTATTCTCCACCTCGATCCGATCGAAGTGCTTTAATACTTTTACCTAGCTTGTTTTCTACTTCAGCCCTGAATTCTTTGAACTTTTCAAATGCTTCAGACTTATATTTCATTAAATATAAATACCCATACCTTGAATAATCATCAGTAAAGGTAATGAAGTAGGTGTGGCCATGTTGAGTCCCTACTCTAAATGGACCACAAACATCTGTATGGATCAAATCCAACAGATTTTGACTACGTTCAGGCTTCCCCTTAAAAGGAGATTTAGTCATTTTCCCTTTTAGGCAGGATTCACAAGTAGGTAGAGAGTTAATATCAGACATATCAAACATGCCCTCTCCCACTAGCTTGTTCATCCTCCTTGAGGAAATATGACCTAGTCTAGCGTGCCATAGGTTTGCCGGGTTTTGACTATCGATTTTCCTTTTGTTTGTTGTTGCGGTTTGTCAATACAATTCACTGGAACGTCTTTTAGTTTTAAATTGTATAGATCGTTTTCAAGTTGTCCATTTCCAATTAAACATTCATTCTTGTAAATACTGCAAATCCCATTCACAAAATTACAAGAATAACCATCTCTATCAAGCATAGAAATAGAAATAATGTTTTTAATTAAATCTGGCACAAATAAAACATCTCTCAACAATAATTTAAAACCATTCTGCAAAATCAAACAAACATCTCCAATGGCCGTAGCTTCAACTCTGGAACCATTCCCGAGCCTCAGCTGGGTCTCACCCATTCTAAGCCTGCGACTTCTTGTCATCACCTGCAAATCATTGCAAATGTGAGAACCACATCCGGTATCCAATACCCAAGAAGTTGTATTAAGTGACATGTTTATTTCGATATAGAACATACCCTTTGCAGTTCCCAACTGCTCAAGATACTCCTTGCAGTTGCGCTTCCAATGACCCGGCTTCTTGCAGTAATGGCAAACATCCTTGGATTTTCCATCGTTTGAAGCCTTTGTCTTTTGCTTCTTCTCGGGTTCCACTTTCTTGGGTGGGGCAGAACGTTTCTTGCCCTTCATACTTGGCCCCTTCTTAGCAGAAGATGAGGAGCCCACCAAGAAAGCTGGCTTATCCTTCTTTAGTGTGGATTCATATGTAACGAGCATATTGACCATCTCTTCAAGGGTGGCCTCTATCTTGTTCATATTAAAATTTATCACGAATCCATCAAATGAAGAAGGAAGAGATAGAAGCAGCAAGTCCACATTGAGTTCATGCTCCAACACCAAATCAAGGGTCGCTAACTTCTGTATGAGCCAAATCACTCGTACCCCATGATCACGGACCGAAGTCCCTTCACGCATGCGGCACGTCATCAACTCCTTAACAGTAGAGAACCTTTCAGCCCTCGACTGAGCCCCAAAAAGTTCCTTGAGTTGCGTGTGAATGTCAGCAGCATTCACCGTGTCCTCAAATCGCCTCTGGAGTTCATCAGACATCGAGGCTTGCATATAGCATTTGGTCTTGATGTCATGGTCACACCATGCATCAAGTTTGGCCAATTCCTCCGGACTTATGTCAGCTGGTGCTTCCTTCGGAGGTGCTTTCTCTAACACGTAGAGCATTTTCTCCGAAGTTAAGACAATCTTCAACTTCCGGAACCATTCCGTATAGTTGGCGCCAGTCAGCTTGTTTTGTTCGAGGATCGAGAATAAAGGATTTCGCGAATTCATTGTATGAAATACTGAAAAGGAAAAACAGACATATATCAATGATTGTTTAACAATTTACTAAGACATAAAATAGGCGAATTTAATTTTATGAATCTCACTCCCACTATTTTAACGATTTCACCACCCTCTAGTGAAAACGGGAAACTTTTTCCTTAGTGAGAACATGGAGTCCAATTGACAAACTTATGGTCCCGAATAATATCAGCCAACCATAATTCTCAAAAGGTAGAGCCCAATTGCTTCCAAAGCAACCCCCATGTATTTACCTCATGTCCAATAAGGGCCCAATAATATGACGCCGTTTAAAGTGACATGTCAAGATGACCCATCAATATTAAGTTGTGATGGACGGTCGCCATGTGGATCCCCCAATAATATGAGCCGATCCCATGGGAGTTCCACCCAACTTACAACATTTGTCGATCCAATGTACAGCTTTCCGACGAACGGCCCCCCAATAATATGAGCCGGACCGTATCCGCGGTAGCATCACATACATTGACCGTTGATGGAAGGTAGGAACATTTAAACAATATTTAAATTTCCTTTATTTATCTTGATATAAATTTTAAATCATATTTAAAATGAGGGATTTTATTTATAAAAATATTTGTCTCATCATTTTTAATTTATTGCATGCATTGCCGGATTCACGCAATTTATGTCTAAACATGCATACAATCATAATATCACATATTATATAGGATGATCGATTCCATTTCTAATTGACCCGTGGTTGCCAATCACGGGTCTTAGTCCAATCCTAGGTAATATGCAGTATGCAAATGCAATCCTATTACATATGCTTCCAATTTACATTTCTTCAGTCTTCATTGTCTGCTGGGCCCACCATCTTCAAATCTTGATCTCCCACTAAATCTAATGTATTTACAATTAAATAACAATGACAAGTAGGGGATACATTTTTAGGGGGTGGGAATGGGCTATAAACCAAGCCCACTTTTATTACATATGACATTCATATCGGGCCATAAACCAGGCCCATTAATAAAACCAACAACAATAAAGACAAAATGTAAATTCCTAACATACACCTACAAAATTGGTCATGGCAATCGATCATCCTTATCCAATAACATTTAATTCAAAATTAATTTATTGGATAACATGCTGTGGCAATTCAAATTTAAACAAGATAAAATCATATTTTATATATAAAATCACATTTCACATATAAAATCATATTTTATCTCCATATCAAATAAAATCATATTTTATCTATAAAATCCAATTTTACAAATAAAATCATATTTTATCTAATATATCATAAGATCATATCTTATCATCAATTGTACCAAAATAATTGATTTCAAAATTCAATTTACGGATAAAATATTAAAATTTTCCAAAAATTCAAATTTATCCAAAATCAATTTTAAAATTTACGGACTCGAACAATTCGATCCGAAATCTCGTGAACCAATCAAAAACAATTTTTGACCGGACCAAAAATAAAATTTTAAATATTAAAATTAATAAAAATATAATTTTTCCCGCGGGCCACCCGGGACACTCCCGGGTTGGCCCGCACCCGGGGCGCGGGCCGGGGGCAGCCCGGCTGCCCCCTTAGGGCAGCGCCGAGCGCCGCCCTGCGCAGCGCCCAGCGCTGCGCTGGGCAGCGCCGAGCGCCGCCCCTGGGCAGCGCCGAGCGCTGCCCTGCGCAGCGCCCAGCGCTGCGCTGGGCAGCGCACAGCGCGGCCCTGGGCGGCGCCGTGCGCCGCCCTGGGCGGCGACGGTCGCCGCCTTGGGCGGCGCTGTGCGCCCCCCTTTGGGCGGCGCCGTGCGCCGCCCGGGGCAGCAACAATTGCTGCCCCACCGGGCAGCGATCCAATCGCTGCCCGGGTTTTGCCCCGAAAAAATTTTTTTTTATTAAAAATATTTATTTTGTTTCATAAACCGAGACTCAAAAATTTTGTACAATTGATTATTCAATCGATTGATCTGAGCAACCTGGCTCTGATACCACTGTTGGAAAACTGGCGAGTTCCCAGACCAATTACGATTGATACCCGGTGCAGCGGAAGTTTAAAAATTTTTCATGGAACGTTTCCATGGTATGGGTATCAACCGTTCATCGATTGAATTACGTGTGTGTAAAATTTAAATAACAATTAAATAAATTTTACCTCAAATCTCGCAACGAGATTAATGGACACCAACAGAACAATTCTGCTCTTGTTGTCTCTCCTGGAACCGATGAACGCCTTCAATCAGGTCCACGAACAGAGGTTTAATCCCTCTGATAGATTGCACTAGAAAATCTATCAGAAGTTTTCTGCGAAGAGATTACACGAATCTGATTCGTTATTCCTGACCGCGATTCAAAATCACAGACCGGAATTTTCTCGGGCAGAGCAAAGGGAGGGGACGGCCGATCGGTTTTGAGAGGGTCTAGGGTTTTCGAAATTTGCTCTCAAAATTTATGACCTGTTGTGTGTAATTTCTGTACTGAAATAACTTATTTATAATGCAGGCCACTAACACCTTAGGGCCCATTAGTCATAAGCTGGGGCCCGACAAGCAAAGCCCGCTCGTTCAGAAATTAATATAAAATTCATCGTGACTCCGATTGATGAAACGATTTCACCAATGTGCACAGAAACCATTTCTGCACGTTTTAAAGTCAAAATAAATTTTCCTGAATCCGAATTCAGTGGTTTCCAAAAATGTCCATCACTATGTCATTTTAGGAAACCCTACTCCCTTACTCTTAATTAAGAAGTCCAACTCCTTAGTTCATTAAATTTAACTCTTTAAATTTAACTATCTCAACGGGGATTAAAACTCCATTACACTGTGTGACCCTCAATGGTTCAGGGATACAGCTAGCCGTGGGCTCACAACTCCTTGTGACTCGGAACAACACTTTCCGACTTGCCCAACGAATCATGGTAAAGCGCCTAGCAACATCGCCCCATGATTCCCTAGGTATCACTGATAGTGCCTACAAGAACCAGTAGATTTTGGTTAGCGTACAGTACGGTCCCTTCATCCATATATCCCGATCGAATCAACAACCATTGGTATATCGAGAGTCGCTCAAGATTCGATAACTATGCAATGCATCTTGAAGATCAAATTAGTGACATCGCATGTGCTACTAAGAAACCATTTCTTAAATCACATCAAGTACTCTGGCCAGAGATTTGTCACACTAATATCTCCTCAGATCGCATAGGATATCCACACTCGCAAGTATGTGGTGAATCCTTGACAACAATGCATTGACTCCTATATGTGTCGTAACTGTACCCAATCTCGACACCTGATGACCCCCTCAGAGTCGGTAAACGAGTCAAAGCACAGTACTAGCATATAGAGTCTCCATGATGTTTCAAGTCGTAAGGACTAATGGTGTACAACCAAAACCGCGGACTTTATCCACTCGATAAGTGATAACCACTTGGAAAGTCCGGATAGGGTAGTTCGACTATTCATCCTATGAATATCCATTTGCATGCTTCGAACATCTCCATGTTCCCTACCAATGAAACGTGGTACTCCGCATCGCAAATGCTAGTCTCAAACTCGAGCGATCCTTATCCTTATTATCGGACGGCTCAATCGACTAGGAACGGTTTTAGAATATACAGTGACTATAAGATGTATTTCATGATAGACATCTCCATGTTCTACCACATCTTACATACACTATAGTATATTCAAGGTCTTTATCAAAACAACAATAGTATATCACAATATAACAATATGAAGTAATATAAAGTCATTGCCATAAAAGTGTAAATAATATTAAACAAAAGATTGTTTATACAAAGAGTCAACAAAGCCCATAGCCACACAGTTGGCTCACTGGGCACCCACTCTTACAATTTTGTATCTCGGGTTCTTCTCGAATTTCTTCGAGTTCCATCATCTTGTCTTTCTTATCCAATAAGAACTCCTTCTCCAAGAAGGTGGCATTCCTTGAAACAAACACTTTTGTTTCAGAGGGATGATAGAAATAATATCCGATTGAATTCTTCGGATACCCTACAAAATAGCATAAGGTGGATCGACTATCCAACTTATCTCCCACTGTCTGCTTTACGTAAGCAAGACATCCCCAAATCCTCAAATACGAATACTTAGGAGCTTTGCCATTCCATAACTCATATGGTGTTTTGTCCACTGCTTTAGTATGGACGTTGTTCAACAACAATACCGCCGTTTCAAGAGCATAGCCCCAAAACGAAGGTGGGAGCTCAGTGAAGCTCATCATAGATCGAACCATGTCCAACATGGTTCGATTGCAACGCTTCGAAACACCATTCAGCTGAGGTGTCATAGGAGGAGTCTACTGAGAGAGAATCCCATTCTCTTTTAGATAATCCAAGAACTCGGTACTTAAGTATTCTCCACCTCGATCTGATCAAAGTGCTTTAATACTCTTACCTAGTTTGTTTTCTACTTCAGCCTTGAATTCTTTGAACTTTTAAAATGATTCAGACTTATATTTCATCAAATATAAGTACCCATACCTAGAATAATCATCAGTAAAGGTAATGAAGTAGGTGTGACCAAATTTTGTACCAATACTAAATGGTCCACAAACATCTGTATGGATAAAATCCAATAGATTTTGACTACGCTCTGGCTTCCCTTTGAAAGGAGATTTAGTCATTTTTCCTTTGAGACAGGACTCACAAGTAGGTAGAGAGTTAATATCCGACATATCAAACATGCCCTCTCCCACTAGCTTGTTCATCCTCCTTGAAGATATATGACCTAGCCTAGCATGCCAAAGGTTTGCTGGGTTTTGACTATCAATTTTCCTTTTATTAGTTGTTACCGGTTTATCAACATAATTAATTGGAACGTCTTTTAATTTTAAGTTATATAGATCGTTTTCAAGTTGTCCACATCCAATTAAACATTCATTCTTGTAAATATTGCAAATCTCATTCACAAAATTGCAAGAAAAACCATCTCTATCAAGCATAGAAATAGAAATAATGTTTTTAACCAAATCTGGCACATATAAAACATCTCTCAAAAATAACTTAAAATCATTCTGCAAAATTAAACAAATGTCTCCCACAGCTTTGGCTTCAACTCGAGAACCATTTCCGAGCCTCAGCTGGGTCTCACCCATCCTAAGCTTGCGACTTCTTGTCATCACCCTTCGCAGTTCGCAACTGCTCGAGATATTCCTTGCAGTTATGTTTCCAATGACCGGGTTTCTTGCAGTGATGGCAAACATCCTTGGATTTTTCCATGTTTGAAGTCTTTGTCTTGTTCTTCTTCTCGGGTCCGGTTTTCTTGGATGGGGCAGAACGTTTCTTACCCTTTGTACTTGGCCCCTTCTTAGCAGATGAAGAGGAGCCCACCAAGAGAACCGGTTTATCCTTCTTTAAAGTGGCTTCATAAGTTACAAGCATATTGACCATCTCTTCAAGGGAGGCCTCTATCTTGTTCATATTGAAATTCACCACAAAATCGTCAAACGATGAAGGAAGAGAGAGAAGTAATAAGTCCACATTGAGTTCATGCTCCAATACCAATTCAAGCGTTACCAACTTCTGAATGAGCCAAATCACGCGTACCCCATGATCACGGACCGAAGTCCCTTCATGCATGCGACACGTCATTAACTCTTTTACAGTAGCGAACCTTTCAGCTCTCGATTGAGCCCCAAAAAGTTCCTTGAGTTGTGCGTGAATGTCAGCAGCATTCACGGTATCCTCAAATCGCCTCTGGAGTTCATCAGACATCGAAGCTTGCATATAACATTTGGCCTTGATATCATGGTCCCACCATTTATCAAGTTTGGCCAACTCTTCCGGACTTATATCAGCTGGTGCTTCCTTCGGAGGAGATTTTTCTAACACGTAGAACATATTCTCCGAGGTCAAGACAATCTTCAACTTACGGAACCATTCCGTATAGTTTGCGTCAGTCAGTTTGTTTTGTTCGAGAATAGAGAATAGTGGATTGCGCGAATTCATCTTACTGAAATACTGAAAAGAAACAGACAGTAATCAGTGATTGTTTAATTAATTTACTAAGACATAAAATAAGACGAAATTTATTTTATGAATCTCACTCCCACTATTTTAACGATTTCACTACCCTCAAGTGAAAACGAGAAACATTTTCTTTAGTGGGAACATGGAGTCCAATTGATAAACTATAGTCCCGAATAATATCATCCAACCATAATTTTCAAATGGTAGAGCCCAATTGTTTCCAAAGCAACCTCCATGTTTTTACCTCATGTCCAATAAGGGCCCAATAATATGACGCCGTTTATTGTGACACGTCAAGATGACCCATCAATATTAAGTTGTGATGGACGGTCGCCATGTGGATCCCCAATAATATGAGCCAATCCCATGGGAGTTCCATCCAACTTACAACATGTGTCGATCCAATGTACAGCTTTCCGATGAACGGGCCCCCCCAATAATATAAGCCGAACCGTATCCGCGGGTGGCATCTCATACATTGATCGTTGATGGAAGGTAGGAATATTTAAACAATATTTAAATGCCCTTTTGTTTATCTTGATATCAATTTTAAATCATATTTAAAATGAGGGATTTTAATTTCAAAAATTTGTCTCATCATTTAAAATTTGCATGCTTGCGTGATTCATACAATTTAGTCTAAACATGCATACAATAATAATATCATATATTATTTTAGGATGATCGATTCCATTACTAATCGACCCGTGGTTGCCAATCACGAGTCTAAGTCCAATCCTAGGTAATATGCAAGTATGCAATGCAATCCTATTACATTGAGCTTCCAATTTACATTTTTTCGGTCTTTATTGTCTGTTGGGCCCACCTTTGTCTTCAAATCTTCATCTCCCATTAAGTCTAAAATTTACAATAAATTTCGATGAAAAGCAGGGGATACATATTTAAGGGGTGGGAACGGGCCATAAACCAGACCCGTTTTTATTACATATGACAATTCATATTGGGCCATAAACCAAGCCCATTAATAAATCCAACAACAATAATTAAAACCAAATGTAAACAACCTAACATACACCTATAACATTGGTCATGGCAATCGATCATCCTTATCCAATAATATTTAATTCAAAAATTAATTTATTGGATATCATGCAATGGCAATAAAATTTAAATAGATAAAATCATATTTTATACATAAAATCTTATTTTATATATAAAATCATATTTTATCTAGTTTATCCATAAAATCATATTTTACATATAAAATAAAATTTTATACATAAAATCATATTTTATTATCAATTGTACCAAAATTAATAATTAAAGATTTAATTTATTGGATTAAATTTATAAATTTCCAAAATTCAAAATTTATCCAAAAATTAATTTTCTTAAAAATTTTGGGCTCAAACAATTTTGACCCATTTCCTCGTGGACCAACTGAAACAATGTTTAATCTGGCCAAAAACTGAGCCCGATAACAATTAACGGGCCGAAATTCAAAATTTCAAAAAAAATAAAATTTTAATTTTTCTGGGCTGTCCGGGACGATCCCGGTCAGTCCCCGACATTCGGGCCGGGAGCCCAGCTGCGCGCAGAGCAGCGGCCCCCCAAAAATTAAATATTTTTTTTTTCGTTTTATTTTTCTGAAAAATCGAGGCTTGTACAATTGAATAAATTTTAATCGTAAAATTCGAGAACAACCTGGCTCTGATACCACTGTTGGAACACGTTCGTTCTCCGGATCGAAAAAGAAAGTGATACCCGTTGCAGCGGAAGTTTTAAAATTTTATATGGAACGATTCCATATGGGTATCAAATTCCTACGATTAAAATTGATAACATAAAATTTAAACAATGTAAATTTTACCTTAAAATCTCGAAATGAGATTACGAACACCAACAGATTAAACTGCTCTTGTTGTATATCCCAGGAACTGATGAACGAATGTTTCTTCAATCAGGTCCATGAACAGAAGTTTAATCCCTCTGATAGAATGCACTAGAAAGTCTATCAGAAGTTTCTACGAAGAGAAATAACAGATTTGATCTGTTAAATCAGACTGCAAATTCAGAAATTTGCAGACTGAATTTTCGAACACAGTAGGGGAGAGGGGCGGCCGAAAACCCTAAGAGAGGAGGCTCTAGGTTTTCGAAAATTATGCCTTGTGTTGTATGTAATTTCTGTACTGCAATAATTATTTATAATGTGGGCTGCTAACAGCTTAGGGCCCATTAGTCATAAGTTCAAGCTTGACAAGCAAAGCCCGCATGTTCAGAAATTAATATAAAATTCATCATGACTCAGATTGATAAACCAATTTCACCAATGTGTACAGAAACCATTTCTGCATCTTTTAAAGTCAAGATAAATTTTCTGAATCCGAATTCAGTGATTTCCAAAAATGTCCATCACTATGTCATTTTAGGAAATCTTACTTCCTCTACTCATAAATAAGAAGTCCCACTTCTTTATTCACTAAATTTAACTCTTTAAATTTAATTATCTCAACGGGGATCAAAAATCCATTACTTGTGTGACCCTCAATGGTTCAGGGATACAGCTAGCCGTGGGCTCACAACTCCTTGGGACTCGGAACAACAATTTCCGACTTACCCAACGAATCATGGTATGAGCGTCTAGCAACATCACCCCATGATTCCCTAGGTATCACTGATTGTGCCTACAAGAACCAATAGTTTTGGTTAGCGTACAGTACGGTCCCTTCATCCATATATCCCGATCGAATCAACAACCATTGGTACATCGAGAGTCGTTCGAGATTCGATAACTATGCAATGCATCTTGAAGATCAAATAGTGACATCGCATGTGCTACTAGGAAACCAAGTAACCTAAAACACATCATGTACTCTGGCCAGAGATTCGTCACACTAATATCTCCTCAGATTGCATAGGATATCCACACTCGCAAGTGTACGGTGAATTCTTGACAACAAAGCATCGACTCCTATATGTGTCATAACTGTACCCAATCCCGACACCTGATGACCCTAATAGAGTCGGTAAACGAGTCACAGCACAGTACTAGCATATAGAGTCTCAATGATGTTTCAAGTAATAAGGACTAATGGTGTACAACCAAAACCGCGGACTATATCCACTCGATAAGTGATAACCACTTGGAAAGTCCGAATAGGGTAGTTCGATCATTCATCATATGAATATCCATTTGCATGCTTCGAACATCTCTATGTTCCATACCAATGAAACATGGTACTCGGCATCGCAAATGCTAGTCTCAATCTCGAGCGATCCTTATCCTTATTTGTGGACGGCTCAATTGACTAGGAACTGTTTAGAATATACAGTGAACATAAGATGTGTTTCATGACAGTGATCTCTCTATATTCACTATCTCATCTTACTTTAGTATATTTAAGGTCTTTATCAAAATAGCAACAGTATATCATTATATAATAATAAGATAAAGTGAACACCATTTAAAGAACGTATATTATATTAAACAAATATTGTTTACAAAAAGAGACTCTCAAAACCCTTAGCCACAAGTTGGCTAGCGGGGCATCAACTGTAGGGACCCTTACCCGGATCACCTATTAAACAGAACTTAGGCATGCAATTAACTTAATTAAAACAGATATCAGAATAAAACTGCGGAAACCAATAACATTATACAATCCCAAGTAAAGGAATCTGTAATTATCCAATAATATACAACCAAATCGAATAGCTGTATAAACCCAAACAACAGTAATAAAACCTAGACGAAGCTCCAGCTGGCCAACCACTGACTAGCCCCTCCTGGATCCACCCTCCTCGTCCAATCGCAAACCTGCCCCATGGAATAGGGTGTCCAGAAAATACAGAGTACGAGACGTGAGCATACAACGCTCAGTACGAGAGTATGAGTATACATGCATGCAAAGTGAACTCCCTATAGACTCGAGGTCAAGGATCAGATAACAGAGACAGACCGGGCCCTGGTATGTAGCACGCTGTGCCATCGCTTCAGGAGGTGGCTCCCATACCGAGATAACCGTGGAAACGCCGGACCCAAATCGATGGAAGTCCATCCACTAACAGGATAGGGTACAACCCTACTAACAGACATCTCGAAAGAGATACAGCAAGATGCAAATGAATGCAGCATAATATCATGGCATATAAATCATGCAGTCACATAATACATGCATACTCAGTCAGGATATCTCGAACAGTACTTTCGTACCTCAATACAGTGAAAGCTCTACCAACTCTAGGTCCACGCCTATAGTCTGCTCTACACTGCCAAAAGATACCACTATCATTAAAGTGCTCTAAAAGCCTTAACTAAGCTATTGCATACTCCTAAATATTTATAGGGAGCAAAAGCTATACCTTCGTCCGTCGTTAGCCCTTTGGTGTCGATGCCTCCAGAACTTGGGCACAACTCCGCTACGACTACCGAACGCCTCTCCGACCTCCGGACCAAGCCTAAGAAGACTAGAACAGCTCCAAAAGGACTAGAAAGGAAAGGAGAACTCGGAATTGGCAAATGAAAGTGAAGTCTCGGCCTTCTATTTATAGACAACGATCGGAACTTCCGATCCTTGATCGGAACGTCCGAACCTCGATCGGAACGTCCGATCCTGTCATCGGAGCTTCCGAAGATCCTGATCTGCCACGTGTCAAAATATCACTTGTTGATTCCGGATAGGGGTGATCGGAGCTTCCGGTCCTGATCGGAGCTTCCGATCCGTCCAATACCCAATTCAATTAATTAGCATTAATCCTTTAATTACTCAATTAGGGCACGGGCTACTACATCAACTCTTTCAGCTAAAACATTCTAAACTAGCGCTTTATTTTGCAATATCAAATTATCTTTGTTATGCAACAGATTGCTAGGTGTTCTGATATTTACATGTAAGATACTTCTGAATCAACCAATTATTTAAATAAACTCTTTATTATTGCAAAACCAACAATACTTTGGTAAAAAATACCTGAAGTTTAGTGCTTCATGAGATATCTATTCTCTTCTGTTACTGGGACTGAACTATATTAAGACTAATCAAATGTTTATAGGAAAGACAAGCGCTCATCCAGTCACTCTCAACAAGGGCAGAGTACCTAGAGAATAAAGTAAGCACTTTAACATACTGCCATTATATTTTTGTAATGTGTAGTGATATTATGTTGCAATATGTATGTATTTATTATGTTCTTTGTTAACTTGCCTTATTAGGATCCTACAAGGTTTAGATATTGAAGTTGTGGACTGAAAAAGCGTGACTATATACTTCTCACTGTGTCATGACGGGCACTCTTTTCTTTTCTAAGTTCTCTGCTTAGAATGGTGTTCATGATCTGAATCTTGTATAAGTGATGTGTATAAACTTAAAGATGCAGTTTTGCTTAGAGACGGTCGTTTATAATTTGTACTAGTTTACCTCGGTCACCCCACTCAGTAGTTTTGTTGTTTTCTACAGTAGAAAATACTTCATATAGAAAGAGGCAGATATGTGGTGGACTGAAAATGGAACAAGGGTCTGTGAGCGATATGACATCCAGACAATGCACGCAATGTCAATTCAAGGGATTCGAAGGGGTTACTGAATTTCTTAACATTAGAGTACTTTTCTTAATGATAATTTTATGTCGTAGTTCATGTTCTTTTACTGATAAATATCTTTTTAAGTTTACTTTTCATTTTAATCTATTCATATTTTTTTATGTTTGTTTTTATTTTTAATAATTTACAGTATGGAGATACAAATTAAAGGAAAAAAGATTGTTGCGGCTTTTATGAAAGCTCGGGATGCTAGCTTGTGCTGAAGGAAGGAATCAAAGTTTTTCGAGATTAATGCATAGTTTTTTCCTAGTGTTCATTAAATTAGAATTTGATTATTTTTTTATTTGAATGATTTATAATATTGGAAGACTCTATATTAAATTTTATTTTAAAATTTTTTGAATTTTGAGTGACTTATAATATTGAAAATTTGTGAATTAATATTTTTTTGTTTTTTATTTGAACAAAGACAACGCTTTTTAAAGCGTTGTCTTTACTAGAAAAGACAACGCTTTTTTGAAGCGTTGTCTTTTCCAAATACAACGACACTTAAAAAGCGTTGTCTTCTCCAGAAACGACAACGCTTTTTATAAAAGACAACGCTTAAAAAGAGTTGTCATTTTTAGATACGACAACGGTTTTTAAGTGTTGTCGTTTCACTTAAAAAGCGTTGTCTTTTCCAAAAACGACAACGCTTTTTATAAAAGACAACTCCTAAAAAGCATTGTCATTTTTAGATATGACAACGCTTTTGGAAACGACAACGCTTTTTCCGTGTTGTCTTTGAGCGTGGTCTTTTACAACACTGCCTACGACAACGCTTTTTTGGGGACATTAACAACGCGGAAAAAGTGTTGTCTTTGGCCGTTTTTCTTGTAGTGATGTGTGGATTTAATCTTCTTTGAGGTTGTTGATATGTTTTAGCATTTTCTTTCAAGTGAATTCTATGCGTACAGATTAAAGGATTTATACCTTTTATATCTTGCAAAGTCCATCCAATTGCATTTTTGTGTTTTTTTAAGTAATATTATTAAATCTTCTTCTTGTTTTGGTAAGAGCATAGAAGATATTACAATAGGATATGTTTGATTTTCACCAAGAAAAGCATATTTTAGTTCTTTTGGCAAAGGTTTTAATTCAAGTTTTGGATGATCATCTTCTTTTACTTCTTGAAGTTCATTAATTTCTATAAATAACTTTGATTTAAAAACACTTTCCACTAAACAAACTTCAGATTGTTGATTTAAGTTTTCTTGGTGTATATTTTCTTCCACAATTGTTTCTATTTCATTATCATCTTCATCTTCATTAATAATTGGTTGTTTACATAAGTTGAACACATTAAGTTCTAAAGTCATATTTTCAAAAGATAATTTCATTATTCCATTTCGACAATTAATTAAAGAATTTGAAGTTGCTAGAAATGGACGTCCCAATATTACTGGAATTTCATTATGCACTTCTATTGGTTGTGTATCCAAGACAATAAAATCCACAGGATATATGAATTTATCGACTTTAACTAACACATCTTCTACGATACCTCTAGGTATTTTGATTGACCTATCGGCTAGTAAAAGAGTGACAGATGTAGGTTTTAAATCTCCCAACATAAGTTTTTCATAAACTGAATAAGGAAGTAAATTCACACTTGCTCACAAATCTAACAAAGCTTTTTTAATTTTATTTTTTCCAATAAAACATGAAATTGTTGGACAACTTGGATCTTTATATTTCAAAGTAGAATTATTTTTAATAATAGAACTTACTTGTTCAGTTAAGAATGCTTTCTTCTTTACATGCAATTGTATTTTCACAGTACATAAATCTTTTAAAAACTTTGCATAAGAAGGCACTTGTTTAATAGCATCTAATAATGGAGTATTTATTTTTACTTGTTTAAAAACTTCATAAATATCAGAATCATTTTTTTGTTTTTTATTGTTAACTAATGAATGAGGAAAAAGAACATGTTTATTTGACTCACATATTACTTCAGATAATTTATCATCAACTTTCTTAATCTTAGGACTCAAAGTATCATCTTTCTCGAAAGTATCAAGATTTTCATCCTTACTCTTTGAGTTTAAATGATCTTTGTTTTCATCACTATATGGATCATTAACTATTTTACCACTTCTAAGAGTAATAACAACTTTTACTTGATCAAATTTATCTTGATTTTGATTTTTAGGATTAGGTTGTGGTTGAGATGAAAATTTTCCTTTTTCATGAATATTAAGTGCAGATGCAAATTTTGCAAGAGTTTCTTTCAAATCATTCATAGATTGAATGTTTTGAATATTGATAGACTCTTGCTTTTGAATGTATGCATGAATTTCATCTTCAAAATATTTTCTTGGAGGTGGGATATAAGGAACATAACCTTGATGATTTTGGTTATTTTGAAAAGGTTGTTGTGAAGGTTGTGCATTATTATCGTTCCTCCAACTAAAATTAGGATGATTTCTCCAACCAGGATTATATGTTTGTGAAAAAGGATCTAATGTTGGTTTTTTAAAATTGTTAACATAATTGGCTTGTTCATGGAGACATTATTTAAATAAAGGCAAAGTAGGACAATTTTTTGTAAGATGATCATGTGTCACACATATATGACAAACAATTTCTTGAACACTTTTTAATTGATCACTCTTTTTCATTTCTAATGACTCAATTTTTCGTGCTAAAGATGCAAGTTTGGCTTGAATACCTACATCATCTTTAAGATGGTAAATACCAACCCCATTTGTTGAATTATTGGTTTTACTTGGTGGTTCAATTGAGCCTATATTATCCCAATTTTGAGTATTTTCTACTAATGACTCCAAATATTCCATAGCTTCATTTGGGTTTTTATCTTCAAAAGTTCCATTACACATGAATTCTATCATTTGTCTATCTTTAGGTATTAAACCTTCATAAAAGTGAGAAACTATCCTCCGTATTTCAAAATCATGATGTGGGCATGTATTAAGTAACTCTTTATATCTATCCCAACATTGATAAACTGTTTTTCCTTGTTTTTGAGAAAAAGTTGTAATTTGTCTTTTAAAAGAGTTTGTTCTGTGGGAAGGGAAAAACTTTTTTAGAATATGTTGTTGCATTTCTTCCCATGATCTTATTGAACTTGATCTCAAATTTTGCAACCATGTTTTAGCTTTATCTTTTAAAGAAAAAGGGAAAAGCTTTAATCGAACAATATCCATGCTGAAATTTTGATCATTATAAGTGTTGCAAACCTCCTCAAATTCTTTTAAATGCAAATATGGATTTTCATAATCTAGACCATTAAAATTTGGTAAAAGTTGAATGATTTGTGGCTTAAAATTGAAATTAGACGCATCAGGAGGAAAAACTAAACAAGATGGTGTACTAGTTCTTATTGGATTCATATGGTGCCTAAGTGTTCTTGGTTGTTCATGTTCTTGATTATTATTATTATTATCATCTTGATTATTAGAATTATCCTCCATGTTTAAAATATTTTTAGATACTCGAACAAGTCTACCACTTTGTTTACGACTCCAAACAATCATACAATTAAAAACAACATACTATTTACATAAGTAACATAAATAACAAAAATTAAACTTAATTTATACCTCCCCGTCAATGGCGCCAAAAACTTGCTACAACTTAAATTGTAATTCATCCAAATGTAGGTTGTCTGCAAGTAATATACTCGTGAGTACGAGATTGATCCACGGAGAGGATGTTGTAAGTTTAATTTTAGCAATGATATATTATAGATGAAAATATTATTATAAAACTTCAAATACACAAATTATAAAATTGTCAAGGCTTCAAAGGTTCATTGTTGGTTTATTTAAGATTGTTTAACAAAAATAAATAAAAGAAACTAAAATAAGAATAAACATAAAAGAACAATGAAATATTTAAACAAAAATATCATATAATATAGTTCCCACTATATTAAATTCAGATTAACCGATATTTAATACATGGTACCCATAATATATATATAAATGCATAAATATAAACATAAAAGAACAATTAAATATTTAAACAAATATATCATATAATATAATTCTCACTATATTAATATCAGATTAACCGATAATTAATATATGGTACCCATAATATATATATAAGTGCATAAATATAAATTTACATAAAAGTAAATGTTAGATCAAATAACAATATATTATTTAGAACAATCGGCTGAGCCACGCTATTGTCTAAATAATATATATGACTTTATTATAAATTGATACATATATTTATATTATATAATTATTTTAGTATTTATTGTATCGTATTAGACAACAAATCAAGGTAACCACATTCAAGGTACCAAGTATTTGATGTAAATAGATAACAATAAATCATCCAAATTATACCTACAAATAAAGATCAATTAGTAAAATAAAATAAAAAATAGAAAACGAAAGAATATACAAAATATAAACAATCTTACTTGACCAACAATGAAACCTTTTCACATTGATATAAAAGGATTTAGCTAGCCATGAACATAAGACTCAAGAGTAAGGATAAAAGAAATTTCATACTTAAACTTGGAGAAATATGAACACTCAAACTCTTATTCTTACACACACAATATTTATTTTACATGTGAGGAATTTCTCTACACCTTTGCACACTACAAAGCTTGTACAACACATCTATTTATAGGCCAAATGAGAGCAAGAGTCCAAGGCTCATTAAATGTGGAATAGTAAAGTTGGTGGGTGCTTGTCTCCTTGAATGTCAATACCATGACCCAACTTTAATTGTCATGTTTGATGCCTTAGACCATCGATTCATTATTTCCATTCAACATAGAACACGTAGGATATTTTGTGTAGATGTGTTGGAACATATAATTCACCTCTTTTGGGTAAAAATTGAAATAGTTATGATATTTTTACTACAAGCTGGTCATAGTAAAAGTAAATCTGTCTCCATTTTGATGTTTGAATATTTTGATCATTTTAATGAGGTTTTTGGAATTTCTTGTCTTCTACAAAGTTGAAGATGCCTCTTTTGTGATTCTAAAGGATTTGAGATTACTCCAATATGACCTTTGTAGCTTGAGTAATTTTATTTTTACCAAACCTGCGCAAAACATAAAATATAACTTTTTTAGTAAAATATTTAAATATAAACACATAACACTAAAATAATACAACTTCATAATTTTAATGAAACTTTAATTTTAAAACAAACTTTTTAACATATAAATAATTAAAAATTTTAAGTTTCATCAACAGATCCGCATAGAACCATCCTTCTTCCGAATAAAAAGAACAGGAGCACCCCAAGGCGATACACGAGGTCTGATGTATCCCTTGGCAATCAAGTCCTCAAGCTGCTCCTTCAACTCTCTCAGTTCAATAGGTTTCATATGATAAGGAGCTTTGGAAATAGGTTGAGTACCTGGCACTAAGTCGATGCTGAATTTGATCTCTCGAATAGGCGGCAATCCAGGAACATCTTCCGGGAACACATCAGCAAAATCTCTAACCACTGGTATATCAACCAATTCAAGGCTAGATTTAAGTACATCAACTGTATACACCAAAAATCCTTCTGCACCTATCTGCAACAAACGAGTCATAGATAACACTGAAATCAAAGGAATTCTAGATCGAGAATACTTACCAAAGAATTTCCACTCGTCTGCCATTTCAGGTCTGAACCTGACAACTTTCAGAAAACAATCGAATTTTGCCCTGTACTTGGTTAAATATCTATACCGACTATACAATCAAAATTTGACAGTCCAAGCACAATACAGTCGAACTCTAACAGATTCCCCTCAAAACAGAGTTCACAGTTCCTGAATATTCGGACAGAAACAATTCCTCCACCCAAAGGTGAAGTAACAACTACTACAGTAGGTAACAACTCAGTAGGCAAAACATGCAATAACACAAATTTCTCAGAGATAAAGGAATGAGAAGTACCTGTATATATCAAAACATGAGAACAATAACCGAAAATCGAACAATTACCTGCTATAACATCATCTGGTGTTGCCTGTGCCTGATCCTCTGTCAAAGCAAAGACTCGTTCTTGCTGTCTTGGAGGCTGGTTCGCACTAGAGTTACCTCTCTGTCGATTCTGATGCTGAGGCTGGAAAGAGTGCACTGCAGAAGACTGCCTCTCAGGCTGAGCTATAGGTCGAGATGAACTTCCACTCTGAGCTCGATCTCTGTTACGCTGAGGGCACACCTTAGAAAAGTGTCCCGGTTGCTGACAGGTGTTGCAGTTACAAAAGACTCCCACACACTGATCTGGTGAGTGCCTACCTCCACACTTGATACAATACAAAGATGATGATCCAGAACTCTGTCCTGAACCGAACTGCTTGGAACCACTGAAACTAGAAGAACTGTTCCCTTGCCTCTTGAACTGTTTCCCTCTTGCTTTGTACTGATCTCTTCTGTTTCCCCCACTGTTTCCACCTTCATACCTCTGCTGTTGGTTCTGAAACTGAGGTGACTGATTCTGATACTGAGATGGTTGGTTCTGAAACTACCTCTGCTGCTGAGACACCATCTGATTACCTCTCTACCTCCACAAGCCTGCTTCTGCTCCCTTTGCGTGATTCATGGCATACGCAAAGTTAACTGGCCTAGCAGTGTTCACCAACATAAAGATGTCGGGATATAAGCCGTTGATAAACTGATCGGCTTTGGCTTCTTCACTGTCGGCAATGTGCGGGGCAAAACGCAACAAGCTGTCAAACTTGGCTACGTACTCCTCGATGTTCAGATTCCCTTTCCTCAGATTGGCAAGCTCTGCTCCTTTGTCCTTCCGGTACGAAACAGAGAAAAACCGCTTATAAAACTCAGTTTTGAAAAGATACCAATTGACAACTGTACCTCTGTTCTCCATGGATCTCTTGGTTGTGATCCACCAGTTCTTGGCAACACCACGGAGCTGATGAATGACTAACCTAGTTCGGCGGTCATCTATGTAATCAATGGAATCGAACAACTGATCAATGTCATCCAACCAACTCTCACAGTCAACTGGATTTTTTGTACCCTACAACGAGGGCGGATTAAACGACTGAATCCTCTTCAGAAAGGTTTCCATCGGTGTCGCTGTAGCATCCAACTGATCAACTTCAGTGCTAGCTTGCTCAGTCGCAGGAATAACTGGCGGTGTGTTTCTGTTTATCACTCGACGAGGACCCATCTGATAATCAAAGTTTAGGACACAAGATACCTCAATCGCTACAATACGGTGCCCTTACAACCTCTTGGAATACCGGATACCCGCCGATAACAAAAACAGTTATATCTCAAGTAGTTCATGCTTTATAATTTAGATCACACAATCATGTAAGTCAATTAATTCTCAATTAATAAAGCATGCTCGCATGGTATTAATTAAAAAATTAAATAAAAACATCAAACACATGCGAGGAGCCAATACATGCGGACTCGAACTACCCCGCTCACTCTATGTCAACCAAGAATCATAACTCTCTGATACCACTTAATGTGAGACCTCGGTTCTAAACATCAAACTAAACTCGGATTGAACAATAAAATAAGCAAACAAGATCCAACCTTTAAAAGTAATGAAAATATTTTTTTTTTAAAGATCTTCGCTCGAGCGGCAAGACATGCCCGCTCGAGCAAGCAATGTTCTGCCCGCCTACCAAGAAACTCTCGCTCGAGCAGGGAATCACCCTCGCTCGAGCGAGCAGGGTTCTGCCTCGCACACAGAAAAACGCTCGCTCGAGCGAGCACCAACTGCCGCTCGAGCGAGACCAAAACTGAGTAAATAAAACAGCAATTAGCTCAACCAATCCAATATAAAACCGATCCATTCTCAACATGCATACATGACCAAAACGACATTCAAACATAACATGGTTCATAAAACATGTAACGACAACCTTCAGTCCACGATACTCGCAGGATCGATACAACAGAAACGACGAGTTCGAATCTAAACATGCTATAAAACATAAACTAGATTGGCATGCTGATTCGACTTCTAAACCGAGTCTCACTTCTACTTCTTGCCCTCAAAGCTAACCATGCCTCTTCTGACTTGATCCTGCCCCTCCTGTTTGTTGGAACACGGTCGTTCTTCGGATCGAAAAAAAATGATACCCAGTTGCAACGGAAGTTTTAAAATTTTATATGGAACGATTCCATATGGGTATGAAATTCCTACGATTAAAATTGATAACATAAAATTTAAACAATGTAAATTTTACCTTAAAATCTCGAAACGAGATTATGGACACCAACAGATTAAACTGCTCTTGTTGTATATCCAAGGAACTGATGAACGAACGTTTCTTCAATCAGGTCCACGAACAGAAGTTTAATCCCTCTGATAGACTACAATAGAAAGTCTATCAAAAGTTTATACGAAGAGAAATAACAGATTTGATCTGCTAATTCAGACTGCAAATTCGAAATTTGCAGGCTGAAAAATCTCAAAGACAGAGGGAAGGGGGGCAGCCGAAACTAGAGAGAAACTCTCTATGGTTTTCGAAAATTTATGCCTTGTGTTGTGTGTAATTTCTGTACTGCAATAACTTATTTATAATGTGGGCTGCTAACAGCTTAGGGCCCATTAGTAATAAGTTTAAGTCTGACAAGCAAAGCCCGCATGTTCAGAAATGAATATAAAATTCATCGTGACTCAGATTGATAAACCAATTTCACCAATGTGTACAGAAACCATTTCTGCATCTTTTAAAGTCAAGATAAATTTTTTGAATCCGAATTCAGTGATTTCCAAAAATGTTTATCACTATGTCATTTTAGGAAATCTTACTCCCTCTACTCATAAATAAGAAGTCCCACTTCTTTATTCACTAAATTTAACTCTTTAAATTTAATTATCTCAACGGGGATCAAAAATCCATTACTTGTGTGACCTTCAATGGTTCAGGGATACAGCTAGCCGTGGGCTCACAACTCCTTGTGACTCGGAACAACAATTTCCGACTTACCCAACGAATCATGGTAAGAGCGCCTAGCAACATTGCCCCATGATTCCCTAGGTATCACTGATAGTGCCTGCAAGAACCAATAGATTTTTGTTAGCGTACAGTACGGTCCCTTCATCCATATATCCCGATCGAATCAACAACCATTGGTACGTCGAGAGTCGTTCGAGATTCGATAACTATGCAATGCATCTTGAAGATCAAATAGTGACATCGCATGTGCTACTAGGAAACCAAGTAACCTAAAACACATCATGTACTCTGGCCAGAGATTCGTCACACTCTCCTCAGATTGCATAGGATATCCACACTCGCAAGTGTGCGGTGAATCCTTGACAATAAAGCATCGACTTCTATATGTGTCATAACTGTACCCAATCCCGACACCTGATGACCCTAATAGAGTCGGTAAACGAGTCAAAGCACAGTACTAGAATATAGAGTCTCAATGATGTTTCAAGTAATAAGGACTAATGGTGTACAACCAAAACCGCGGACTATATCAACTCGATAAGTGATAACCACTTGAAAAGTCCGAATAAGGTAGTTCGATCATTCATCATATGAATATCCATTGCATGCTTCGAACATCTCTATGTTTCATACCAATGAAACGTGGTACTCGGCATCGCAAATGCTAGTCTCAATCTCGAGCGATCCTTATCCTTATTTGTGTACGACTCAATTGACTAGGAACTGTTTAGAATATACAGTGAACATAAGATGTGTTTCATGACAGTGATCTCTCTATATTCACTATCTCATCTTACTTTAGTATATTCAAGGTCTTTATCAAAATAGCAACAGTATATCATTATATAATAATAAGATAAAGTGAATGTCATTTAAAGAACGTATATTATATTAAACAAATATTGTTTACAAAAAGAGACTCTCAAAGCCCTTAGCCACAAGTTGGCTAGCGGGGCATCAACTCTTTCAATATCCCACTTGCCCTAAAGCCAACTAGTCATACTACGTAGTCCCATTGCTTTGCGATGTTTGTCAAATAATGGTCCTGGCAATGGCTTAGTAAATGGATCAGCGATATTGTCTGCAGAGGCCACTCTCTCGACAGTGATGTCTCCTCTTTCCACGATCTCCCGGATGATGTGGTATTTCCTCAGTACGTGTTTGGATCTTTGATGAGACCTTGGTTCCTTTGCCTGAGCAATGGCGCCCGTGTTGTCACAGTACACCGGGACTGGACCAACAGCTTCAGGAATAACGCCCAACTCTTGGACGAAATTCCTCATCCAAACGGCCTCTTTAGCAGCAGCTGATGCCGCAATGTATTCTGCCTCAGTGGTGGAATCCGCTGTGGTGTCCTGCTTGGAACTCTTCCAAGAGACAGCACCGCCATTGAGCATGAACACAAATCTAGAGGTTGACTTCGAGTCATCCACGTCACTTTGGAAGCTAGAGTCGGTATAGCCTTCCAATTTCAGTTCTCTTCCTCCATAAACCATGAATACATTCTTAGTTCTTCTCAAGTACTTAAGAATATCCTTCACGGCTTTCCAATGCATTTGATCGAGATTGGCTTGATATCTGCTCGTGACACTCAGAGCAAATGCCACATCCGGTCTGGTAGATATCATCCCATACATGATACTCCCTATGGCTGACGCATATGGTATGTGTGTCATTTTCTCTATCTCTTCGTCAGTCTTGGGACACATAGACTTGGATAGAGAGACTCCATGACACATAGGTAGATGTCCTCTCTTGGACTCATCCATTGAAAACCTTTTCAATATAGTGTCGATGTAGGTAGCTTGAGTAAGTCCTATCATTCTCTTAGATCTATCTCTATAGATCTGTATCCCTAGAATATAGGATGCCTCACCCAAATCCTTCATAGAGAATCTACCTGACAACCATATCTTTGTTGACTGCAACATCCCTACATCATTCCCAATGAGTAGGATGTCATCAACATAAAGTACTAAGAATGTTACCGCATCCTTAACTACTTTCTTGTACACACATGGTTCCTCCGGGTTCTTGATGAAACCAAAATCCTTTATTATTTCATCAAATTTCTGGTTCCAACTTCTTGATGCCTGTTTGAGACCATAGATTGATCTCTGAAGCTTACATACCTTATGCTCGCTTCCCATGGATGTGAATCCCTCGGGCTGCATCATATAGATCTCGTCCTTAATGTTTCCATTAAGGAATGCAGTCTTCACATCCATTTGCCATATCTCATAGTCATACCATGCAGCAATGGCAATAAGGATTCTTATGGACTTGAACATTGCGACTGGTGAAAAAGTTTCATCATAGTCAATACCTTGTCTTTGAGTGTAACCTTTTGCAACCAATCGTGCCTTGTAGGTCAGTACCTTACCATCAGGCCCAAGTATTCTCTTGTAGATCCATTTACACCCTATTGGAACAATTCCATCGGGAGGATCTACTAAAGACCAAACTTAGTTTGTATGCATCGAATCTAGTTCCGAATGCATAGCTTCAAGCCATAAATTCGAATCCGCATCAGAAATTGCTTCCTTGAAGTTTCTTGGATCACATCCAATGTCGGGTTCACTTTGATCCCCTTCAAGAAGAAGACCATATCTAATAGGAGGCCTAGAAGTCCTCTCGGATCTTCTAATAATAGGCGTGTCTTGTGTTGATTCTTGAGGTATAGGATCGTTATTTTGTATCTCGGGTTCTTCTCAAATTTCTTCGAGTTCCATCATCTTGCCTTTCTTATCCAATAAGAACTCCTTCTCCAAGAAGGTGGCATTCCTTGAAACAAACACTTTTGTTTCAGTGGGATGATAGAAATAATATCCGATTGAATTCTTCGGATACCTACAAAATAACATAAGGTGGATCGACTATCCAACTTATCTTCCACTGTCTGCTTTACGTAAGCAGGACATCCCCAAATCCTCAAGTACAAATACTTAGGAGCTTTGCCATTCCATAAATCGTATGGTGTTTTGTCCACTGCTTTAGTGTGGACGTTGTTCAACAACAATACCGCCGTTTCAAGAGCATAGCCCCAAAACAAAGGTGGGAGCTCAGTGAAGCTCATCATAGATCGAACCATGTCCAACAAGGTTCGATTGCGACGCTCCGAAACACCATTCAACTGAGGTGTCATAGGAGGAGTCCACTGAGAGAGAATCCCATTCTCTTTTAGATAATCCAAGAACTCGTTACTTAAGTATTCTCCACCTCGATCTGATCGAAGTGCTTTAATACTCTTACCTAGTTTGGTTTCTACTTCAGCCTTGAATTCTTTGAACTTTTAAAATGATTCAGACTTATATTTCATCAAATATAAGTACCCATACCTAGAGTAATCATCAGTAAAGGTAATGAAGTTGGTGTGACCAAATTTTGTACCAATACTAAATGGTCCGCAAACATCTGTATGGATCAAATCCAATAGATTTTGACTACGCTCTGGCTTCCCTTTGAAAGGAGATTTAGTCATTTTTCCTTTGAGACAGGACTCACAAGTAGGTAAAGAGTTAATATCAGACATATCAAACATGCCCTCTCCCACTAGCTTGTTCATCCTCCTTGAAGAAATATGACCTAGCCTAGCATGCCAAAGGTTTGCTGGGTTTTGACTATCAATTTTCCTTTTATTTGTTGTTACCGGTTTATCAACATAATTAATTGGAACGTATTTTAATTTTAAGTTATATAGATCATTTTCAAGTTGTCCACATCCAATTAAACATTCATTCTTGTAAATATTGCAAATCTCATTCACAAAATTGCAAGAAAAACCATCTCTATCAAGCATAGAAATAGAAATAATGTTTTTAACCAAATCTGGCACATATAAAACATCTCTCAAAAATAACTTAAAATCATTCTGCAAAATTAAAAAAATGTCTCCCACAGCTTTGGCTTCAACTCGAGAACCATTTTCGAGTCTCAGCTGGGTCTCACTCATCTTAAGCTTGCGACTTCTTGTCATCAC
Organism: Henckelia pumila; assembly: GCF_033568475.1. Classification (NCBI taxonomy): domain Eukaryota; kingdom Viridiplantae; phylum Streptophyta; class Magnoliopsida; order Lamiales; family Gesneriaceae; genus Henckelia; species Henckelia pumila. The sequence continues at coordinate 114,791,310 of NC_133122.1, read as the reverse complement.
CTGCAAATCATTGCAAATGTGAGATCCACATCCGGTATCCAATACCCAAGAAGTAGTATTAAGTGAAACATTTATTTCAATATAAAACATACCCTTCGCAGTTCGCAACTGCTCGATGTTGGAGAACGCGGCGATCAGATCAATTTGATTGATACCCGGTGCAGCGGAAGTTTAAAATTTTATATGGAACGATTCCATAATGGGTATCAACCTTACGATTAAATTGTGTGTGTGTAAAAATTAAATAACGATTATAAAATTTTTACCTTTAATCTCGAATCGAGATTTTGGACACCAACAGATTTCTCTGCTCTTGTTGTATATCCCTGGAACTGATGGACGAACTGTTCTTCAATCAGGTCCACGAACGGATATTTAATCCCTCTGATAGATTGCACTAGAAAATCTATCAGAAGTTTCTACGAAGAGATTAACGAATTTGATCCGTTAAACCAGACTGTAATTCAAAATCACAGGCTGGATTTTACCGAGTAGAGAGGGAAGGGGGCGGCCACTATTGATAGAAAATACTTAGGTTTTCGAAAATTGTGACCTGTTGTATGTAATTTATGTACTGCAATAACTTATTTATAATGTAGGCCACTAACAGCTTAGGGCCCATTAGTCATAAGTTCAAGCCCGACAAGCAAAGCCCGCATGTTCAGAAATTAATATAAAATTCATCGTGACTCCGATTGATAAACCGATTTCACCAATGTGCACAGAAACCATTTCTGCACCTTTTAAAGTCAAGATAAATTTTTTTGAATCCGAATTCAGTGATTTCCAAAAATGGCCATCCCTATGTCATTTTAGGAAATCTTACTCCTCTACTCTTAAATAAGAAGTCCTACTTCCTCGTTCATTAAATTTAACTCTTTAAATTTAACTATCTCAACGGGGATTAAAAATCCATTACTCTGTGTGACCCTCAATGGTTCAGGGATACAGCTAGCCGTGGGCTCACAACTCCTTGTGACACGGAACAACAATTTCCGACTTGCCCATCGAATCATGGTAAGAGCGCCTAGCAACATCGCCCCATGATTCCCTAGGTATCACTGATAGTGCCTACAAGAACCAATAGATTTTGGTTAGCGTACAGTACGGTCCCTTCATCCATATATCCCGATCGAATCAACAACCATTGGTATATCGAGAGTCGCTCGAGATTTGATAACTATGCAATACATCTTGAAGATCAAATAGTGACATCGCATGTGCTACTAAGAAACCATTTCTTAAATCACATCATGTACTCTGGCCAGAGATTCTTCACACTAATATCTCCTCAGATCGCATAGGATATCCACACTCGCAAGTATGTGGTGAATCCTTGACAACAATGCATCGACTCCTATATGTGTTGTAACTGTACCCAATCCCGACACCTGATGACCCCAATAGAGTCGGTAAACGAGTCAAAGCAAAGTACTAGCATATAGAGTCTCAATGATGTTTCAAGTAGTAAGGACTAATGGTGTACAACCAAAACCGCGGACTATATCCACTCGATAAGTGATAACCACTTGGAAAGTCCGGATAGGGTAGTTCGATCATTCATCATATGAATATCCATTTACATGCTTCGAACATCTCTATGTTCCTTACCAATGAAACGTGGTACTCTGCATCGCAAATGCTAGTCTCAAACTCGAGCGATCCTTATCCTTATTATCGGACGGCTCAATCGACTAGGAACAGTTTAGAATATACAGTGACTATAAGATGTGTTTCATGATAGACATCTCCATGTTCTACCACATCTTACATACACTATAGTATATTCAAGGTCTTTATCAAAACAATAATAGTATATCACAATATAACAATATGAAGAAAGATAAAGTCATTGCCATTAATAAAAGTGTAAATAATATTAAACAAAAGATTGTTTATACAAAGAGTCATCAAAGCCCTTAGCCACAAGTTGGCTCACCGGGCACCCACTCTTTCACTCGAGATATTCCTTGCAGTTACGTTTCCAATGAACGGGTTTCTTGCAGTGATGGCAAACATCCTTGGATTTTTCCATGTTTGAAGTCTTTGTCTTGTTCTTCTTCTCGGGTCCGGTTTTCTTGGATGGGGCAGAACGTTTCTTACCCTTTGTACCTGGCCCCTTCTTAGCAGATGAAGACGAGCCCACCAAGATAACCGGTTTATCCCTCTTTAAAGTGGCTTCATAAGTTACATGCATATTGACCATCTCTTCAAGGGAGGTCTCTATCTTGTTCATATTGAAATTCACCACAAAACCGTCAAACGATGAAGGAAGAGAGAGAAGTAATAAGTCCACATTGAGTTCATGCTCCAATACCAATTCAAGCATTACCAACTTCTGAATGAGCCAAATCACGCGTACCCCATGATCACGGACCGAAGTCCCTTCACTCATGCGACGCGTCATTAACTCTTTTACAGTAGCGAACCTTTCAGCTCTCGATTGAGCCCCAAAAAGTTCCTTGAGTTGTGCGTGAATGTCAGCAGCATTCACGGTATCCTCAAATCGCCTCTGGAGTTCATCAGACATCGAAGCTTGCATATAGCATTTGGCCTTGATATCATGGTCCCACCATTTATCGAGTTTGGCCAACTCTTCCGGACTTATATCAGCTGGTGCTTCCTTCGGAGGAGATTTTTCTAACACGTAGAACATCTTCTCCGAGGTCAAGACAATCTTCAACTTACGGAACCATTCCGTATAGTTTGCGCCAGTCAGTTTGTTTTGTTCGAGAATAGAGAATAGTGGATTGCGCGAATTCATCTTAATGAAATACTGAAAAGAAACAGACAGTAATCAGTGATTTTTTAATTAATTTACTAAGACATAAAATAAGGCGAAATTTATTTTATGAATCTCACTCCCACTATTTTAACGATTTCACTACCCTCAAGTGAAAACGAGAAACATTTTCTTTAGTGGGAACATGGAGTCCAATTGACAAACTATAGTCCCGAATAATATCAGCCAACCATAATTTTCAAATGGTAGAACCCAATTGCTTCCAAAGCAACCTCCATGTTTTTATCTCATGTCCAATAAGGGCCCAATAATATGACGCCGTTTATTGTGACACGTCAAGATGACCCATCAATATTAAGTTGTGATGGACGGTCGCCATGTGGATCTCCAATAATATGAGCCAATCCCATGGGAGTTCCATCCAACTTACAACATGTGTCAATCCAATGTACAGCTTTCCGACGAACGGGCCCCCCCAATAATATAAGCCGGACCGTATCCGCGAGTAGCATCTCATACATTAATCATTGATGGAAGGTAGGAACATTTAAACAATATTTAAATGCCCTTTTGTTTATCTTGATATCAATTTTAAATCATATTTAAAATGAGGGATTTTAATTTCAAAAATTTGTCTCATCATTTAAAATTTGTATGCTTGCGGGATTCATACAATTTAGTCTAAACATGCATACAACAATAATATCATATATTATTTTAGGATGATCGATTCCATTACTAATCGACCCGTGGTTGCCAATCACGAGTCTAAGTCCAATCCTAGGTAATATGCAAGTATGCAATGCAATCCTATTACATTGAGCTTCCAATTTACATTTCTTCGGTCTTTATTGTCTGCTGGGCCCACCTTTGTCTTCAAATCTTCATCTCCCACTAAGTCTAAAATTTACAATAAATTTCGATGACAAGCAGGGGATACATATTTAAGTGGTGGGAACGGGCCATAAACCAGGCCCACTTTTATTACATATGACAATTCATATTGTGCCATAAACCAGGCCCATTAATAAATCCAACAGCAATAATTAAAACCAAATGTAAACAACCTAACATACACCTATAATATTGGTCATGGCAATCGATCATCCTTATCCAATAATATTTAATTCAAAAATTAATTTATTGGATATCATGCAATGGCAATAAATATAAATAGATAAAATCATATTTCATACATAAAATCTTATTTTATATATAAAATCATATTTTATCTAGTTTATCCATAAAATCATATTTTACATATAAAATCCAATTTTATACATAAAATCATATTTTATTATCAATTGTACCAAAATTATTAATTTTATAAAATCTAATTTAATGGATAAAATTTATAAATTTTCCAAAAATTCAAATTTATCCAAAAATCAATTTTTAAAATTTCGGACTCAAACAATTTGATCCGATGCCTCGTGGACCAATCTAAAACAATTTTCAATCGGACCAAAAAACTGAAATTTCAAAAATTTCAAAAAATCAAAAAATTAAATTTTAAAATTTCCGGACTGCCCGGGACAATCCCGGGCAGCCCGGCCTCCACGTGGGACAGGGCTGCCCACGTGGAGGTGGGCAGCCAATCGCTGCCCGATTTCCCTGGAATTTAATTTAAAATTTTCGTTTTATTTATCTGAAAAATCTAGGCCGGTACAATCGAATAAATTTTAATCGTAAAATCCGAGAACAACCTGTCTCTGATACCACTGTTGGAACACGGTCGTTCTCCGGATCGAAAAAAAATGATACCCGTTGCAATGGAAGTTTTAAAATTTTATATGGAACGATTCCATATGGGTATGAAATTCCTACGATTAAAATTGATAACATAAAATTTAAACAATGTAAATTTTACCTTAAAATCTCGAAACGAGATTATGGAGACCAACAGATTAAACTGCTCTTGTTGTATATCCAAGGAGCTGATGAACGAACGTTTCTTCAATCAGGTCCACGAACAAAAGTTTAATCCCTCTGATAGACTACAATAGAAAGTCTATCAGAAGTTTCTACGAAGAGAAATAACAGATTTGATCTGCTAATTCAGACTGCAAATTCGAAATTTGCAGACTGAAAAATCTCAAAGACAGAGGGAAGGGGGGCGGCCGAAACTAGAGAGAAACTCTCTAGGGTTTTCGAAAATTTATGCCTTGTGTTGTGTGTAATTTCTGTACTGCAATAACTTATTTATAATGTGGGCTGCTAACAGCTTAGAGCCCATTAGTCATAAGTTTAAGCTTGACAAGCAAAGCCCGCATGTTCAGAAATGAATATAAAATTCATCGTGACTCAGATTGATAAACCAATTCCACCAATGTGTACAGAAACCATTTCTGCATATTTTAAAGTCAAGATAAATTTTCTGAATCCGAATTCAGTGATTTCCAAAAATGTCCATCACTATGTCATTTTAGGAAATCTTACTCCCTCTACTCATAAATAAGAAGTCCCACTTTTTTATTCACTAAATTTAACTCTTTAGATTTAATTATCTCAACGGGGATCAAAAATCCATTACTTGTGTGACCCTCAATGGTTCAGGGATACAGCTAGCCGTGGGCTCACAACTTCTTGTGACTCGGAACAACAATTTCCGACTTACCCAACGAATCATGGTAAGAGCGCCTAGCAACATCGCCCCATGATTCCCTAGGTATCACTGATAGTGCCTGAAAGAACCAATAGATTTTGGTTAGAATAAAGTACGGTCCCTTCATCCATACATCCCGAACGAATCAACAACCATTAGTACATCGAGAGTCGTTCGAGATTCGATAACTATGCAATGCATCTTGAAGATCAAATAGTGACATCGCATGTGCAACTAGGAAACCAAGTAACCTAAAACACATCATGTACTCTGGCCAGAGATTCGTCACACTAATATCTCCTCAGATTGCATAGGATATCCACACTCGCAGGTGTGCGGTGAATGTTTGACAACAAAGCATCGACTCCTATATGTGTCATAACTGTACCCAATCCCAACACCTGATGACCCTAATAGAGTCGGTAAACGAGTCAAAGCACAGTACTAGCATATAGAGTCTCAATGATGTTTCAAGTAATAAGGACTAATGGTGTACAACCAAAACCGTGGACTATATCCACTCGATAAGTGATAACCACTTGGAAAGTCCGAATAGGGTAGTTCGATCAATCATCATATGAATATCCATTTGCATGCTTCGAACATCTCTATGTTCCATACCAATGAAACGTGGTACTCGGCATCGCAAATGCTAGTCTCAATCTCGAGCGATCCTTATCCTTATTTGTGGACGGCTCAATTTACTAGGAAATGTTTAGAATATACAGTGAACATAAGATGTGTTTCATGACAGTGATCTCTCTATATTCACTATCTCATCTTACTTTAGTATATTCAAGGTCTTTATTAAAATAGCAACAGTATATCATTATATAATAATAAGATAAAGTGAACGCCATTTAAAGAACGTTATTATATTAAACAAAGATTGTTTACAAAAAGAGACTCTCAAAGCCCTTAGCCACAAGTTGGCTAGCGGGGCATCAACTCTTTCACTGTTTCCAAGTACACACACAAAACAAAGCAATAACCGGATAACTCCAGTGAGAAAGATATTCCTAGTAAAAACAACATAATAAGTAATACATGTAATAAGTCAACCACATGCTTTCAAGATAACATAATCAACACAAAACAAAAGATATGCATGCCTTTAAAACAGGTATATCAACTCTGATAAACAAGGGATTGCTGCTCTGCTTTGGGATCCCAAGGACGAGATCACGTAAACAACCCACCGACCCTCCCAATCGAGGTGGTGTCACGTATCCCACTCCTCTAGACTTTGAGCAACTATAATGAGTATGCTAGCACTAGGCGCAACAACTACGTCCTAGGCCACTCGACTATAGCTCCCAAATGTCTAACAAAAGGGCTTTTCTGCCCGTTGAAACGATAGTGCTGGCTCAATATGAATGCATATGAAAACATAAGGCATTTAGCCATAAAAATACAATCAAATAATCAACAAAATACAAGTCCTGCATGCTAGAACAAGTATCGATGCAATATGTGATTTTAAGGGAAACTCGAGAACCAACTGTCCCGAGTATGCTATCCTGCTAACGATGACTTCTTTTACCTTTCAATGCAAGTAGTTCCAACTCTGGATAAACTACAATAAAAATGTTATATCAGAAACTATACAACCTAACAACAATATCGGCTCAAGGTAATCTCTTTACCGATTCTTCGTCAAAATCTAGACGATCGACTGCTGCTTCTCTGTCTCGACAACTCCAAACGAATATGTACGGAGACAAAAGATGATCAACAACAACGAACAAACCCAATGCCCAAAGTTCTACAACTCAAACACAGTTCAAAATCCTCAAAACTCAAACCGACGGCATAACGGCTATAAATGATCAAACTGGAAATGCAGACAACAGTTCAATATCGATAATAACTCGAATCAATGCTAATACAACAATAACAAGGCAATTCCAACAAATCTCAAAACCTCTTATTCGAAAATGGCTACCAAAAATCATAACAATTCCGAACGTCGCTCTATTTCAAAACCGACAGATAATAAACGATCAGAACTCTGTCAAGAACAACATACTCGAATCTCAATCGATTCTAACAACATCCGAAAAATAAAACGTATCTGATCGGAGAAATACTTACGGTATAACGAAGCTCTCGTTGCAGTGATCCCTAAACTGCCTTCAGAAATAAATTCCAACAACCGGATCGAGCTCGGACAGAAATCTGGAAGCTTGGAATAAGAAGGGGGCGGCTCTAATGGAGGATAACGAGTTGGGGAAGGTGATGGTGAGAGTGGACTAAGTCTACAAGTGTAGATAATATAACAATTACAATATTTGCGTTTTAGTCCCTAAAATTTTCAAAATTTGCAAAATAGACCCTGATCAAAATCAAGTCAGATCGTGAATTCTGCAATCTCCGATTAACTCAAATAAACTCATTTAAGATAAAAATGGGGCGTTACAATTCTCCCCCAATAAGAAGAGATTTCGTCCTCGAAATCAATAAGAATCATAACTTATAAGCTAGAATAAAGAACTAAGGACAGTAAGAAGAACTCACGTCATCCGAATAACTTAGGAAAACGCTGTCTCATGTCGGATTTTGTTTCCCAAGTCGCTTCCTCGAAGCCGTGACGGCACCACTGCACTTTCACCAACGGAATCAACTTGGTTCTGAGTTGCTTCTTCTTCCGATCAAGGATCTGAATCGGTCGATCGAAATAACTCAGAGTCTCGTCTAACTCGACTTCATCAGGCTGAAGAATATGAGAAGGATCTGGATGATACTTCCGCAGCATAGAGACATGAAAAACGTCGTGAATGCCAGATAAAAATGGAGGAAGTGCAAGTCTGTAGGCAAGATTGCCTATCTTCTCGAGAATCTCGTAAGTCCCGATGAATCTCGGAGATAACTTTCCTCTCTTACCAAATCTGACCGTACCTCTGAAAGGAGAAATCTTAAGATATACACGGTCTCCCTGCTCAAAACTCAGAGGTCTACGTCAGGCATTCGCATACTTCGCCTGTCTATCTTGAGCTGACTTCATTCTCAACTGAATGATCTTAACTTGCTCTGCCATATCTCTAAGCATATCCGGTCTTAAATCAGGTGACTTGGACAAATCATCCCAAAACAAAGGAGATCGGTACATCTTGTCGTACAAAGCCTCAAAAGGCGCCATACCGATACTCGTTTGGAAGCTGTTGTTGTAAGAAAACTCGACAAGAGGCAAAGAATCTTGCCAACTAGTGCCAGAGTCTAGCACTACCGCTCGAAGAATATCCTTTAACGTCTGGATAGTCCGTTCTGACTGTCCATCGGTCTGAGGATGATAAGCTGTACTCAGATGCAATCGAGTACCAAGTGCCTCCTGAAGAATGTGCCAAAAGTGCGACGTGAATCTAGGGTCTCTGTCTGAAACGATCGACTTCGGCACCCCATGAAATCTCACAACATTTCTAACACACAACTCAGCCATCTGATCATGACGATACATCATCCTGTACGGAATAAAACAAGAAAACTTCGTCAATCGGTCGATCACTACGCAAACAGCATTGCATCCCCGAACAGATCGCGGTAGCTTCGTGACAAAATCCATAGAAATGTGATCCCATTTCCATTCAGGAACAGATAGACTGTGCAACAGACCACCGGGTTGCCTCCGTTCTGCTTTCACTTGCTTGCAGTTCAAACATCGAGATACAAACCTCGCAACATCGTTCTTCATTCTCTTCCACAAGAACTGATTCTTCAGATCGTTATATGTAGTACCCCGTAACCGAAATTGATAATTAAGAGATTAATTATGTTAATTAAACCAATTTGGTATCTGAAGGATCGGAAGATCCGAAGGTGAGATCGGAAGCTCCGATGCAGGATCGGAAGCTCCGATCGATATTACGTGTGGCAGGATCGGAAACTCCGATCGGGATCGAAAGCTCCGATCGCCCTATCCGAAGTCAACCAGTGAGATTTTGACATGTGGCAGATAAGGATGTTCGAAAGCTCCGATGGCAGGATCGGACGTTCCGATCAAGGATCGGAAGTTCCGATCGAGGATCGGAGGTTCCGATCGATGCCTATAAATATAAGGTCCGAGGCATTCATTTCTTGCCAATTCCGAATTCTCTCCTTCGCCCTCGTGGTCCTATTTTAAGACTTTGGGTACTTTTATTCTAGAGTTGGAGTAGGATATTTGTTTTAGTATAGTCAGACAGTGTCTGACATAGTAGCAGAGCAGTGCTCGTGTTGAAGAGCCGTGTTCGAGGCTGTGGATTCGCAGCAGGGGAGTGCCCTAGTTGCGGGATAGTCGCCATCAGTGGGCTGAAGACGGACGCAGGTATAGCTATGGTCTCCTTAAATTATTTAGGAGTATGCAATAGCTTAGTTAAGGCTTTTAGCGCTTATTGAATGATGCATGGGTATTTGCATTGTAGACTTGATGATAGGCTTGGAACCTAGAGTGGGGCTACTAGGACTGCCTTAGAAAGGTACGTAAGTACTGACTGAGATTGCCAGCGGATATGCATGCTTATATGTTGCATTTATGTGTTTGCATGTTATTATTGTTATGCGGCATGTGCATATCATCTTGTGCATGTACATCTGTATATCTTTCGGGATGAGCCAGTTAGGGTTGCTCAGCCCTGTTAGGACGTTTGATATCGAGTGCCCTTAGGTACTGATACCTCGAGGACTCCGCGGTCCGCATCAGGGATTCGGGAATGAGTGGTCGCACACAGTGGTTAGCTACCTAGATGTGACGAGCTTATATCCCAGGCGCCAGTTTGAGCAGTTTGTATACAGTTATCCCAGATATGGATACCCGGTCATTTGCATGCATCATATTTGTTTGTTATCCATGCTTTCGTATTGAGCTTAGGGCTCACGTCCAGTATTTTCTGTGTATCTGGATACCCTATTCGATGGGGCAGGTATAGGTGCAGGATTGAGCACCAGGAGCCTGGAGTAGCCAGTGACCTTGAAGACAGCAGGATTAGTTGTAGGTTTTATTTAAAGTAATTCGATTGGGTTGTATAAATCGAGTTTGATTAGCCGGTTGTATTCTGCCGATCTACTTGTATTTAGTCTTCCGCAGCAATTTGATTTAATGCATGCTTAATTATGCTCTTAACTCTGATTAGGTAGTGGATCCAGGTCGGGTCGCTATATTTATGGTATCAAAGCACTGCATGCAAGGGACTTAGGAAATTGATAATAAGACTTCTTGATTATACTTGTAGGATTGATTGAGGCTAGCGAAAGAAGATTTGATTCTTCATTGCCAAGGTTTGCGGCAGAAGGTTTTACTATAAGGAATGCAACAGTGATGAGAACACCAGTAGTAGCATATCGATAGATAGACTGACTACTGTGGACGGTTCATCATTTGATGCATTGGGATGTTGATCGAAGAACATATGGATTCCAGCCAGGGAAGACTTGAAGAGAAGATTGGTTATATCGCGTCAGATACCTCTGAGGGCTTTTTGGAACGAATGGTGTTTAGTAATCCATTTGGTTCCAGTCCTTGAAGATTCTCCACTTGTAGTTGGAGAGATTGTTAGATAGACCTTCACCAGAGAATGCCTCGAGTGCCTAAAACATGACAGGTTTCAAGAGTGAGGTCTTTAACCTCATGCAGAACATGGTTTTGCCGGTATGCTTGTATCGATGCTTTTGGTAGGCATACGGAATACTTCATGTTCAAAAGCATGATTTAGATACAAGAAGAACGCTGATGGTAGATCGTGAGCAGAAGAAGTCGACTGACATGCACTGACGCGGAGCATAGCTGGTTAGCTATCACGTGCCATTTCTCCGGAGTTCTTCGCTGGAGGACATGTAGAGAGACTTGGAATGAAGTATGCTTGTATCGATGCGTGTGTCGATTGGAAGCTTCATGCTCAAGGAGTGAAGACAAGTTCGACGATTTTAAATATTGTATTGATGTATTTGTAAACAGTATTTCAGTTGTAATGAATCATCAGAAATTGGTTGTATCAGTTCAAGTTATTGGATGTACATTTTGTTGTATTTTGAATACTGTATGTATTACATGAGATTGTAATAAAGGAAATTGTACATAACTTGAAGTAATGATAGCTCATGGATTTTGAGTAAGTCAACGGTAACGGATTGACATGGGATTAGTCTAGGTGTCTTCCTAGGGCTGACCTAATTAGTCGTTTGACTGAGTTAGTGCCATTGATGAGGTAATTCATCTGGGAGCATGGAAATATCGATCTTTGTTTGGAATTTTGAGTTTTTGTTCTAAGTTGTTTCCTTAGGATGGTATTCTGATGGACCTGCATAGGTTGAGACTTCATGATGATGGGATTTCATCGGGATACCAAGTCAAGTATATGCCGAGAGTTGTGGACTATGACCATGACTAGACATGATGGAGCGCGACCCTAGGCCAGTGTTACTCTGGGAGTCTTTCGTACTTCGGAGAATGCCTGGAAGCCTTTGTGCTTCAGGATTTGGCGGTGGGAAGGCTACTTAGTCTAGAGTTTTGGTAACAGTCACGACGGGGTATGACATTGAATTGGATGCCTGGTTAGGTGTCAGCGGTTTAGATATCGTCTGACTGTCATCAGAGATATTGGTTTACAGTTTTGTCACAAGGACCAGTCTTGGAGGGATTTTCCTTGATGAGTTTGTACTCTGAACAGATAGTTTTAGTCTATTGGATACTGCTAGACTAGTGGATCTAGTCGGGGTTTGGATGCTCTTGTGATAGGGGCTATCCAGGAGTTTTGGTTTATGAAATTCCTGAAACATTTGACTCGGAGATGAGTAGTTTTCAGCATTAATGGTCTCCTTCAGTGATATATTATATCCGACGCTAAGGATTGTACATGACTATATGAGGCGTGAGGATAGCATGATTTATGCCAGTGTACACTTGGTGGTGATTTCAGGTGGGACACCATGGCAAGTAACCTCAGTATCGATTTGTTGCAGTCTTAGCAAAAGATATAGTTATCAGGATCAAGTTTCGCGACAGTTGGTAGTGAGTCAGTATCGATGAAAGATTGGTACTGGTGACTACTAATAGCTATTGTCTGACTTTGTCAGAGATAGGTGAGTTGAATCAGCTGTGAATCTTTTGATTCCAAGTATTTGGGATATGCGGACGTATGGCCGTGAGATCATGATTATTGATCGAGCCATGTGAGATTTCAAATGACCAAGACCTGGCGGATGGTTGCCATAATTTGGTTGGTACTGACAAGTTGTGTGATAGTCACAACTTATCGACGAGGTCGATTGGTTGAGCAGATTTTCGGAGTGCAGTCTTTTGGACTTTCAAGTTCGATAGATCACGGGAGGTGATTGCATGTTTTGACTTTGGTAAGTCATGGCTAGTTCGATAACTCGGGTAAAGTTATCAGTGGTAAGAGAAGACATAATTGATCTGAACATTGCTTGGCATTAGCAATGGTTGACCCAGTTTTGGAAATAGAATTGTTCCATGCTATTGGATTACAGTTTTGGGAACTGTTAGCCGAATACTTGTTTAGGCATTTCCAGCAGTTTTCTCGGAGGATTTTCGTTAAATTGTGATTCGACGAGTGTTGCGGAATTCAATGAGCATTAGCAGGCCGATATCAGTTGTTTGTTCATGGGATAATACGACAGCTAAGACTGTGTTCAGAGTCTAGTGAGATTGTTGTCGGTGATTTCCCAGTTTGTTCTGATGTGCTATGCCATTGAGGTGTTGGGATCGACCGAGATCTATCAGGCAAATTCGTTGGTTTACCGCATGTGTCATGGATTGCGCGAAGGGTTGAGGTGAACTAGTTTTGTTCATCTTGGTAACAAGTCAAGTGTGACTTGGGATTGTTATCTATGATTGGATAACCAGTGTTGCGAATTCAATTGATATCTCGAGTGACGAGATAGTGGTGATCTCTAATCTAGACTACTAATGTTGTAGATGTTGCGGTCCCATCTATGTGTTCAGCATTATAGCGGTGACATTCTTTGAGAATATTAGTCAGCATCGAAGAAAATAAGTACGGTATGTAAGTCTGTCGATGCTAGGAACTTTCGGGATTGGTTGTTATCTGTGGCAGGACGTCAAGTGGGAATCGATTGGTTAACACTTGCGGTCACCTCTGGGATTTGATGTCAGTGTTAGACCAGTGGAGATACAGGTTGGTTGTATCTTGTCTTCTCGTTAGTACGAACTGATTCTAGCAAGAGGGATAGTCGGTATCAAGTGGTATACTTGACGAGGAACTATCACTGTTAAGGTTCGTAGGAACAGTGGGTATTCGAAGAGCAGTCGAGAGCACTCTATTGATCGTAAGGCTCGGTTATACATCCAAAAGATCGTTCTACTTCATGGATGCCGGCGGGCATTGTCAGCGATCGAGACCCAGGTTTACTTCCATATTCTGGGGAGTGTCCAGCGTGCTACAAGCACTACTTTCAGTTTAAATACTGAATATCATCCTGAGACAGATGGTCAGATGGAGAGAGCTATCCATAACTTGGAGGACATGTTTTGGGCGTGTACTATGGATTTTTGGTTCAGTTTAGCCAGATCAGTTGTCATTGATTAAGTTCGCGTACAACAATAGGTACCATCGTAACATTGGGAGGACACCTGTTGAGACGTTGTACGGGCGACTTGTCATACGCCATTCTTCTAGAAAGAAGTGGGGGAGACAGTATTTCTGGGAATGTCACTTTTTCGTAAGATTCTCAGATTTAGTCTTAAAGGCAAGTTGTCTCCCAGGTTTATCAGTCCGTTTGAGATCTTGGAGAACATTGACGATTTCGCTTATCGACTAGCTTTGCCACCGCATCTTTCCAGTATTCACGACGTGTTCCATGTATCACTGTTGCGATGGTATGTGGCGGATGAGTCTCATATTCTGCAGCGGTCTGAGGTTCAAGTGAGCAAGGATTTGACCTATGCTGAGAAACCTATTCGTATCCTGGATTATAAGGATAAGGTTTTACGGAACAAAGTCATTCCTTTGGTTTTAGTTCAGTGGCAGCGCCGAGGCACTGAGGAAGCTACTTGGGAGCTTGAAGAAAGGATGCGTGAAGACCATCCTGAGTTGTATTCGGTTGTAACGTTTGATTTGAATAAGGAATGTTTCTGTATCTTGTATTTCATTCGGTACTTAAGATCTATTTTCGAGGACGAAATATCTTAAGTGGGGGAGAATGTAGTACCCCGTAACCGAAATTGATAATTAAGAGATTAATTATGTTAATTAAACCAATTTGGTATCTGAAGGATCGGAAGATCCGAAGGTGAGATCGGAAGCTCCGATGCAGGATCGGAAGCTCCGATCGATATTACGTCATGCATGACGTGTGGCAGGATCGGAAACTCCGATCGGGATCGGAAGCTCCGATCGCCCTATCCGAAGTCAACCAGTGAGATTTTGACATGTGGCAGATAAGGATGTTCGAAATCTCCGATGGCAGGATCGGACATTCCGATCAAGGATCGGAAGTTCCGATCGATGCCTATAAATATAATGTCCGAGGCATTCATTTCTTGCCAATTCCGAATTCTCTCCTTCGCCCTCGTGGTCCTATTTTAAGACTTTGGGTACTCTTATTCTAGAGTTGGAGTAGGATATTTGTTTTAGTATAGTCAGACAGTGTCTGACATAGTAGCAGAGCAGTGCTCGTGTTGAAGAGCCGTGTTCGAGGCTGTGGATTCGCAGCAGGGGAGTGCCCTAGTTGCGGGATAGTCGCCATCAGTGGGCTGACGACGGACGCAGGTATAGCTATGGTCTCCTTAAATTATTTAGGAGTATGCAATAGCTTAGTTAAGGCTTTTAGCGCTTATTGAATGATGCATGGGTATTTGCATTGTAGACTTAATGATAGGCTTGGAACCTAGAGTGGGACTACTAGGACTGCCTTAGAAAGGTACATAAGTACTGACTGAGATTGCCAGCGGATATGCATGCTTATATGTTGCATTTATGTGTTTGCATGTTATTATTGTTATGCGGCATGTGCATATCATCTTGTGCATGTACATCTGTATATCTTTCGAGATGAGCCAGTTAGGGTTGCTCAGCCCTGTTAGGACGTTTGATATCGATTACCCTTAGGTACTGATACCTCGAGGACTCCGCGGTCCGCGTCCGGGATTCGAGAATGAGTGGTCGCACACAGTGGTTAGCTACCCCGATATGACGAGCTTATATCCCAGGCGCCAGTTTGAGCAGTTTGTATACAGTTATCCCAGATATGGATACCCGGTCATTTGCATGCATCATATTTGTATGTTTATCCGTGCTTTTGTATTGAGCTTAGAGCTCACGTCCAGTATTTTTTGTGTATCTGGATACCCTATTCGATGGGGCAGGTATAGGTGCAGGATTGAGCACCGAGTAGCCATTGACCTTGAAGACAGCAGGATTAGTTGTAGGTTTTATTTAAAGTGATTCGATTGGGTTGTATAAATCGAGTTTGATTAGCCGGTTGTATTCTGCCGGTCTACTTGTATTTAGTCTTCCGCAGCAATTTGATTTAATGCATGCTTAATTATGCTCTTAACTCTGATTAGGTAGTGGATCCAGGTCGGGTCGCTACATTTATGGTATCAAAGCACTGCATGCAAGGGACTTAGGAAATTAATAATAAGACTTCTTGATTATCCTTGTAGGATTGATTGAGGCTAGCGAAAGAAGATTTGATTCTTCATTGCCAAGGTTTGCGGCAGAAGTTTTTACTATAAGGAATGCAACAGTGATGAGAACACTAGTAGTAGCATATCGATAGATAGACTGACTACTGTGAACGGTTCGTCATTTGATGCATTGGGATGTTGATCGAAGAACATATGGATTCCAGCCAGGGAAAACTTGAAGAGAAGATTGGTTATATTGCGTCAGATACCTCTGAGGGCTTTTTGGAACGAATGGTGTTTAGTAATCCATTTGGTTCCAGTCCTTGAAGATTCTCCACTCGTAGTTGGAGAGATTGTCAGATAGACCTTCACCAGAGAATGCCTCGAGTGCCTAAAACATGACAGGTTTCGAGAGTGAGGTCTTTAACCTCGTGCAGAACATGGTTTTGCCGGTATGCTTGTATCGATGCTTTTGGTAGGCATACGGAATACTTCATGTTCAAAAGCATGATTTAGATACAAGAAGAACGCTGATGGTAGATCATGAGCAGAAGAAGTCGACTGACATGCACTGACGCAGAGCATAGCTGGTTAGCTATCACGTGCCATTTCTTCGGAGTTCTTTGCTGGAGGACATGTAGAGAGACTTGGATGGAAGTATGCTTGTATCGATGCGTGTGTCGATTGGAAGCTTCATGCTGAAGGATTGAAGACAAGTTCGACGATTTTAAATATTGTATTGATGTATTTGTAAACAGTATTTCAGTTGTAATTAATCATCAGAAATTGGTTGTATCAGTTCAAGTTATTGGATGTACATTTTGTTGTATTTTGAATACTGTATGTATTACATGGGATTGTAATAAAGGAAATTGTACATAACTTGAAGTAATGAAAGCTCATGGATTTTGAGTAAGTCAACGGTAACGGATTGACATGGGATTAGTCTAGGTGTCTTCCTAGGGCTGACCTAATTAGTCGTTTGACTGAGTTACTGCCATTGATGAGGTAATTCATCTGGGAGCATGGAAATATCGATCTTTGTTTGGAATTTTGAGTTTTTGTTCTAAGTTGTTTCCATAGGACGGTAGTCTGATGGACCTGCATAGGTTGAGACTTCGTGATGATGGGATTTCATCGGGATACCAAGTCAAGTATATGCCGAGAGTTGTGGACTATGACCATGACTAGACATGATGGAGCGCGACCCTAGGCCAGTGTTACTCTGGGAGTCTTTCGTACTTCGGAGAATGCCTGGAAGCCTTCGTGCTTCAGGATTTGGCGGTAGGAAGGCTACTTAGTCTAGAGTTTTGGTAATAGTCACGACGGGGTATGACATTGAATTGGATGCCTGGTTAGGTGTCAGCGGTTTAGATATCGTCTGACTGTCGTCAGAGATATTGGTTTGCAGTTTTGTCACAAGGACCAGTCTTGGAGGGATTTTCCTTGACGAGTACGTACTCTGAACAGATAGTTTTAGTCTATTGGATACTGCTAGACTAGTGGATCTAGTCGGGGTTTGGATGCTCTTGTGATAGGGGCTATCCAGGAGTTTTGGTTTGTGAAATTCCTGAAACATTTGACTCGGAGATGGGTAGTTTTTAGCATTAATGGTCTCCTTCAGTGATATATTATATCTGACGCTAAGGATTGTACATGACTATTTGAGGCGTGAGGATAGCATGATTTATGCCAGTGTACACTTGGTGGTGATTTCAGGTGGGACACCACGGCAAGTAACCTCAGTATTGATTTGTTGCAGTCTTAGCAAAAGATATAGTTATCAGGATCAAGTTTCGCGACAGTTGGTAGTGAGTCAGTATCGATGCAAGATTGGTACTGGTGACTACTAATAGCTATTATCTGACTTTGTCAGAGATAGGTGAGTTGAATCAGCTGTGATTCTTTCGATTCCAAGTATTTGGGATATGCGGACGTATGGCCGTGAGATCATGATTATTGATCGAGCCATGTGAGATTTCAAATGACCAAGACCTGGCGGATGGTTGCCATAATTTGGTTGGTACTGACAAGTTGTGTGATAGTCACAACTTATCAACGAGGTCGATTGGTTGAGCAGATTTTTGGAGTGCAGTCATTTGGACTTTCAAGTTCGATAGATCACGGGAGGTGATTGCATGTTTTGACTTTGGTAAGTCATGGCTAGTTCGATAACTCGGGTAAAGTTATCAGTGGTAAGAGAAGATTGGTATTAGCAATGGTTGACCCAGTTTTGGAAATAGAATTGTTCCATGCTATTGGATTACAGTTTTGGGAACTGTTAGCCGAATACTTGTTTAGGAATTTCCAGCAGTTTTCTCGGAGGATTTTCGTTAAATTGTGATTCGACGAGTGTTGCGGAATTCAATGAGCATTAGCAGGCCGATATCAGTTGTTTGTTCATGGGATAATACGATAGCTGAGACTGTGTTCAGAGTCTAGTGAGATTGTTGTCAGTGATTTCCCAGTATGTTCTGATGTGCTATGCCATTGAGGTGTTGGGATCGACCGAGATCTATCGGGTAAATTCGTTGGTTTACCGCATGTGTCATGGATTGTGCGAAGGGTTGAGGTGAACTAGTTTTGTTCATCTTGGCAACAAGTCAAGTGTCACTTGGGATTGTTATCTATGATTGGATAACCAGTGTTGCGAATTCAATTGATATCTCGAGTGACGAGATAGTGGTGATCTCTAATCTAGACTACTAATGTTGTATATGTTGCGGTCCCATCTATGTGTTCAGCATTATAGCGGTGACATTCTTTGAGAATATTAGTCAGCATCGAAGAAAATAAGTACGGTATGTAAGTCTGAAGATGCTAGGAACTTTCGGGATTGGTTGTTATCTGTGGCAGGACGTCAAGTGGGAATAGATTGGTTAACACTTGCGGTCACCTTTGGGATTTGATGTCAGTGTTAAACCAGTGGAGATACAGGTTGGTTGTATCTGGTCTTCTCGTTAGTACGAACTGATTCTAGCAAGAGGGATAGTCGGTATCAAGTGGTATACTTGACGAGGAACTATCACTGCTAAGGTTCGTAGGAACAGTGGGTATTCGAAGAGCAGTCGAGAGCACTCTATTGATCGTAAGGCTCGGTTATACATCCAAAAGATCGTTCTACTTCATGGATGCTGGCGGGCATTGTCAGCGATCGAGACCCAGGTTTACTTCCATATTCTGGGGGAGTGTCCAGCATGCTACGAGCACTGATTTCAGTTTAAATACTGAATATCATCCAGAGACAGATGGTCAGATGGAGAGCGCTATCCATAACTTGGAGGACATGTTTTGGGCGTGTACGGATTTTTGGTTCAGTTTAGCCAGATCAGTTGTCATTGATTAAGTTCACGTACAACAATAGGTACCATCGTAACATTGGGAGGACACCTGTTGAGACGTTGTACGGGCGACTTGTCATACGCCATTCTTCTAGAAAGAAGTGGGGGAGACAGTATTTCTGGGAATGTCACTTTTTCGTAAGATTCTCAGATTTAGTCTTAAAGGCAAGTTGTCTCCCAGGTTTATCGGTCCGTTTGAGATCTTGGAGAACATTGACGATTTCTCTTATCGACTAGCTTTGCCACCGCATCTTTCCAGTATTCACGACGTGTTCCACGTATCACTGTTGCGACGGTATGTGGCGGATGAGTCTCATATTCTGCAGCGGTCTGAGGTTCAAATGAGCAAGGATTTGACCTATGCTGAGAAACCTATTCGTATCCTGGATTATAAGGATAAGGTTTTATGGAACAAAGTCATTCCTTTGGTTTTAGTTCAGTGGCAGCGTCGAGGCACTGAGGAAGCTACTTGGGAGCTTGAAGAAAGGATGCATGAAGACCATCCTGAGTTGTATTCGGTTGTAACGTTTGATTTGAATAAGGAATGTTTCTGTATCTTGTATTGCATTCGGTACTTAAGATCTATTTTCGAGGACGAAATATCTTAAGTGGGGGAGAATGTAGTACCCCGTAACCGAAATTGAAAATTAAGAGATTAATTATGTTAATTAAACCAATTTGGTATCTGAAGGATCGGAAGATCCGAAGGTGAGATCGGAAGCTCCGATCAGGATCGGAAGCTCCGATGCAGGATCGGAAGCTCCGATCGATATTACGTCATGAATGACGTGTGGCAGGATCGGAAACTCCGATCGGGATCGGAAGCTCCGATCGCCCTATCCGAAGTCAACCAGTGAGATTTTGACATGTGGCAGATAAGGATGTTCGGAAGCTCCGATGGCAGGATCGGACATTCCGATCAAGGATCGGAAGTTCCGATCGATGCCTATAAATATAAGGTCCGAGGCATTCATTTCTTGCCAATTCCGAATTCTCTCCTTCGCCCTCGTGGTCCTATTTTAAGACTTTGGGTACTCTTATTCTAGAGTTGGAGTAGGATATTTGTTTTAGTATAGTCAGACAGTGTCTGACATAGTAGCAGAGCAGTGCTCGTGTTGAAGAGCCGTGTTCGAGGCTGTGGATTCGCAGCAGGGGAGTGCCCTAGTTGCGGGATAGTCACCATCAGTGGGCTGACGACGGACGCAGGTATAGCTATGGTCTCCTTAAATTATTTAGGAGTATGCAATAGCTTAGTTAAGGCTTTTAGCGCTTATTGAATGATGCATGGGTATTTTCATTATAGACTTGATGATAGGCTTGGAACCTAGAGTGGGACTACTAGGACTGCCTTAGAAAGGTACGTAAGTACTGACTGAGATTGCCAGCGGATATGCATGCTTATATGTTGCATTTATGTGTTTGCATGTTATTATTGTTATGCGGCATGTGCATATCATCTTGTGCATGTACATCTGTATATCTTTCGAGATGAGCCAGTTAGGGTTGCTCAGCCCTGTTAGGACGTTTGATATCGAGTACCCTTAGGTACTGATACCTCGAGGACTCCGCGGTCCGCGTCCGGGATTCGGGAATGAGTGGTCGCACACAGTGGTTAGCTACCCCGATGTGACGAGCTTATATCCCAGGCGCCAGTTTGAGCAGTTTGTATACAGTTATCCCAGATATGGATACCCGGTCATTTGCATGCATCATATTTGTATGTTTATCCGTGCTTTCGTATTGAGCTTAGAGCTCATGTCCAGTATTTTCTGTGTATCTGGATACCCTATTCGATGGGGCAGGTATAGGTGCAGGTTTAAGCACCAGGAGCCTGGAGTAGCCAGTGACCTTGAAGACAACAGGATTAGTTGTAGGTTTTATTTAAAGTAATTCGATTGGGTTGTATAAATCGAGTTTGATTAGCCGGTTGTATTCTGCCGGTCTACTTGTATTTAGTCTTCCGCATCAATTTGATTTAATGCATGCTTAATTATGCTCTTAACTCTGATTAGGTAGTGGATCCTGGTCGGGTCGCTACATTTATGGTATCAAAGCACTGCATGCAAGGGACTTAGGAAATTAATAATAAGACTTCTTGATTATCCTTGTAGGATTGATTGAGGCTAGCGAAAGAAGATTTGATTCTTCATTGCCAAGGTTTGCGGCAGAAGTTTTTACTATAAGGAATGCAACAGTGATGAGAACACCAGTAGTAGCATATCGATAGATAGACTGACTACTGTGGATGGTTCATCATTTGATGCATTGGGATGTTGATCGAAGAACATATGGATTCCAGCCAGGGAAGACTTGAAGAGAAGATTGGTTATATCGCGTCAGATACCTCTGAGGGCTTTTTGGAATGAATGGTGTTTAGTAATCCATTTGGTTCCAGTCCTTGAAGATTCTCCACTCGTAGTTGGAGAGATTGTCAGATAGACCTTCACCAGAGAATGCCTCGAGTGCCTAAAACATGACAGGTTTCGAGAGTGAGGTCTTTAACCTCGTGCAGAACATGGTTTTGCCGGTATGCTTGTATCGATTCTTTTGGTAGGCATACGGAATACTTCATGTTCAAAAGCATGATTTAGATACAAGAAGAACGCTGATGGTAGATCGTGAGCAGAAGAAGTCGACTGACATGCACTGACGCCGAGCATAGCTGGTTAGCTATCACGTGCCATTTCTCTGGAGTTCTTCGCTGGAGGACATGTAGAGAGACTTGGACGGAAGTATGCTTGTATCGATGCGTGTGTCGATTGGAAGCTTTATGCTCAATGAGTGAAAACAAGTTCGACGATTTTAAATACTGTATTGATGTATTTGTGAACAGTATTTCAGTTGTAATGAATCATCAGAAATTGGTTGTATCAGTTCAAGTTATTGGATGTACATTTTGTTGTATTTTGAATACTGTATGTATTACATGGGATTGTAATAAAGGAAATTGTACATAACTTGAAGTAATGATAGCTCATGGATTTTGAGTAAGTCAACGGTAACGGATTGACATGGGATTAGTCTAGGTGTCTTCCTAGGGTTGACCTAATTAGTCGTTTGACTGAGTTAGTGCCATTGATGAGGTAATTCATCTGGGAGCATGGAAATATCGATCTTTGTTTGGAATTTTGAGTTTTTGTTCTAAGTTTTTTCCTTAGGACGGTAGTCTGATGGACCTGCATAGGTTGAGACTTCGTGATGATGGGATTTCATCGGGATACCAAGTCAAGTATATGCCGAGAGTTGTGGACTATGACCATGACTAGACATGATGGAGCGCGACCCTAGGCCAGTGTTACTCTGGGAGTCTTTCGTACTTCGGAGAATGCCTGGAAGCCTTCGTGCTTCAGGATTTGGCGGTGGGAAGGCTACTTATTCTAGAGTTTTGGTAACAGTCACGACGGGGTATGACATTGAATTGGATGCCTGGTTAGGTGTCAGCAGTTTAGATATCGTCTGACTGTCGTCAGAGATATTTGTTTGCAGTTTTGTCACAAGGACCAGTCTTGGAGGGATTTTCCTTGACGAGTACGTACTCTGAACAGATAGTTTTAGTCTATTGGATACTGCTAGACTAGTGGATCTAGTCGGGGTTTGGATGCTCTTGTGATAGGGGCTATCGAGGAGTTTTGGTTTGTGAAATTCCTGAAACATTTGACTCGGAGATGAGTAGTTTTCAGCATTAATGGTCTCCTTCAGTGATATATTATATCCGACGCTAAGGATTGTACATGACTATTTGAGGCGTGAGGATAGCATGATTTATGCCAGTGTACACTTGGTGGTGATTTCAGGTGGGACACCACGGCAAGTAACCTCAGTCTCGATTTGTTGCAGTCTTAGCAAAAGATATAGTTATCAGGATCAAGTTTCGCGACAGTTGGTAGTGAGTTAGTATCGATGCAAGATTGGTACTGGTGACTACTAATAGCTATTGTCTGACTTTTTCAGAGATAGGTGAGTTGAATCAGCTGTGATTCTTTTGATTCCAAGTATTTGGGATATGCGGACGTATGACCGTGAGATCATGATTATAGATCGAGCCATGTGAGATTTCAAATGACCAAGACCTGGCAGATGGTTGCCATAATTTGGTTGGTACTGACAAGTTGTGTGATAGTCACAACTTATCGACGAGGTCGATTGGTTGAGCAGATTTTCGGAGTGCAGTCATTTGGACTTTCAAGTTCGATAGATCACGGGAGGTGATTGCATGTTTTGACTTTGGTAAGTCATGGCTAGTTCGATAACTCGGGTAAAGTTATCAATGGTAAGAGAAGACATAATTGATCTGAACATTGCTTGGTATTAGCAATGGTTGACCCAGTTTTGGAAATAGAATTGTTCCATGCTATTGGATTACAGTTTTGGGAACTGTTAGCCGAATACTTGTTTAGGCATTTCCAGCAGTTTTCTCGGAGGATTTTCGTTAAATTGTGATTCGACGAGTGTTGCGGAATTCAATGAGCATTAGCAGGCCGATATCAGTTGTTTGTTCGTGGGATAATACAACAGCTGAGACTGTGTTCAGAGTCTAGTGAGATTGTTGTCGGTGATTTCCCAGTATGTTCTGATGTGCTATGCCATTGAGGTGTTGGGATCGACCGAGATCTATCAAGTAAATTCGTTGGTTTACCGCATGTGTCATGGACTGCGCAAAGGGTTGAGGTGAACTAGTTTTTTTCATCTTGGTAACAAGTCAAGTGTGACTTGGGATTGTTATCTATGATTGGATAACCAGTGTTGCGAATTCAATTGATATCTCGAGTGACGAGATAGTGGTGATCTCTAATCTAGACTACTAATGTTGTAGATGTTGCGGTCCCATCTATGTGTTCAGCATTATAGCGGTGACATTCTTTGAGAATATTAGTCAGCATCGAAGAAAATAAGTACGGTATGTAAGTCTGTCGATGCTAGGAACTTTTGGGATTGGTTGTTATCTGTGGCAGGACGTCAAGTGGGAATCGATTGGTTAACACTTGCGGTCACCTCTGGGATTTGATGTCAGTGTTAGACCAGTGGAGATACAGGTTGGTTGTATCTGGTCTTCTCGTTAGTACGAACTGATTTTAGCAAGAGGGATAGTCGGTATCAAGTGGTATACTTGACGAGGAACTATCACTGCTAAGGTTCGTAGGAACAGTGGGTATTCGAAGAGCAGTCGAGAGCACTCTATTGATCGTAAGGCTCGGTTATACATCCAAAAGATCGTTCTACTTCATGGATGCTGGCGGGCATTGTCAGCGATCGAGACCCAGGTTTACTTCCATATTCTGGGGGAGTGTCCAGCGTGCTACGAACACTGCTTTCAGTTTAAATACTGAATATCATCCAGAGACAGATGGTCAGATGGAGAGCGCTATCCATAACTTGGAGGACATGTTTTGGGCGTGTACTATGGATTTTTGGTTCAGTTTAGCCAGATCAGTTGTCATTGATTAAGTTCGCGTACAACAATAGGTACCATCGTAACATTGGGAGGACACCTGTTGAGACGTTGTACGGGCGACTTGTCATACGCCATTCTTCTAGAAAGAAGTGGGGGAGACAGTATTTCTGGGAATGTCACTTTTTCGTAAGATTCTCAGATTTAGTCTTAAAGGCAAGTTGTCTCCCAGGTTTATCAGTCCGTTTGAGATCTTGGAGAACATTGGCGATTTCGCTTATCGACTAGCTTTGACACCGCATCTTTTCAGTATTCACGACGTGTTCCATGTATCACTGTTGCGACGGTATGTGGCGGATGAGTCTCATATTCTGCAGCGGTCTGAGGTTCAAGTGAGCAAGGATTTGACCTATGCTGAAAAACCTATTCGTATCCTGGATTATAAGGATTGGGTTTTACGGAACAAAGTCATTCCTTTGGTTTTAGTTCAGTGGCAGCGCCGAGGCACTGAGGTAGCTACTTGGGAGCTTGAAGAAAGGATGCGTGAAGGCCATCCTGAGTTGTATTCGGTTGTAACGTTTGATTTGAATAAGGAATGTTTCTGTATCTTGTATTGCATTCGGTACTTAAGATCTATTTTCAAGGACGAAATATCTTAAGTGGGGGAGAATGTAGTACCCCGTAACCAAAATTGATAATTAAGAGAGTAATTATGTTAATTAAACCAATTTGGTATCTGAAGGATCGGAAGATCCGAAGGTGAGATCGGAAGCTCCGATCAGGATCAGAAGCTCTGATGCAGGATCGAAAGCTCCGATCGATATTACATCATGCATGACGTGTGGCAGGATCGGAAACTCCGATCGGGATCGGAAGCTCCGATCGCCCTATCCGAAGTTAACCAGTGAGATTTTGACATGTGGCAGATAAGGATGTTCGGAAGCTCCGATGGCAGGATCGGACGTTCCGATCAAGGATCGGAAGTTCCGATCGAGGATCGGAGGTTCCGATCGATGCCTATAAATATAAGGTCCGAGGCATTCATTTCTTGCCAATTCCGAATTCTCTCCTTCGCCCTCGTGGTCCTATTTTAAGACTTTGGGTACTCTTATTCTAGAGTTGGAGTAGGATATTTATTTTAGTATAGTCAGACAGTGTCTGACATAGTAGCAGAGCAGTGCTCGTATTGAAGAGCCGTGTTCGAGGCTGTGGATTCGCAGCAGGGGAGTGCCCTAGTTGCGGGATAGTCGCCATCAGTGAGCTGACGACGGACGCAGGTATAGCTATGGTCTCCTTAAATTATTTAGGAGTATGCAATAGCTTAGTTAAGGCTTTTAGCGCTTATTGAATGATGCATGGGTATTTTCATTATAGACTTGATGATAGGCTTGGAACCTAGAGTGGGACTACTAGGACTGCCTTAGAAAGGTACGTAAGTACTGACTGAGATTGCCAGCGGATATGCATGCTTATATGTTGCATTTATGTGTTTGCATGTTATTATTGTTATGCGGCATGTGCATATCATCTTGTGCCTGTACATCTGTATATCTTTCGAGATGAGCCAGTTAGGGTTGCTCAGCCCTGTTAGGACGTTTGATATCGAGTACCCTTGGGTACTGATACCTCGAGGACTCCGCGGTCCGCGTCCGGGATTCGGGAATGAGTGGTCGCACACAGTGGTTAGCTACCCCGATGTGACGAGCTTATATCCCAGGCGCCAGTTTGAGCAGTTTGTATACAGTTATCCCAGATATGGATACCCGGTCATTTGCATGCATCATATTTGTATGTTTATCCGTGCTTTCGTATTGAGCTTAGAGCTCACGTCTAGTATTTTCTGTGTATCTGGATACCCTATTTGATGGGGCAGGTATAGGTAAAGGATTGAGCACCAGGAGCCTGGAGTAGCCAGTGACATTGAAGACAGCAGGATTAGTTGTAGGTTTTATTTAAAGTAATTCGATTGGATTGTATAAATCGAGTTTGATTAGCCGGTTGTATTCTGCCGGTCTACTTGTATTTAGTCTTCCGCAGCAATTTGATTTAATGCATGCTTAATTATGCTCTTAACTTTGATTAGGTAGTGGATCCAGGTCGGGTCGCTACATTTATGGTATCAAAGCACTGCATGCAAGGGACATAGGAAATTGATAATAAGACTTCTTGATTATCCTTGTAGGATTTATTGAGGCTAGCGAAAGAAGATTTGATTCTTCATTGCCAAGGTTTGCGGCAGAAGTTTTTACTATAAGGAATGCAACAGTGATGAGAACACCAGTAGTAGCATATCGATAGATAGACTGACTACTGTGGACGGTTCATCATTTGATGCATTGGGATGTTGATCGAAGAACATATGGATTCCAGCCAGGGAAGACTTGAAGAGAAGATTGGTTATATCGCGTCAGATACCTCTGAGGGATTTTTGGAACGAATGGTGTTTAGTAATCCATTTGGTTCCAGTCCTTGAAGATTCTCCACTCGTAGTTGGAGAGATTGTCAGATAGACCTTCACCAGAGAATGCCTCGAGTGCCTAAAACATGACAGGTTTCGAGAGTGAGGTCTTTAACCTCGTGCAGAACATGGTTTTGCCGGTATGCTTGTATCGATGCTTTTGGTAGGCATACGGAATACTTCATGTTCAAAAGCATGATTTAGATACAAGAAGAACGCTGACGGTAGATCGTGAGCAGAATAAGTCGACTGACATGCTGAAAGAGTGGGTGCCCGGTGAGCCAACTTGTGGCTAAGGGCTTTGATTACTCTTTGTATAAACAATCTTTTGTTTAATATTATTTACACTTTTATTAATGCAATGAATTTATCTTTCTTCATATTGTTATATTGTGATATACTATTGTTGTTTTGATAAAGACCTTGAATATACTATAGTGTATGTAAGATGTGGTAGAACATGGAGATGTCTATCATGAAACACATCTTATAGTCACTGTATATTCTAAACTGTTCCTAGTCGATTGAGCCGTCCGATAATAAGGATAAGGATCGCTCGAGTTTGAGACTAGCATTTGCGATGCGGAGTACAACGTTTCATTGGTAAGGAACATAGAGATGTTCGAAGCATGCAAATGGATATTCATATGATGAATGATCGAACTACCCTATCCGGACTTTCCAAGTGGTTATCACTTATCGAGTGGATAAAGTCCGCGGTTTTGGTTGTACACCATTAGTCCTTACTAATTGAAACATCATTGAGACTCTATATGCTAGTACTGTGCTTTGACTCGTTTACCGACTCTATTGGGGTCATCGGGTGTCGGGATTGGGTACAGTTACAACACATATAGAAATCAATGCTTTGTTGTCAAGGATTCACCACATACTTGCGAGTGTGGATATCCTATGCGATCTGAGGAGATATTAGTGTGACGAATCTCTGGCCAGAGTACATGATGTGTTTTAAGAAATGGTTTCTTAGTAACACATGCGATGTCACTATTTGATCTTCAAGATGTATTGCATAGTTATCGAATCTCGAACGACTCTCGATATACAAATGGTTGTTGATTCGATCGGGATATATGGATGAAGGGACCGTACTGTACGCTAACCAAAATCTATTGGTTCTTGTAGGCACTATCAGTGATACCTAGGGAATCATGGGGCGATGTTGCTAGACGCTCTTACCATGATTCGATGGGCAAGTCGGAAATTGTTGTTCCGAGTCACAAGGAGTTGTGAGCCCACGGCTAGCTGTATCCCTGAACCATTGAGGGTCACACAGTGTAATGGATTTTTAATCCCCGTTGAGATAGTTAAATTTAAAGAGTTAAATTTAATGAACAAAGAAGTTGGACTTCTTATTTAAGAGTAGAGGAGTAAGATTTCCTAAAATGACATAGGGATGGACATTTTTGGAAATCACTGAATTCGGATTTAGAAAAATTTATCTTGACTTTAAAAGGTGCAGAAATGTTCTGTGCACATTGGTGAAATCGGTTTATCAATCGGAGTCACGATGAATTTTATATTAATTTCTGAACATGCGGGCTTTGCTTGTCGGGCTTGAACTTATGACTAATGGGCCCTAAGCTGTTAGTGGCCTACATTATAAATAAGTTATTGCAGTACATAAATTACACACAACAGGTCACAAAATTTTCGAAAAACCCTAGAATTTTTCCTCTGAAGTGGCCGCCCCCTTTTCCCCTCTGCTCGGTAAAATCCAGTCTGTGAATTTTGAATTGCAGTCTGGTTTAACGGATCAAATTCGTTAATCTCTTCATAGAAACTTCTGATAGATTTTCTAGTGCAATCTATCAGAGGGATTAAATATCCGTTCGTGGACCTTATTGAAGAACAGTTCGTCCATCAGTTCCAGGGATATACAACAAGAGCAGAGCAATCTGTTGGTATCCAAAATCTCGATTCGAGATTAAAGGTAAAAATTTTATAATCGTTATTTAATTTTTACACACACACAATTTAATCGTAAGGTTGATACCTATTATGGAATCGTTCCATACAAAAATTTTAAACTTCCGCTGCACCGGGTATCAATCCTAATTGATCTGATCGCCGCGTTCTCCAACACATGCACTGACGCAGAGCATAGCTGGTTAGCTATCACGTGCCATTTCTCCGGAGTTCTTCGCTGGAGGACATGTAGAGAGACTTGGACGGAAGTATGCTTGTATCGATGCGTGTGTCGATTGGAAGCTTCATTCTCAAGGAGTGAAGACAAGTTCGACGATTTTAAATACTGTATTGATGTATTTGTAAATAGTATTTCAGTTGTAATGAATCATCAGAAATTGGTTGTATCAGTTCAAGTTATTGGATGTACATTTTTTTGTATTTTGAATACTGTATGTATTACATGGGATTGTAATAAAGGAAATTGTACATAACTTGAAGTAATGATAGCTCATGGATTTTGAGTAAGTCAACGGTAACGGATTGACATGGGATTAGTCTAGGTGTCTTCCTAGGGCTGACCTAATTAGTCGTTTGACTGAGTTAGTGCCATTGATGAGGTAATTCATCTGGGAGCATGGAAATATCGATTTTTGTTTGGAATTTTGAGTTTTTGTTCTAAGTTGTTTCCTTAGGACGGTAGTCTGATGGACCAGCATAGGTTGAGACTTCGTGATGATGGGATTTCATCGGGATACCAAGTCAAGTATATGCCGAGAGTTGTGGATTATGACCATGACTAGACATGATGGAGCGCAACCCTAGGCCAGTGTTACTCTAGGAGTCTTTCGTACTTTGGAGAATGCCTGGAAGCCTTCGAGCTTCAGGATTTGGCGGTGGGAAGGCTACTTAGTCTAGAGTTTTGGTAACAGTCACGACGGGGTATGACATTGAATTGGATGCCTGGTTAGGTGTCAGCGGTTTAGATATCGTCTGACTGTCGTCAGAGATATTGGTTTGCAGTTTTGTCACAAGGACCAGTCTTGGAGGGATTTTCCTTGACGAGTACGTACTCTGAACAGATAGTTTTAGTCTATTGGATACTGCTAGACTAGTGGATCTAGTCGGGGTTTGGATGCTCTTGTGATAGGGGCTATCCAGGAGTTTTGGTTTGTGAAATTCCTGAAACATTTGACTCGGAGATGAGTAGTTTTCAGCATTAATGGTCTCCTTCAGTGATATATTATATCCGACGCTAAGGATTGTACATGACTATTTGAGGCGTGAGGATAGCATGATTTATGCTAGTGTACACTTGGTGGTGATTTCAGGTGGGACACCACGGCAAGTAACCTCAGTCTCGATTTGTTGTAGTTTTAGAAAAAGATATAGTTATCAGGATCAAGTTTCGCGACAGTTGATAGTGAGTCAGTATCGATGCAAGATTGGTACTGGTGACTACTAATAGCTATTGTCTGACTTTTTCAGAGATAGGTGAGTTGAATCAGCTGTGATTCTTTTGATTCCAAGTATTTGGGATATGCGGACGTATGACCGTGAGATCATGATTATAGATCGAGCCATGTGAGATTTCAAATGACCAAGACCTGGCAGATGGTTGCCATAATTTGGTTGGTACTGACAAGTTGTGTGATAGTCACAACTTATCGACGAGGTCGATTGGTTGAGCAGATTTTCGGAGTGCAGTCATTTGGACTTTCAAGTTCGATAGATCACGGGAGGTGATTGCATGTTTTGACTTTGGTAAGTCATGGCTAGTTCGATAACTCGGGTAAAGTTATCAATGGTAAGAGAAGACATAATTGATCTGAACATTGCTTGGTATTAGCAATGGTTGACCCAGTTTTGGAAATAGAATTGTTCCATGCTATTGGATTACAGTTTTGGGAACTGTTAGCCGAATACTTGTTTAGGCATTTCCAGCAGTTTTCTCGGAGGATTTTCGTTAAATTGTGATTCGACGAGTGTTGCAGAATTCAATGAGCATTAGCAGGCCGATATCAGTTATTTGTTCGTGGGATAATACGACAGCTGAGACTGTGTTCAGAGTCTAGTGAGATTTTTGTCAGTGATTTCCCAGTATGTTCTGATGTGCTATGCCATTGAGGTGTTGGGATCGACCGAGATCTATCGGGTAAATTCGTTGGTTTACCGCATGTGTCATGGATTGTGCGAAGGGTTGAGGTGAACTAGTTTTGTTCATCTTGGCAACAAGTCAAGTGTGACTTGGGATTGTTATCTATGATTGGATAACCAGTGTTGCGAATTCAATTGATATCTCGAGTGATGAGATAGTGGTGATCTCTAATCTAGACTACTAATGTTGTATATGTTGCGGTCCCATATATGTGTTCAGCATTATAGCAGTGACATTCTTTGAGAATATTAGTCAGCATCGAAGAGAATAAGTACGGTATGTAAGTCTGTCGATGCTAGGAACTTTCGGGATTGGTTGTTATTTGTGGCAGGACGTCAAGTGGGAATCGATTGGTTAACACTTACGGTCACCTCTGGGATTTGATGTCAGTGTTAGACCAGTGGAGATACAGTTTGGTTGTATCTGGTCTTCTCGTTAGTACGAATTGATTCGAGCAAGAGGGATAGTCGGTGTCAAGTGGTATACTTGACGAGGAACTATCACTGCTAAGGTTCGTAGGAACAGTGGGTATTCGAAGAGCAGTCGAGAGCACTCTATTGATCGTAAGGCTCGGTTATACATCCAAAAGATCGTTCTACTTCATGGATGCCGGCGGTCATTGTCAGCGATCGAGACCCAGGTTTACTTCCATATTCTGAAGGATCGGAAGATCTGAAGGTGAGATCGGAAGCTCCGATCAGGATCGGAAGCTCCGATGCAGGATCGGAAGCTTCGATCGATATTACGTGATGCATGACGTGTGGCAGGATCGGAAACTACGATCTGGATCGGAAGCTCCGATCGCCCTATCCGAAGTCAACCAGTGAGATTTTGACATGTGGCAGATAAGGATGTTCGGAAGCTCCGATGGCAGGATCGGACGTTCCGATCAAGGATCGGAAGTTTCGATCGAGGATCGGAGGTTCCGATCGATGCCTATAAATATAAGGTCCAAGGCATTCATTTATTGCCAATTCCGAATTCTCTCCTTCGCCCTCGTGGTCCTATTTTAAGACTTTGGGTACTCTTATTCTAGAGTTGGAGTAGGATATTTGTTTTAGTATAGTCAGACAGTGTCTGACATAGTAGCAGAGCAGTGCTCGTGTTGAAGAGCCGTGTTCGAGGCTGTGGATTCGCAGCAAGGGAGTGCCCTAGTTGCGGGATAGTCGCCATCAGTGGGCTGACGACAAACGCAGGTATAGCTATGGTCTCCTTAAATTATTTAGGATTATGCAATAGCTTAGTTAAGGCTTTTAGCGCTTATTGAATGATGAATGGGTATTTGCATTTTAGACTTGATGATAGGCTTGGAACCTAGAGTGGGACTACTAGGAATGCCTTAGAAAGGTACGTAAGTACTGACTGAGATTGCCAGCGGATATGCATGCTTATATGTTGCATTTATGTGTTTGCATGTTATTATTGTTATGCGGCATGTGCATATCATCTTGTGCCTGTACATCTGTATATCTTTCGAGATGAGCCAGTTAGGGTTGCTCAGCCCTGTTAGGACGTTTGATATCGAGTACCCTTAGGTACTGATACCTCTAGGACTCCGCGGTCTGCGTCCGGGATTCGGGAATGAGTGGTCGCACACAGTGGTTAGCTACCCCGATGTGACGAGCTTATATCCCAGGCGCCAGTTTGAGCAGTTTGTATACAGTTATCCCAGATATGGATACCCGGTCATTTGCATGCATCATATTTGTATGTTTATCCGTGCTTTCGTATTGAGCTTAAAGCTCACGTCCAGTATTTTTTGTGTATCTGGATACCCTATTCGATGGGGCAGGTATAGGTGCAGGATTGAGCACCAGGAGCCTGGAGTAGCCAGTGACCTTGAAGACAGCAGGATTAGTTGTAGGTTTTATTTAAAGTAATTCGATTGGGTTGTATAAACCGAGTTTGATTAGCCGGTTGTATTCTGCCGGTCTACTTGTATTTAGTCTTCCGCAGCAATTTGATTTAATGCATGCTTAATTATGCTCTTAACTCTGATTAGGTAGTGGATCCAGGTCGGGTCGCTACATTATACAACTTACGGCCTCCAGGATGAACACTGAACCGACTGCAATGAGCCTCTCGGAGAATACGCTGCCTCAACCTCATTGAATCCGCATACTTATCCTTGGACATGGTAATTAGGATTTCAATTCCTCTTCCATGACCCAGATGGAGTTGAGTTTTTCAAAAAAAAAAAAAAAATTCCCTTTCAATTTTTACAAAAATTTTGGTGCACACAAGATCATTAGTGAAATGATAGAGACTCGTCAAAATTCACAGAACACAGTTAAGATCCACAAAACACCTATTGTCGTGCAATGATCAAACAGACAAAAACTTCATCTAATCTTTCGCTACAATTCACTGGTCTAACATAAGTGCTTAAAAAGATTCACGGTTCAACCTACAATTTCTCATGTCAAATGAAGAGTAAAAATTAAAATATTTTCACAAAATTCAAAACGTCATATCATCATTGGCTCCCATTCATCATCCCACCTACGCACATGCAAACAATTACTAAAACCAACTAGACACAACAACCACGAAACGAACTAAAAATGCAAACAAACGAAATCATTACGAATGCAACACAAACACAACGATAAAATAAACTAGACTATCCCCCATACTTATCCAAAACATTTTCCTCAATGCTTCAGAAACAATGAACAAAATGCAAAAACGAACAAACACATGCAGAAAGAAATGAAACACATGACAACAAAAATAACACTCCCCTAGTTTTAGATTCATCCTCTTTCTCCAGCTGTAGAACACCAACAATAACTTTACTTAATGGGGCAACATAATGCACATATACAGGCGACAGGAAAGGCGTTGGATTAGAAAAAGATAATAAAAATTAAAATTAAAAAAATTAAAAATAAAAGAAAGAAAACACTGGATTGCCTCCCAGTCAGCGCTAAGTTTTTAGTCTATTGCCCGACTTTCCAGTAGCAGCCATCAAAGAGCAGCTGCTGCCCATAGTAAGAACCATACGACTCTAAGTATGGGTCTTTATTTCCTACACCCTCAAGCTTGGTGTGATATTGACATCGGAAGCTCGTCGGCCTAGCAATACTCGGCAGGAACTTATTACTTTGGAAGGAGACTTAGAATCTAGGCTAAAGCTCATGGAGGACGTAATATTTTGGAGTTTTTGGCGTCAATGGAAAGAACAGATCTTCTAATGGTGTACATATAAAGACCACTGACGAGTTGAAATCCTTCATCTTGTATATTTCTTCATTAACTACTGTCACTTTTGGCTCCTCTTCACATGCACCTCAAATAATATTTCCTCTTGATCTTGCTCAATTATTTCATTCTCTTGACAGATCTCAGAAAATGGTTCTGTAAGAAGCGTAATCTGCTCATCCAAGAAACTCAAAGAGTTGATGCTGCTTTCTAAGAACTTATTTGTGTCCGCCTGTTTTCTCACAACGTTCCTCAACTAAGCCACATGATCTTCAAAATGTCATATACACTCTTCTTGAACCTCAAATGGCTGATTCGCAAAATTTGTGGAGTTGAATTCTGGAGGATATTGGTGACTCCAACCCTGTAGTGAAGGATCACAATGTCAATGGTAGTCGAAATCTGTCATATCATTTAACAAGTGCATCGCACTGTCCTAATATTTTCTGAACAAGTGACTGCCAGTTTCCAAAGCTCCATAATCTACCCAACTTCTTGTTGTCGTATACATACCACAATAAAAAATCTGAACGAGAGTGTAGTTCAAAAAATCATGATATCGATAATTTTTTGTCAAATAATTGAATCTCTCCCAAGAAACATGGAATGGCTCTGAGTATTTGTAGTAGCCCGGTTCAATTCCACAAGATTAAGTGATTTTAAACATGTTAGAAAATTACATATAATTTTAAAAGTGTCAAAACATGTTTAAGGAGCCATTATTTGATGAAAATAAGTGAAAAATCAGATCCAAAACGTCCGACAATGGTAGGGTAGGTCCCGGGGGTCCAAAACGAGTTCGGAAGGACCAAAGCAGTTCGGAGCGTGCGGACTAGTTCGAACCATCCAAACTCATTAGTGGCAAGGTGTCTCAGTGGATCGGACAAGTGGCAGTTCGGACCATCTGATCCCTCAGTGGATCGGACAAGTGGCAGTTCGGACCATCTGATCCCAGTTCGGACCATCCAATCGGACACGTGGCAGTTCGGACCATCTGATCCCAGTTCGGACCATCCAAATCCAGTTCAGACCGTCCAAACTCAACAGGGTCCAGGTGTCTAAATGGATCGGACAAGTGGCAGTTCGGACCATCCGAACCCAGTTTGGACCGTCCGAACTCCGCCTATAAATAGGCCATCCGAGGATCACTTTTCTTCACACCATTCAGCTCTCCTCTCTAGATTCTTATGCTTTTCTAGGTGTTTTAGGGAGTTTTCAACCTTCCTAGGCTTGGTTCGGAGGTTGGAGAGTCGCTCCAGGGTTGCTGCAGAGGGGTTTCCAAGTTCTGGGGCAGTTGTCATCAGCGGGCTGACGACGGACACAGGAATAGCTCTAGATCTTTATATTAAATAGGGAGTATGCTATAGTCTAGTTAAGGCTTTTAGAATAAGGTTAAAATTCATGAGTACTTTGCATTGTAGTGCGGACTGTAGGCTTGGACATAGTGCTTGTCTAGCTTGCCTAGTTTATGAGGTACGGAATTATTATTCGAGATATCCAGATTGAGTATGCATGTATTATGTGCTTGCATGTATTATGTGGTTGCATGTTTATATGCATTTATATACAGCATGTCATTATTGTATGTTGCATTCATATGCATATTGAGCTTTATTACATTAGAGGTAACCTGTAGTAGGGCGCTCACCCTATGAGTCTTGGATGGTTGGATACGAAAGTCTTGTGTCAGGCCACCATGATTGGTTGGACACATGTACTAGTATCAGGTCACCATTATACACTAGGTATAGGAGCCACCTCCTGAGGCAACGACGTAGTGTGCTATATACCCTGGGGCCGATTTATTTCTTAACCTAAGAGTCTTGGCACCCAGTTCACGTACATACATGCACGTATAATACCATATATTCATACTCTCGTACTGAGCTTTTCATGCTCACGTCCCGTACTTTGTTGTATCTGGACACCCTATTCCATGGTGCAGGTCTGCGGCTGGATGAGGCGGGTGGTTCCAGGAGAGCATAGACGATGGAGGACCAGCAGGGTTATTGTCTAGGCTTTTGTTTATGATGTATTTGGGTTAATACACTGGTTCATTTCGATATGGTTGTAAACAATATTTTATTTGTTGTTTAAGATTTCCGCTATTTTTTTCTGATGATTTATTTGATTAAGTTAAATGCATTCTTAAGCTTCTGTTTAGTAGGTGATCACGGTGCGGGTCACTACATTTATGGTATCAGATCATGCATAGTATTCTTTGGATTTAGACTGTTTGATTTGGGATTAAACTTTAATCATCGTGTAGATGGCGGGTCATGGTGAAGAGAGTGGCCACGGCAGTGAGGGTGGACGCTGGGGAGATCATGATGATCGAGACCATCTCCAGGGCCGTCATCACTATCGCCATGATGATCATAGGCGCTTCAGTATGCACAGGTTTCTACAGATGGGTCCGAAACCATTAGTCAGAGGTGAGTCACCAGAGGATGCGGAGATCTAGCTACGACGTATGGAGGTATGTTTTCGAGAGTTCCGTTGCACAGAGGAGCATAAAATGGAGACTCTTGACTTCCTCGTAGAGGGACGAGCTCAGCGATGGTGGCGTTCTGCATCCACAACATTTATTGAAGCTCAGGGAGTTGCTACCTGGGAAGAAATCCGCACAGCTTTCCACAAGCTATATTTTCCTCCTGCTCTCCGACAAACGAAGGCGAGCGAGTTGTTGAGTTTGCGGTAAGAATCAATTTCGATCGACGGATATCAGCTGAAGTTCTTTTGAGTTGCTGCCCTATTGCCCCCAGATTGCTGACAGTACGGAGGCGAAGTATAATCTGTTCCTTCAGGGCCTTAATCCGGAGATCCACGACCGAATTGCTGCGGGGAATGACATGACTTATGAGGGACTTGTGAGTCGGTGTCACCAGGCTGAGGACAGTATCCGTGGTAATAGATCTTTTCTTTTGTCTAAACCCGCGAGTTTTTTGGGTCCCCATGCTCAATCTTTCAAGAATTCTGGTTCTACTTCTTCTTTCTCAAGATCTGTTGAGGTGCTGCGATTTGGCATAAATAATCAGGGTCCTTGAAAGCATTGTGGCGGGAATCATCCTGCCAAAAGGTGCCGGAAGGTTTCAGAGGCATGTTTCTGATGCGGAGAGATTGGCCACCTGAAGAAGGATTGTCCACAGGCTGGGGGAGCTGGTACTGGCTCAAGTTCTGGTTCTCAAGATTTAAAGAAGCAGAGACCACAGGGACAGTTTACAGGGGGTTCTAATCTAAAACCTCGTTCTTTCAGCCAAGTGTTTGCCTTGAGACATGATCAGGCAGTGGATGAGAATGAGAAAGTCATAGTGGGTACGTTCTTTTTTTTTGATATACCTGCTTTTGGACTCATTGATACTGGTTCATCTCATTCTTTCATTTATGCACGTTTTGTTAAGAAGTATAAGTTGACATACATATCACTAGACACAGTGGTTGTTGTCTCTACTCTGACGGGTCAGTCTACGTCGGCTAAGCATCTAGTGTTGGGTTGCCCTTTAGAGTTTGAAGGAAATGTCTTGATGGTGAATCTTATGATATTAGCAATGAAGGATTTCGATTGCATTTTGGGAATCGGCGTGTTGACCACATACGGAGCTTCAGTGGATTGTTACCAGAGGTTGGTAAGATTTCATCCGGTTGGTGATGACAGTTGGTTCTTTTACGATGAGGGAGCGCTACCTCAGATTCCATTGGTATCAGCTTTGAAAGCTCGTCGAACTTTGGAATCTGGCGCGGAAGGCTACCTCATCTATGCAATTGATACATCCGCTGGAAGTGTTGGTATAGAAGCTATACCGGTTGTGAATGAATTCCCAGATGTATTTTCAGATGAGATTCCAGGGTTTCCTTCAGTGCGCGAAGTTGAGTTTGGCATAGAGTTGATGCCAGGAACTTCGCCTATTTCTCGAGCACCGTGTCGTCTTGCTCCATCAGAGATGCGAGAGTTGAAGCAGCAGCTTCAGGATCTTTTGGACAAAGGTTATATTCGTCCCAGTGTTTCTCCCTAGGGAGCTCCTGTTCTGTTTGTGAAGAAAAAGGATGGGTCTATGCATCTGTGCATTGACTATCGCCAATTGAACAAGGTAAAAATGAAGAATAAATATCCTTTGCCTCATATAGATGATCTATTTGATCAGTTGTAGGGTACTTCGGTCTACTCAAAGATTGATTTGAGATCAAGATATCATCAGATGCGAGTCCTAAAACAAGATATAGCCAAGACATCATTCAGAAGCAGTTACGGGAATTATGAGTTCTTAGTAATGCCATTTGGGTTAACTAATGCACCGGTTGTATTCATGAATCTAATGAATCGAGTATTCCAGGATTTTCTTGACAAGTTTGTCGTCGTGTTCATAGATGATATCTTGGTGTATTCACATGATGTGAATGAGCACGCATATCATCTGAGACTTGTGCTGCAAACTCTGAGGGATAGACAGTTGTACGCCAAGTTGAGTAAGTTTGAGTTTTGGTTGGATCGGGTAGTGTTTCTTGGCCACATTCTATCCAAGGACAGAGTTTCTGTGGATCCGAGCAAGATTGAGGCTGTAATGAACTGGTCGCATCCGATGACTGTAGCTGAGATCCGTAGTTTTCTGGGTTTAGCAGGGTATTATCATCGCTTTATCGCGAATTTCTCGCAGCTAGCTCGCCCCTTGACACAGCTTACTCGTAAGGGCGTGAATTTTGAATGGTCCTGAGAATGTGAAGAAAATTTATGTGAACTTCATAGACGGTTGACTTCTGTACCTGTGTTGGCTTTGGCGTCTGTATCTGGAGGGTATGTGGTGTACACGGATGTTTCTCTTCAGGGACTATGATGTGTCCTGACTCAGAATGGGCATGTAATTGCATACGCCTCTAGACATTTGAAAGTTCACGAGAATAACTACCAAGTGCATGATCTTGATTTAGCAGCTATTGTTTTTGCATTGAAGATCTGGCGTCATTATTTCTATGGCGAGATATTTGAGATCTTCACAGACCATAAGAGTCTCAAGTATTTGTTTACACATGCAGAGTTGAACATGAGACAGAGACGTTGGATGGATTTTCTTAAAGATTATGATTGTGAAATCAAGTACCATCCAGAAACTGCTAATCTCACTGCTGATGTAACGCCCAGAAATTCATCACGTAAATCCGCATGCATAACTAGGAGATTTAATGATTTTAAAATAAATTAAAAAGGTGTTAAATGACTTTTATGTGTTATTATGTGAATTATGTGATTTATTTGCATGTTTTAAATATTTTTTTCGGTATTTAAATCTGTATGATGTGATTTATGAATTTATTTGAAAAAGTTTATTTTATGATCGCGTAGGCGGGACCGTGGACGGACGAGATGTTTGTTTTCACCCAAAATATTTTATGAGATTTTTAGGAGCCTTCAAATATTATTTTAAGGTATAATTTTAAGAAAATTATGGTATTTATATATATGTATATTTATTTGTCAGTTTTTACCCAAAATAAGTCATTTTAATGACTTTTATTAAGCTTTAAAAATCCAATTATTTATAATTTCGGGATTTACTTAGTTTTAGAAAATTAGAATGTATTTTTTTTTAAAGTTTAAAATTTGAGTATTTAATTAACCTAATTATCTATTTATTTATTAAACCTAGATTATCTTAAAAATCTACCCTAATCCTCCTACCTCCATTCACGTTTTCTTGCTAGCCGCCTCCTCAATCTTATCTCACTCCCTTCATCGTTCCTTCAACAGAAAACCCACCCATAGCCGATCGTTAAAAGTTTTTGGAGTTTTTGGAAGATCCGTTCGTCCTGGCGAGCCCGATACATGTTGTTTGCGTCGTTTCGTCTAAGTATTCATCGAGGCACATTTGATTTCCATTCTTGAACACCATTTAGATTATATTAAACTATTTTTAAGATGAATGATGAGATTATTGCATGTGTTTCGGATTTGAATGACATTCTTCATAGTGCATCCTTGTTTTTCACGTATTTATGCATATGTCTTGGGTTCTGCATATTTATGGCCATGATCTGTTCGGGTCTGCTGCACCTGGGTTCGAGGTCCTAACTAGGGTCCCTAGGGTCTGTTTAATGGGGTGGTTAGTTCATGGAGAAGGCTGGAACCCAAGCTGGGCGTGTCCCTTCCTCGGATCGGCAGATTTCCCGCAGTGGCTTGATTATGGGTTGGGGGCATCGGTTGGTTCAGGCAGGGTCTTGGCTTGAGCCAATCCTGGTCCTAAAGTTGAGCCTGGACCCTGGGGTGGTCCAGGTGTCGGAGTTCCAGCCGGTGGTGACCGGAGCTGGGCAGAAGAATGGGGGAAAGGGGCTGTGCATGAGAGTGCATGCGAGAGGGAGGAGAGGAACGCACAGTTGAGTTTTGGGTTTCTTGAGGATTCTAGGATCGGCCATGAGAAAGAACTTGCATGGGTTTGAACT
The DNA here is from genome assembly GCF_033568475.1 of Henckelia pumila. Classification (NCBI taxonomy): domain Eukaryota; kingdom Viridiplantae; phylum Streptophyta; class Magnoliopsida; order Lamiales; family Gesneriaceae; genus Henckelia; species Henckelia pumila. The sequence goes on along the minus strand of NC_133122.1, from coordinate 114,750,478 downwards.
AGAGATGGGTTTAAGTCCTGGGGGTGGGTCTGATTAAGGGTCTTAGATGGTTAGATGAGGGCTGGTTTGAGGGCTAAGGCAGATCACGGGTTCTATGGGCCTTGGAACGTGAATTTTGGGATTTTCGTGCATGGGTTCTTGTGGTTCCTGCATGGACGGCGTGCATGGGTGCAGGCTGGTCCATGAAGGGTCGGTTAGGGTCCTAAGGTCTTGGTTGAGGACTGATTTCATTGGGCTAAGGCTAGGACCGATGGATTCTTGGGTTTTAGCATGTAAGGTTTGAAAATTCTGCACAGAAAATAAAAGAAGTTGTATGGACGGTTTTTGGGTTCTAATTGGTATGGTTTGGGTTATTTTGAGTTTAATTCTAGTGGTTGGCAGCTCGAACAAGTCCATGGAAAATAAAAAGGGTCCATAAATATATATTTAATTCATGCATGTATTTAATTAGCTATATAAGTAGGATTTTTAAGAAAAATAAATTAAATATATATTTACGGACAAATTTTCATGAAATAAAGAAATAAAGAGAATTTTTATGTTCATGCATCATTAATAAGTTTTATGATAAGTTTAAGTGCATGTTAAGAAAAATACATTTTTATGGAAGTTGAAGTGAAGGTGGAAAGTGATGTGGTTGGAGGCCGGGATACCTGGTCCCGGTGACCTTCTTGATAATGTTTATGTATGATGAGCTTATGGATCCAGCTGAGAGGGCTGGTGAAGTGGCAGCACAGAGGTGAAAACCCCACCGCCGCGTACGTTGGTTTATAGATTGATCAATCGCTTAGTATGATGCCACAAACATGGATACGACCTGTTGAGAACTAAGAAATCATGATAAGTTATTTTATGAGATTTATTAAGTATGATGATATATGTTTAGCATTATGATAAATCAGTATAATTATTTTATTTCATGTTTATATGCATATAATTTTAAGATCATGCATGTATATTTATATTCACCTATTTTATATGACGTGTGCTTGTGTGTGGTTTCATTTTGTTATGTAAGGATAGAACGTGCTGAGCCTCTAGGCTCACTAGATTTAAATGGTGCAGGTGAGCAAAATTTTAATGAAGTTAATGTGTTCCCGACTGGCGGCGAGGGAGTATGAGTATCCAGGCGGCTAGTACCCGTGACCATCGCTCTATTATGAATTTATGTTGAGACTAGAACATTTATTTCCGCATAGGTTTTATTATTATAGATTTTTAGTATATGCATGGATTTTAGATTTAAGTATTTATTTTCTAAGTTTTCATGAATTTTTGTGAAAGAGACATTATTTAGGAATTTTATTATGGCATTCTTATAAATTATTATTTAGTAATTACTTTTAAGTATTTAATTGCATGCGTGTACTTTTATTGTATATTTTGTGTATTTTTATTTTAAATTAAGTAAAGTTATTTTTAAGTATGATATATATATATATGTATGGGCATATATATATTTATATTCATTATTTTATTATCAGAGAGTTTTTTTTTAAAAAAAAATTCCAGTAGTAGATCTAGGACGTTTCATTTGGTTAAGGATTATGATTGTGAAATCAAGTACCATCCAGGAACAGCTAATCCTACTGCTGATGCCTTGAGTCGCAAGGTAAGAGTGTCCGCACTTCAGACCTGTTCTGTGGCAAGTGAAATTGAAGATTGTTGTTCTTTAGGATATACCTTCAAGCATAAGAAAGGTATGCAGAGTATCCAGATGTTTGCAATCTTATCTGAGCCTGCTTTATACTCTCGGATTCGAGATGCTCAGATGGCTGATCCGAAGACCCAGAGTTTGGCTCGTTTAGCAAGGGATGATAGTATGTCTAGATTCCATTATCGGTCAGATGGTTTTCTCTATTTATCTGGCTATATTGTTGTTCCGGAGGATGATACTCTGAGAGAGGATATTTTATCTCAGGCTCATCGTTCTAAGTTAAGTATTCATCCGGGACGCAACAAAATGTACAAGGATTTGTGTACTATGTTCTGGTGGAAGGGAATGAAGAGGAGTGTGTATCAGTATGTTTCGAGATGTTTGGTGTGTCAGCAGGTCAAGGAAGAACACCGACGACCTTGAGGGTTGCTTCATAGTTTACCTATTCCTGAGTGGAGATGGGAGTTGATCGCGATGGACTTCGTGACCCATTTACCGGTGAGCTCGAGGAATTGCGATGCTATCTGGGTTGTGGTGGACCGACTCACTAAGTTTGCATATTTCATTCCTTATAACCGGGACTACAACTTTGATAGGATGACACTTTTGTACATCCAAGATATTGTTCGATTGCACGGAGTGCCTCTGAGCATAGTCAGCGATCGAGACCCCAGGTTTACTTCCAGGTTCTGAGGGAGTCTTCAGCGCGGTATAGGTACTACTCTCAATTTGAGTACAGCTTATCACCCAAATACTGACGGGCATTCAGAGCGCACGATTCATACTCTTGAAGACATGTTGCGAGCATGTTCTATGGATTTTGGTCCAACTTGGCAAGATCAGTTACCATTGATTGAGTTTGCGTACAACAACAGTTACCATCGCAGTATTGGGATGGCTCCGTTTAAGGCATTGTAGGGGCGACGATGTCGTACTCCACTGTTCTAGGAGGAAGTGGGGGAGCGACAGGTTGAGGGACCAGAGTTAGTCCAGCAGGCTGTTGATATTGTTGCACAAATCAAAAATAGAATTAAGACTGCGCAGGATTGGCAGGCTAGTTATGCAAATGTCAAACGCAGACCTTTGCAGTTTGAAGTGGGCAAAAAAGTGTTTTGGAAAGTCTCACCATTTCGCAGGATTTTGAGATTCGATCTCAAGGGTAAGCTATCTCCTAGGTTCATTGGTCCATTTGAAATAGTGGAAAGTGTTGGAGATCTGGCTTACAGGTTGGATTTACCATCGTATTTGTCAAACATCCACGATGTGTTCCATGTTTCACTGTTACGACAGTATATAGCAGATGAGTCTCATATCTTACAACCATCTAAAGTACAGTTGGATACGGATTTGACATATGTGGAGAGACCTTTTTGCATCATAGGCCATAAGGATAAGGTGTTACGCAACAAGACCATTCCTCTTGTTCTAGTTCAGTGGCAGCGTCGAGGCACTGAGGAGGCCACTTGGGAACTTGAAAGTCGTATGCGTACAGATTATCTAGAGTTGTTTTAAAATTGTTGTACTTTAGTTATATATTGAAAAATGTTCAGTTTGAATAAAAATAAATGTTTATTCAGTTTATATCTGCAATTCAGTGCTTAAGATTATTCGAGGACGAAATATCTTAAGTAGGGGGAGAATGTAGTAGCCCGCTTCAATTTCACAAGATTAAGTGATTTTAAACATGTTAGAAAATGACATATAATTTTAAAAGTGTCAAAATATGTTTAAGGAGCAATTATTTGGTGAAAATAAGTGGAAAATCAGATCCGGAACGTCCGAAAATGGTAGAGTACATCCCGGGGGTCCAAAACGAGTTCGGGAGGACCAAAGCAGCTCGGAGCGTGCGGACCAGTTCGGACCAACCGAACCCAGTTCGGACCATCCAAACTCATCAGTGGCCAGGTGTCTCAGTGGATCAGACAAGTGGCATTTCGGACCATCCGATCCAAGTTCGGACCATCCGATCCAAGTTCGGACCATCCGAACCAGTTCGGACCATCCAAACCCAGTTCGGACCATCCGAGCTCAACATGGTCCAGGTGTCTAAATGGATCGGACAAGTGGTAGTTCGGACCATCCGAACTCCGCCTATAAATAGGCCATCCGAGGCTTACTTTTATTCACACCATTCATCTCTCCTCTCTCTGTTCTTAGGCTTTTCTAGGTTTTTTAGGGAGTTTCCAACCTTCCTAGGCTTGGTCCGGAGGTTGGCGAGGAGCTCCAGGGTTGTTGCGGAGGGGTGCCCAAGTTCTGGGGAAGTCGTCATCAGCGGGCTGACGACGGACGCAGCTATATCTCTGGCTCTTTATAGTAAATAGGGAGTATGCTATAGTCTAGTTAAGGCTTTTAGAATAAGGTTATAATGATTGAGTACTTTGCATTGTTGTGCGGACTATAGGCTTGGACATAGTGTTGGTCTAGCTTGCCTAGTTTATGAGGTACGAAAGTATTATTCGAGATATTCAGATTAAATATTCATGTATTATGTAGTTGCATGTATTATGTGGTTGTATGTTTATATGCCTTTACATACAGTGTAGTAGCCCGTAACCAAGTAAGGGGATTAAGAACTTAATCATCATTAAAAATAGTTTGGACGATCCAATGAGGCTTCGGACGCTCCGAACGGGTTCGGATGGTCCGTCGGCAAGGATCGCACGGTCCGATCGGGATCAAGTATTACGTCAGCAAGATGGTGTCACGGCTAACGTGTTGATGGGACTTTGGACGCTCCGAAGACGTGTTTGGACGATCCGAATGTGTTCGGAGGATCCGATCGAGTATCAAACGGTCCGAACTCCATCTATAAATAGAGGTGCCGAGATTCATTTTCAGGCGCACCAAATTCCTCTCTTCTCTCGTTTTTTAGCCTTCTATCTTAGATCTAGGGCGTTCTAGGCTTCTTTTTGGGAATTCGGAAGTGGCAGCGCGGTCCAGGCGTTGTAGCAGAGCTGTGACCTAGTTTTTAGGCAAGGAACAGCAACAGGCTGACGACGAACGCAGGTATAGCTTTTGTTTCCTAAAAATATTTAGGAGCATGCAATAGTTTAGTTAAGGCTTTTGGAGTAATATAATGATATTAGAATCATTATGCAGTGTAGTGCGGACTATAGGAGTGGACCTAGATCTGGTAGAGCTTGCCTAGTAGTTGAGGTACGAAAGTACTGTTCGAGATATCCTGACTGAGTATGCATGTATTATGTGCTTGCATGATTTTATGTGCATATTTTATGACATGGTTGTATGCTGCATGCATATTAAACATCGAGCTATATCCTTGGAATATTATAGGGTCTTACCATATCATATTAGTGGATGGACTTCCATCGATTTGGGTTCGGAGTATCCACTGGTATTGGTATGGGAGCCACCTCCTGAAGCGACGGCACATCGTGCTACATACCAGGGCCCGGTCTTTCTTTGTTTTCTGATCATTGGCCTCTAGTTTCAGTAGGAGGTACACTTGCATTCATGCATCTATATAATACGGTATACTAATACTCTTGTGCTGAGCGTTTTATGCCCACGTCTCGTACTTTGTGTATATGGACAAACTATTCCATGGGGCAGGTTTGCTATTGGATGAGGCGGGTGGATCCAGGAGGGACTAGGCAGTGGATGGCCAGCTGGGATTTTTCCTTGGTCCTTATTTTCTGATGTATTTGGGCTAATAAATTATTCGATTTGGTTGTATAATTATTTGGGTATTACGGATTCCTTTTCTTGGGATTGTTTAATGTTTATTTCTTCCGCAGTTTATTTTGTTTTACTATTTTAATTAAGTTAATTGCATGCTTAGTTTTTGTTTAGTAGGTGATCTCGGTAAGGGTCATTACATACAACATGTCATGATTGTATGTTGCATTCATATGCATATTGAGCTTTATTACCTTAGAGGTAACCTGTAGTAGGGCGCTCACCCTACGAGTGGTGGATGGTTGGATACGAAAGTCTTGTGTCAGACCACCATGATTGGTTGGACACATGTACTAAGATCGGATCACCATTATCACTTGGGTATAGGAGCCACCTCTTGAGGCGACGGCGCAGTGTGCTATATACCTTGGGCCCGGTTTATGAGAATTTCTTGACATGAGAGTCTTGGTACCCAGTTCACTTGCAAACATGCACGTATAATATTGTATACTAATACTCTCGTACTGAGCTTTTCATGCTCACGTCCCGTACTTTGTTGTATCTGGAAACCCCATTCCATGGGGCAGTTTTGCGGCTGGATGAGGTGGGTGGTTCCAGGAGAGCTTAGACGATGGAGGACCAGCAGGGTTATTGTCTAGGCTTTTGTTTCTGATGTATTTGGGTTAATACACTGGTTTATTTTGATATGGTTGTAAACAATATTTTATTTGTTGTTTAGGATTTCCGCTGTTTTTTTTTTTATGATTTATTTGATAAAGTAAATGCATGCTTAAGATTCTGTTTAGTAGGTAATCACGGTGCGGGTCACTACAATATTGTTGATCAAACCTTGTGAATACCCGTCGATGATCCATCTTCAAGTACCTCACAAGTAAAAAAATAATAAAATTAAAATTAAAAATTAAAAAAATGCAAGAAGAATAAAAAAATCTCTAGTTTTAAACAAATAATCTATCCTAATATTAACTAAACAATCCCCGGCAACGGCGCCAAAAAATTTGAACGAATAAAATTTGGTTGGAACTAGCAAGTACACTAGGTCAAGTAATAGTAAGTGGACAACGAGTCCAAATATCGGTCCCACAAAGACTGTATTTAATTCTCAAGATTTAATTATTTAACTTTATCTAGAAAATAATAATAAAGAAGGATGCAATGAATTAAATAAAAATTTAATTACTAAAAATAATAAGAATTAAAATAGCTAAAGGATAAATTTAATTAAAATGAGAGAACCAAGACACACGAAGGTACCAAAAAAATTATACAAAAAAGTGGCAAATCTCGGATCCAGATTTAATCTTAAATCATGGCGAATTCTCATAATTTATTTAACAGTCTATTTTTAAAAAAGTTAAACCTATTCAAATATTGACGGATTAATTTTCATAATTATAATCAAATTCAAATGCATTGAGAATTATGATAATTCAGTTTTCACCTAAAACCGCATAATGAACCCGAATATTATTTCTAGTCGGTTTAACCATATGCAATTATTGGAGCGATCAAAATGAATTTCTCACCTTTTGACTCATAATCAATTAACAAGCAAGTAAATAATTGATCAAAATATTCACAAGAACAAAACATAAATTCAACAATCAATAATCTTAATAAAAATCTAAAACTCCCAAATCAAAATCAACATGTTCGACATAAAATTGTTCGGCCCAATCTTGGGGTCTTGTTTGAAGAAAAACTACTCAAATAACGAAAACAATATTCAACAAAAGTTTATTAATCTAAAGAAGAAAGGAAGAAGAACTCGAATGGAGCGTTCTTCAATCTCCAAGCCTCCGCCCTATCCGCCTTTTCTTTGTGTTGTGATGTCCGAAACCCTTCATCTGATGTTAATTCTTTTATTCATACGTCCAAATCCAAGAATTTTTGTTTTCCTTCTCACACAAGAATTTTCCCGATTTAGGACTCTGCACGCCATCTCGCTCGAGCTGTAGAAAATTCCCGCTCGAACGAGAAGCACTCTGCCAAACTTTCTATTTCTCCGTCGCTCGAGCGGTAGAAAGTTACCGCTCGAGCGGGATGATTTTTGCCTGATAATTTAGAAAAAGTGCAGCTGATCCACTTTCATGCGCAATAGCTCTTTCCCAAGTGTAATAGCGCTCTTTATTCTCTCTCCTAGAGCTGCTTCTTTTCTTAGCACAATAGCGCATCTCTTCTCTCACCAAGCGCAATAGCGCTCTTTCTTCTCTCTCCTAGAGCTGCTGCTCTACTTCTCCAAGATCCTCTTCTTTCTCGTACTTTTCTTTTCTTCTTTTCTTGCTCTCAAAACTCTTTTAATTTCCATTTTCCTACAAATAAAAACCGGAGAGTGAAATGTACACACATGCAATAAATACACATAAAAACACACATAAAACAATATGAATGAATGCAAAATAGACATAAAAATAACCTAAAATATTGCACACAAAAGACACTTATCAATTCTCCCATATTTAAACCTTGTTCGCCCTCGAACAAGACATATGACAAACAAACACAAAACACAAACAAAATTAGGAATGATTCATGGAAAGTGTCAGCCTCAGAGAAGTTCTATTTTAAACTAAAAAACACGAATGCTCTCAACCGTTCATAATACAGCTTCGGTTTAGCGTGAACGTGTGTGTGTGTGTGAGCGATGTTATCCAATTACTTGCAACTTAGACAGAATCTGTTTCAAAACTTCTTAGCGACCAATGATAAATCTGTGCAAGTTTCACTCTCAAGTGTCCATTTCTTCCAATGACCTCTTAACAAAACACACCTCTCTTGAGATAATTAATTACACACCTCCGGATTTTACACCCGATTTTGCTTTAGCCCCAAATAATTACCCTTAAACATAGCTATAATTGTGATGGGATTTGTATTTAAATCCCTTGGTCTATAGCCCGGATGGAGTATCAGCCCCATTGAATCCGCATACTTAGCCTTGGACGTGGTAATTAGGATTTCAATTCCTCGTCCATGACCCAGATGGAGTTGAGTTTTTTTTAAAAAAAAATTCCCTTTCAATTTTTTAAAAAAATTTGGTGCGCCCAAGATCATTAGTGCAATGTTAGAGATTTATCAAAATTCACATAACACAGTTAAGATCCACAAAACACCTGTTTCCATGCAATGATCAAACAGACAAAAACTTCATCAAATCTTTCGCTACAATTCGATGGTCTAACATAAGTGCTTAAAAAGATTCACGGTTCAACCTACAGTTTCTCATGTCAAATCAAGAGTAAAAATTAAAATCTTTTCACAAAATTCAAAACTTCATATCATTATCAGCTCTCATTCATCATCCCACTTACACACATGCAAACAATTACTAAAAACAACTAGACACAACAACCACGAAACGAACTAAAAATGCAAACAATCGAAATCATTACGAATGCAACACAAACAAAAAAATAAAATAAACTAGACTATCCCCCCCCCCCTACTTATCCAGAACATTGCCCTCAATGCTTCAGAAACAATGAACAAAATTCAAAAATGAACAAACATATGCAGAACAAAATGAAACACAATGACAAAAAAAATAACACTCCCTTGGTTTTAGATTCATCCTCTTTCTCCGGCTGTAGAAATCCAACAACAAATTCACTTAAATTATTCAAATAACAAAAATAATATTCAACAAAAGTTTAATAATCTAAAGAGAAAAGGAAGAAGAACTCGAATGGAGCGTTCTTCAATCTCCAAGCCTCCGCCCTAGCCGCCTTCTCTCTGTGTTGTGATGTCCGGAAGCCTTCATCTGATGTTAATTCTTCTATTTATACGTCCAAATCCAAGAATTATTGGTTTCCTTCTCGCACAAGAATTTTCCCGATTTAGGACTCTGCACGCCGTCTCGCTCGAGTGATATAAAATTCTCGCTCGAGCAAGAAGCACTCTGCCAAACTTTATATTTCTCCCTCGCTCGAGCGGTAGAAAGTTACCGCTCGAGCAGGATGGTTTCTGCCCGATAATTTAGAACAAGCGCAGCTGCTCCACCTTCATGCGCAATAGCTCTTTCCCAAGCGCAATAGCGCTCTTTCTTCTCTCTCCTAGTGCTGTTGCTCTATGTATAGAGCTGCTGCTTTACTTCTCCAAGCTCCTCATGTTTCTCGTTCTTTTCTTTTCTTCTTTTCTTGCCCTCAAAACTCCTTTAATTTCCATTTTTCCACAAATAAAACCCGAAGAGTGAAATTCACACACATGAAATAAACACACATAAAAACACACATAAAACAATATGAATGAATGCAAAATAGACATAAAAATAACACAAAATAATGCACACAAAAGACACTTATCAACTTCGCAATTTAAGACTGAAATAGCCTTCCCCAATAGCATATCTGAAACAAGAAAATCTCAAGAGTAATACAACCATGGGGTCGCATTTCTTTTCTGTCTAGTCATATATATCCACATAGTCCACACCACTTTGTATATTTCGTCACTGTGCCCCTGATGAAAACACGACATCCTTGGCAAAAACTTGTCTTGATAGAATATTTTAGGAAATACATCTAGAACTATTCACTGAAAGCATGAAAAATTCCATCCCAATCATACAATTGTCAATTCAGTATTCTATAGTTGAATAATTGGTCAATTAATCTCAAATCTAGATAATCTTCATAGGTCACAAAATACGATCCTCTGGTTACAACTAACCAACTGATTAATTCCAAAAAGTCTGAAATAACTTAATAAGTATAAACAACCACAAAAATCCTCTCTATTTATTTTTATTTTAACGCGGACAATTCTTTTTCAAGTGACTTAAACTACTAAAAATAAAACAAGCCCCTAAGGCTTTGCGGCATTTGTTAGATGGATGATTTCTTTTGCAATGTTCACACTGCAATTCCTTCTTATAAACAAAAGGAAATTCTCCTGACCCGCTAGAGGAAGACATTGTAATGGATCTTTTAAATTTTTGGCCATTTGGTCCCAATGAACTAGAGCCCTTGATACTATTGCCTAACTCTCTTTGTTTCACACTTGCAGGACCGTGCTCATTTAAGAGAGTCTCTCTGAAATGTCCCCATCTAAGCTGAACAAAATGCTGCTGCAAAACTACAGAAATCTATTGCCACCATTCTCGAGTTTTTTCTTGTAAATTCAATTCAGTAATTAACAATTTCTCTTTATCTTCAAAACTGAGTGTGACAAAGAAATGTTCCATTTGATTCACCCAAATCAAAATTTCATCAGCAGTTTCTCCTCCTTTGAGGGTTTGAGGACCTATCTTGACAAATTCAAGAATATTGACTCTCACTTGATCTTGTTGTGATCCTCCGTCACCATCAGAGCTATTCTCGATACCACAACCATTCTGATCACCCTGATTTTCCATCTACAGGTGACACAATGGTTAATCCCAAGACAAATCTATATCCCAAGATTTCTATGCATCCTCTGATAACATAAATGTAGTGACCCGCACCATGATCACTTACTAATAAAAAACTTAAGCATGCATTTAACTTAATAAAATACTAATAAGAATTAATCAGCGGAAACCATATACAAAAATAAAATATTTTTAAACAACCATATTGAAATTCAAAATGTATCAACACGAATACATCAGAAATAAAAGCTTAGAAAAACATCCATGTTGGTCATCAATTGCCTAAGCCCTACAGGAACCACCCGCCTCATCCAACCGCAGACCTGCCCCATGGAATAGGGTGCTCAGACACAACAATGTACGGGACGTTTACATGAAAAGCTCAATACAAGAGTTTGAGAATACGATATTATACATGCATGAATTCTAGTGAACTGAGTACCAAGACACTCAGGTCAAGAATATCTGATCAAGAACAGACTTGGGCCCTGGGTATATAGTACGCTGAGCCATCTCTACAGGAGGTGATCTACATACCCCGATGGTGACCTAACAAAAGTTTACGTGTCCAACCAAATATCAGTGACCTGACACGAGCTCTTGTGTCCAACTAATATTGGTGACCTGACATGAATATATGTGTCCAACCATCTACTGACAGGATAGGGTAAACACCCTAATACAATATATCACAAGGATACGAGATCAATATACTCATGTATGCAACATACAATCATGACATGATGTGTCATATAAATCATGCAATCACATAATACATGCATACACATAATACATGCATACTCAATCTGGATATCTCGAATAATACTTCCGTAAATCATATACTTAGGCAAACTAAACTAGCTCTATGTCCAAGCCTATAGTCCCCTCTACAATACAAAATACTCATGTTTCATAATCTTATTTTAAAAGTCTTAACTAAGCTATAGCATACTCCCTATTTTTTATAAGTAGCCAGAGTTATAGCTTCGTCCGTCGTTAGCCTGCTGATGACGATTACCCCAAAACTTGGGCACCACTCCACTGCAACTTTGGAGCACCTTGCTGTTGGAAAACACGGCGAACAGATCAATTAGGATTGATACCCGGTGCAGCGGAAGTTTAAAATTTTTGTATGGAACGATTCCATAATAGGTATCAACCTTACGATTAAATTGTGTGTATAAAAATTAAATAACAATTATATAATTTTTACCTTTAATCTCGAATCGAGATTTTGGACACCAACAGATTTCTCTGCTCTCGTTGTATATCCCTGGAACTGATGGACGAACTGTTCTTCAATCAGGTCCACGAACGGATATTTAATCCCTCTGATAGATTGCACTAGAAAATCTATCAGAAGTTTCTACGAAGAGATTAACGAATTTGATCCGTTAAACCAGACTGTAATTCAAAATCACAGGCTGGATTTCTTTTCGAGCAAAGGGAGAGGGGCCGGCCACCTTTTAGAAAATTAACTAGGGTTTTCGAAAATTCTTGTGACCTGTTGTGTGTAATTTCTGTACTGCAATAACTTATTTATAATGTAGGCCACTAACAGCTTAGAGCCCATTAGTCATAAGTTCAAGCCCGACAAGCAAAGCCCGCATGTTCAGAAATTAATATAAAATTCATCGTGACTCCGATTGATAAACCGATTTCACCAATGTGCACAGAATCCATTTCTGCACCTTTTAAAGTCAAGATAAATTTTTCTGAATCCGAATTCAGTGATTTCCCAAAATGGCCATCCCTATGTCATTTTAGGAAATCTTACTCCTCTACTCTTAAATAAGAAGTCCAACTTCTTCGTTCATTAAATTTAACTCTTTAAATTTAACTATCTCAACGGGGATTAAAAATCCATTACACTGTCTGACCCTCAATGGTTCAGGGATACAGCTAGCCGTGGGCTCACAACTCCTTGTGACTCGGAACAACAATTTCCGACTTGCCCATCGAATCATGGTAATAGCGTCTAGCAACATCGCCCCATGATTCCCTAGGTATCACTGATAGTGCCTACAAGAACCAATAGATTTTGGTTAGCGTACAGTACGGTCCCTTCATCCATATATCCCGATCGAATCAACAACCATTGGTATATCGAGAGTCGCTCGAGATTCGATAACTATGAAATACATCTTGAAGATCAAATAGTGACATCGCATGTGCTACTAAGAAACCATTTCTTAAATCACATCATGTACTCTGGCCAGAGATTCGTCACACTAATATCTCCTCAGATCGCATAGGATATCCACACTCGCAAGCATGTGGTGAATCCTTGACAACAAAGCATCGACTCCTATATGTGTTGTAACTGTACCCAATCCCAACACCTGATGACCCCAATAGAGTCGGTAAACGAGTCAAAGCACAGTACTAGCATATAGAGTCTCAATGATGTTTCAAGTAGTAAGGACTAATGGTGTACAACCAAAACCGCGGACTTTATCCACTCGATAAGTGATAACCACTTGGAAAGTCCGGATAGGTTAGTTCGATCATTCATCATATGAATATCCATTTGCATGCTTCGAACATCTCTATGTTCCTTACCAATGAAACGTGGTACTCTGCATCGCAAATGCTAGTCTCAAACTCGAGCGATCCTTATCCTTATTATCGGATGGCTCAATCAACTAGGAACAGTTTAGAATATACAGTGACTATAAGATATGTTTCATGATAGACATCTCCATGTTCTACCACATCTTACATACACTATAGTATATTCAAGGTCTTTATCAAAACAACAATAGTATATCACAATATAACAATATGAAGAAAGATAAAGTCATTGCCATTAATAAAAGTGTAAATAATATTAAACAAAAGATTGTTTATACAAATAGTCATCAAAGCCCTTAGCCACAAGTTGGCTCACCGGGCACCCACTCTTTCAATCTCCCACTTGCCCTAAAGCCAACTAGTCATACTACGTAGACCCATTGCTTCGCGATGTTTGTCAAATAATGGTCCTGGCAAGGGCTTAGTAAGTGGATCAGCGATATTGTCTGCAGAGGCCACTCTTTCGACAGTGATGTCTCCTCTTTCCACAATCTCCCGGATGATGTGGTATTTCCTCAGTACGTGTTTGGATCTTTGATGAGACCTTGGTTCCTTTGCCTGAGCAACGGCACCCGTGTTGTCACAGTACACCGGGACTGGACCAACAACTTCAGGAATGACGCCCAACTCTTGGACGAAATTCCTCATCCAAACGGCCTCTTTAGCAGCAGCTGATGCTGCAATGTATTCAGCTTCAGTGGTGGAATCCGCTGTGGTGTCCTGCTTGGAACTCTTCCAAGAGACAGCACCGCCATTGAGCATGAACACAAATCCAGAGGTTGACTTCGAGTCATCCACGTCACTTTGGAAGCTAGAGTCGGTATAGCCTTCCAATTTTAGTTCTCTTCCTCCATATACCATGAACATATTCTTAGTCCTTCGTAAGTACTTAAGAATGTCCTTCACGGCTTTCCAATGCATTTGACCGGGATTAGCTTGATATCTGCTCGTGACACTCAGAACAAATGCTACATCCAGTCTGGTAGATATCATCCCATACATGATACTACCTATGGCTGACGCATATGGTACATGTGTCATTTTCTCTATCTCTTCATCAGTCTTGGGACACATAGACTTGGATAGAGAAACTCCATGACACATGGGTAGATGTCCTCTCTTGGACCCATCCATTGAAAACCGTTTCAATATGGTGTCGATGTAGGGTGATTGAGTGAGTCCTATCATTCTCTTAGATCTATCTCTATAGATCTGTATCCCAAGAATATAGGATGCCTCACCCAAATCCTTCATCGAGAATCTACCTGATAACCATATCTTTGTTGACTGCAACATCCCTACATCATTCCCAATGAGTAGGATGTCATCAACATAAAGTACTAAGAATGTCAAAGCATCCTTAACTACTTTCTTGTACACGCATGGTTCCTCCGGATTCTTGATGAAACCAAAATCTTTTATTGTTTCATCAAATTTTTGGTTCCAACTTCTTGATGCTTGTTTTAGACCATAAATTGATCTCTGAAGCTTGCATACCTTATGCTCGCTTCCCATGGATGTGTACCCCTCAGGCTGCTTCATATAGATTTCTTCCTTAATGTCTCCATTAAGAAACGCAGTCTTCACATCCATTTGCCATATCTCATAGTCATACCATGCAGCTATGGCAATAAGGATTCTTATGGACTTGAACATTGCAACTGGTGAAAAGGTTTCATCATAGTCAACTCCTTGTCTTTGAGTATAACCTTTTGCCACCAATCGCGCCTTGTAGGTCAATACCTTACCATCAGGCCCAAGCTTTCTCTTGTAGATCCATTTACACCCTATTGGAACAATTCCATCGGGAGGATCTACTAAAGACCAAACTTGGTTTGTATGCATCGAATCTATTTCCGACTGCATAGCTTCAAGCCATAAATTTGAATCCGCATCAGAAATTGATTCCTTGAAGTTTCTTGGATCACATCCAACATCGGGTTCATCTTGATCCCCTTCAAGAAGAAGACCATATCGAATAGGAGGTCTAGAAGTCCTCTCGGATCTTCTAGGTATAGGCGTGTCCAGCAATGGTTCTTGAGGTGTAGGATCGTTATTTTGTATTTCGGGTTCTTCTCGAATTTCTTCGAGTTCCATCATCTCGCCTTTCTTATCCAATAAGAACTCCTTCTCCAAGAAGGTGGCATTCCTTGAAACAAACACCTTTGTTTCAGCAGGATAATAGAAATAATATCCGATTGAATTCTTCGGATACCCTACAAAATAACATAAGCTGGATCGACTATCCAACTTATCTCCCACTGTCCGCTTCACGTAAGCAGGACATCCCCAAATCCTCAAGTACGAATACTTAGGAGCTTTGCCATTCCATAACTCGTATGGTGTTTTGTCCACTGCTTTAGTGTGGACATTGTTCAACAACAATACCGCCGTTTCAAGCGCATAGCCCCAAAACGAAGGTGGAAGCTCAGTGAAGCTCATCATGGACCGAACCATGTCCAACAAAGTTCGATTACGATGCTCCGATACACCATTAAGCTGTGGTGTCATAGGAGGAGTCCACTGAGAGAGAATCCCATTGAAACGACCCTAACCTCTATGATTTATTTAATTTAAAGGAAATTACGGATTTATAAAAATTTTTCCATGACTTGTTTGCAAAGCAAACAAGCCATCATAACCCAGGCAGCAGTTCAAGTAAGGTAAAGCAACTGACGTAAAACTTAAGTGCGTTAAACATAAACATGCAATCCTAGTAACCACCTCCCGGTTACAGCATAAAGTAAACTAAGGAATTTAAAAGAGTGCGTTAAACATAAACATGCATAGGTGATGGCATACTACAAATCATCAACTGTAGCACAGGGAATACACATCCTGGCTAAAAACACTGTAAGTACTCAAATAACTCTTCATTATTACATAACAGAGTAAATATGCGGAAAACTTAAACATGCAATAGCGACGGTCATTGGGCTTCGCACTACCAGTGGCCTCAACCTAGTGGATCCTGCCCCTCCATCGCCTCAACATAAAACTCATCACCTGCAATCAAACAAGCGTAGTGAGTCTAAAGACTCAACAAGCATAAACAGTTGAATATCAAGGTTTAAAAATAGATGATGCTTTACTCAAACTATGATACTTAGTATACTTTTGAACTTTAACTGTAAATATGCATGAAACTAGAGTGTATAGGAAACATGCATTGATGAACTCACGCTATAGAAGACTTTCAACTTTCCTGACATAAACCTCATGCTTTACTTAACCTCATACTTTTCTTAACCTCATGCATGACTGACTGACATCAATGTAAGACGAGTCAAACTGAAACTTTAAACTTTAACTTTTAAACTTCTCTTTTCTTTTTCCTCTTAGAAATCAGTTCCTTGATTTGTGACCCTCTGTTTCGATCATGATCATGGCTGCAGTGCACTATGCCGGCAAGACGACGAGATTTCTCCCGATGAACTTAACCCCTCTGTGGCAAGGAGACCGAGATTGCTCCCGATCCCACATTGCCCCTCTGTGGGTAGGGTAGACAAGATGTCTCTTGCTCCCTACCTAAACCTCTGTAACCTCTTGGTGAGTAGACCGAGGCATCCCCCGGCCTAACAACACCCCTCTTTGTCACAAACAAATCACTTCATTCAAAAACATTTACTTTCTTTTCCTTTTCATTCATTAAGACTCGACTCACACCTTTTTAATCATGCATACATGAAAAGACCTCCTTTCACTTTATTTTTCTCAAGAACATGCCAAATGCACACGAACATGCAACCTTTAAGATATGAGACTCAACTCAATTATGGTTTGGCATGCAAGACTCAAAGAGACTTTCTTTAAATTTTTCTTTGGCATCAAGAATAAGACTCACACACATGAACGTGCAACTTCAAGAATGAGACTCGACTCCATTGCATGTGAGAACGATGAGCGAGTGGCTGCCCCTAACCCTCAAGGCTTTACTCTTTTGCCAAAGTCCTAACTTTTCAACTTAGACCGAGCAAGAAAACTGAAAAACCCTTTTTCTCACTCATGCCTTAACCAAAACCCGTCCCGCTTGAACCGACACATTCCTAACTCTTAAAATTTACCATATGACCAGGTTTCAACTTCCTTTGACCTCTTATACAAAATGCCAAACAACCCATCCCGGACAGCCCACTTTTGACTATAAATTTCTGCACCGACACTTAAACTTCAAAAATTCATAACTTATTGAATACTTATCCGAATTAAGCCCATTTTATACCGACACGACCGCAACGTCATGAACTAAACTTAGGACAAAACAGAATCGACACAGACCTCGACCAGGAAACTGCCCTGCCCCGAATTCAGACTGCCCTGTCCAAACTAGACACCTCAAATGCCCTACTAGTTTGTGAAACCTTCACCAATCATGCACCCTTGCTTCTAAGACCACTCCAATCCATCAAACACACTTAAAACCATCTCTTAGGACTTACATCAAACACTTGGGCAGCCCACTTCTTCACTTCGACATCACATATCAAAATTTACATGATTTTGCACCAAAAAGTGGTAACCTCAAGGGCAAACAATCAAGACCAATGCAATACATCAAAATGCTTCAAACACACTTCATTTTCATCCCTTACACATGTAAATTTTCGAAAATAGGGCACACCAATTTCTGGAAATTCGAAATTTACTTCATGCATGCAAAATGACTTAAGCTTTCCAACACAACTCACCATTTATCAACTTAAAACTCAATCTAATGCATAAATTCGAAAATCCCACATAAAAATCTAAAATTCCAGAAATGTATCAAGTCATACATGCTAAAAATCATAGTCATTTCGAAATTTAAAAAGAAGCTAGGAGCAAATACATAATAGCTTGATTGAAAGCCCAAGAAAAGTCTACACTTGCCTTCCAATCTTTTACCAAGAGAATTCGAAAATAAAAGGGAGAAGAGGGCTGGACACAATCTAAACTCCAAGCTAAGCTCCTTGTGAAGCTTCTCCGGTGGTGTAGGCGGCGGTGGGAGGCGGCGCCGGCGGCTAGAGGTGGAAGAGAGGGGTTGGCCGAGAGGGAGCTCCAAGAAGAGAGGAAGGGGGCGGCTCTAGAGTTTAGGAGGGGATAGGGTTTTAATTTTTGTGTTATAAAATGTTTGAGTGAGAAATAATGAGAGTGAAAATGTGTGTGTAGTGTTTTAAAGTTGCTTTTGTACTATTAAAAGTACTACTTGTACTATTACAACTTTTTACCTCCAACTTTTTCACCTTTAAAAACTCCTAAGTTTAAAATTTTCAACTCTCAACATTTTTAATTAAAATTACACTAGCCCGGATTTAATAAAACCCTATTTTATGAAAAGTCTAGGAATAAATCCAAGAAAATAATAAATTTGCTTTTTGACCCCTTAAAAGTTTAAAATTTACATTTTTGGCCAAAATCCCCTTTTTCTTCTAACTTAAAATCTTAAAAAAAAAAACGAAAGTCTTGATAATATACCACCGAAGCCCACCATCGTCGCCTGCCGGGACATAAACTCACTAAACTAACAATTCAAGGCATTTTATTCAAATAAATCAAGCAATGATATCTTTAACTAAAACTTAACCAATTAACTTTAAGAAATTAAAAACATACATACTGAAAATAAATTTTAGGCATGAATATTTAAATCATGGAAATTCCAGGCACTACATAAACACTAACTTAGAAATTAAAATCAACAATTTAAATATTTTGATGTCGGAACAATAATTAAGATTTTTAAATAATAAGCAGAGCGATTAAAATAATTTAAACAAACTAGACAAACGATTAAAAGTCATTTAAATAAACGCACTAACGGCATAAAAACCTTTAAAATGATTTAGACAGATAACGACTTAAAAATAATTAAGCTAAACATTTAAAATCATTTAAATGAATAAACTAAGCAATTAAAATAATTTAAATAAGAAAGCTTAAATCTTTACAATACTTAAAACAAGTAAGCTGCACGATAAAAATCATTTGAATAAAGAAACTGAAACAATAAAAACATAACTCACATAAATAATTTAAATCAATTAAAATTAAAGATAATGATCTTAATATTTATTAAATTAATGAATGCGATTTAGTAGATTGGATTACAGGTACTACAATTCCTTCCCCCCTTAAATGGAATTTCGTCCTCGAAATTCAGGAAATTCTAACTAGGTCTGGACACGTACGACTAAGTAACATCAACTTTTCTATCTCTTCACTCACCTGAGTTGACACTAATAGCTTACTCTGCGCACTATGATGCTTATTGACATTTATATCCTCACGAATTGGACTAACTCCTACTGCAATATAAAATTTACATTTCTTACCTGTTTTCAAGTGGTCTTATCCTCGAGAAAAATTCTATCATTCCTCAAATCTACTTTCGATCCAAATATACAAACTTAAAAGCGTCATCTTACTACAACTGATAAGTTCTCCATCTTACAAATTCTTAGATCTTTAAGTTATTGCACAACTTACATCTGCTAACCTTAATCCCTACGTCAGAATTCCAAGCAATAGAGTTCATATAACCCATAAATAAATTATGTCGACTTCTACTAAACTTAAAAACTTTCTAACAACGAAGCTATGCATAATGTCTATTTACTAAGTAGACTTAACTTACATGATATACAATTCGAACTCTTAAGGAATTCTCAAGTTCCCAAAATACTTAGCGACTAAACACTAAAATTTTCTAAATAGGATAGCTTAGGGACTATACAATTCTATCTCATTAGACCTTAGGATATGATATGAATTTTACCCATACTTCCCCAACATCGATACATGAAACCTGTCAGGTATCACTAACAACTCTGTGCCATCTCAAAAGATAAAACAAATTACCTATCTCCTCAACAACTGCATAAGTACCGACAATCAAGCTAATTTCCTTATATTCCCAAATCAACAATATTACGAAACGATACCTTCAAGAACAACTTAACATCCAATTTTTAAATTCTACAGGTCTACGCCGCTTGTTAGCAATGATTTACTTAATGCTATTGGACTATGCTCAATCCCTTATTAGTTACCAAACTCACAACGCTTAAAGGGATGATTAAAGTTCTCTTAAGCAACGACTCTAGTTCGGTTAACCTTCAAGTGGAAAATAGTGACTCTCCTCATCTTAGGATCGATTGGCCCATTCCTGTAAACAAATCTAATCTAATCCTTGAAAAGGTAATATAACCTTAAAATCCACTGTTGTTCAATTCCCATGGTAATAGCCGTTAACATATAGAATCCAAATAGATGCCTAAACAGATCCCAATTATCCATTCATCAATTTACACGTTCACCTCTAGCCTCTTTGATTATACCGAAAGTTCAACTCTGATTAAGATTTCCGAATAGATTTATCCACCTTTTCTATCCCAGACGCGACGACTAAGAAATCTATATTTATCTTTGAAGACAAAACATACCACAAATTATAATCCACTTATTGGGTTAGACGGTCCCTAAGTACCAAATAATTCTTATACATCACCGGAAGACATATCTCAAATTTCTATTTCAATTTGACAGCATGTTTGAAAATCCAAAATTCTCCAAATTCTTATATGTACAACCTGAATTCAAATTTCAAGAACTTAGCATACCACTGGACACCTCGAAGGGTTTCTCAATTTCCTTAGTACTTCACCGAGAAATAAATCTACATCTTATCCAGAAAATAAAACTACTTGAAAATTCTATTCATCCTTCTACCTCCAAGGTTGGTGCAATAGTCTTATCAGTTGACATTCACAAGATCTTAGAACGCTAATATAAAGTACCCAAAAGTATTCTAGGAATAGCTCTATTTTCCTTCAATGTTCTAAATCATAGTCAGGTTATTATCACACCCAATCTGTTTACCAAAAATCGTCTGTTCACTCTTAATGATCCTGACAAAAATTTAAGCAACACATTCAATTAATTCACTAACTAGCAGTCTTCCTGCTAGGATTTGATATAATTGATAATCAACATTCCTCGTAACGCAGCTGCAACTTAGGATTTTATCAAGCACTATTACTAAATTCCAACAGTCTAAACTCTCACTATGCGGTTACGAGTCGATTTTTCTATTCAAGAAGTCGGAATGATAACCGAAAGTGTGATCCACTCAACTAATTCGCCGTGATGGATCATGAAAGGAAATAAATACACATGTAATGCTGCTTAATACGAAACAAAATAATGCAAGCATTACAAAGAAGCGAGCTGAAGAATACCAATCTGGATAAGTGAAAACAACTCACTCATAATTCAAGTCTAGAGATGAATGAATAATAATGGAGGCTCCATGAATAATAAATATGAGCCAACAAGATAACAAATCTAGTGATAACTCATCAAGAGTAATGGCATCATGCTCAAACAATCAAAGCACAATCAAGGGTAGACAGTGTGACTTCAATCGAGAGTAGTCCACACAAATCAATAATTAGGGAAACAACGGTACAAAGACATATTCAGGAGTCAACCACACAACGCAAGTAGATCACCAATAAAAATACAAAGTGATGCTTACTCGCATCAACATGTGTGGTTCTAGTACTGGAGAAAATTTCAAGAAATGTGAAATACGAACATGGTCTTATTAAAAGTTCAACCAATGTCAAAGTAGTAGAATATAAAGTTGACTGACGTCATACGATTTCATAAATGCACAAAGGAAGTGCAGAGAGATTTTGGATACTCAAAAGTAGATGTTGCGATGGATATGAGCACAAAAGAAGAAAAAGAATTAATGATCGAAATAGTAGTTCGCATAATCGAAAGACTCATTAGTAACCGATTCACTATTCCCCAAAAACATAATTGCCGCAAAAGAACAAAAGAAAACTCAAACTATCCATAAAAATATAAAACGAAGTGCGTATCCAAAGTCTTTGCACAGATTCGAATCAATAACTTAACTGGCCAAAACATACGTCTTATCAAATTCTAAACAAACTATGCACTTAGTTGCATCCGACTTGAATCCAATATAAGAAAACAACCTACATCAGTAATACACAATTACTATCTCTTAATGCGCAAGTTAAATATTTCTGACAAACTCCTACAACTCATCAAAATTGCTAACACTACTGAATAACTCAAACAACAACCACGTAATGTCCAAAATTGGAAGGAATATTGGTACACCCACTTCGTTTAACTTGAATTCGCATGCTATAAAAATATAGGCAGTCAAATAGTACACTTTAACTAATAAAGAAATTTTAAATAATAAAACATTGAGCTACACATTTAAATAAATTAAACATCTAATTTGAAAATATTTTAAAAAGGATGACATCAAAACATTTAAAGTAATAACTCAAATGCGTCTAACATATAAAATTACTTAAAACTTACAGACTTTGAGGCGAGATCCCCTGAGTTTCGGCAACCGGCAGTAGGCTCAGCCCAAACCAAGACCGTGCTCTGATACCAACTGAAACAACCCTAACCTCTATGATTTATTTAATTTAAAGAAAATTACGGATTTATAAAAATTTTTCCATGACTTGTTTGCAAAGCAAACAAGCCATCATAACCCAGGCAGCAGTTCAAGTAAGGTAAAGAAACTGACGTAAAACTTAAGTGCGTTAAACATAAACATGCAATCCTAGTAACCACCTCCCGGTTACAGCATAAAGTAAACTAAGGAATTTAAAAGAGTGCGTTAAACATAAACATGCATAGGTGATGGCATACTACAAATCATCAACTGTAGCACAGGGAATACACATCCTGGCTAAAAACACTGTAAGTACTCAAATAACTCTTCATTATTACATAACAGAGTAAATATGCGGAAAACTTAAACATGCAATAGCGACGGTCATTGGGCTTCGCACTACCAGTGGCCTCAACCCAGTGGATCCTGCCCCTCCATCGCCTCAACATAAAACTCATCACCTGCAATCAAACAAGCGTAGTGAGTCTAAAGACTCAACAAGCATAAACAGTTGAATATCAAGGTTTAAAAATAGATGATGCTTTACTCAAACTATGATACTTAGTATACTTTTGAACTTTAACTGTAAATATGCATGAAACTAGAGTGTATAGGAAACATGCATTGATGAACTCACGCTATAGAAGACTTTCAACTTTCCTGACATAAACCTCATGCTTTACTTAACCTCATACTTTTCTTAACCTCATGCATGACTGACTGACATCAATGTAAGACGAGTAAAACTGAAACTTTAAACTTTAACTTTTAAACTTCTCTTTTCTTTTTCCTCTTAGAAATCAGTTCCTTGATTTGTGACCCTCTGTTTCGATCATGATCATGGCTGCAGTGCACTATGCCGACAAAACGACGAGATTTCTCCCGACGAAGTTAACCCCTCTGTGGCAAGGAGACCGAGATTGCTCCCGATCCCACATTGCCCCTCTATGACAAGGAGACCGAGATTGCTCCCGATCCCACATTGCCCCTCTGTGGGTAGGGTAGACAAGATGTCTCTTGCTCCCTACCTAAACCTCTGTAACCTCTTGGTGAGTAGACCGAGGCATCCCCCGGCCTAACAACACCCCTCTTTGTCACAAACAAATCACATCATTCAAAAACATTTACTTTCTTTTCCTTTTCATTCATTAAGACTCGACTCACACCTTTTTAATCATGCATACATGAAAAGACCTCCTTTCACTTTATTTTTCTCAAGAACATGCCATATGCACACGAACATGCAACCTTTAAGATATGAGACTCAACTCAATTATGCTTTGGCATGCAAGACTCAAAGAGACTTTCTTTAAATTTTTCTTTGGCATCAAGAATAAGACTCACACACATGAACGTGCAACTTCAAGAATGAGACTCGACTCCATTGCATGTGAGAACGATGAGCGAGTGGCTGCCCCTAACCCTCAAGGCTTTACTCTTTTGCCAAAGTCCTAACTTTTCAACTTAGACCGAGCAAGAAAACTGAAAAACCCTTTTTCTCACTCATGCCTTAACCAAAACCCGTCCCGCTTGAACCGACACATTCCTAACTCTTAAAATTTACCATATGACCAGGTTTCAACTTCCTTTGACCTCTTATACAAAATGCCAAACAACCCATCCCGGACAGCCCACTTTTGACTATAAATTTCTGCACCGACACTTAAACTTCAAAAATTCATAACTTATTGAATACTTATCCGAATTAAGCCCATTTTATACCGACACGACCACAACGTCATGAACTAAACTTAGGACAAAACAGAATCGACACAGACCTCGACCAGGAAACTGCCCTGCCCCGAATTCAGACTGCCCTGTCCAAACTAGACACCTCAAATGCCCTACTAGTTTGTGAAACCTTCACCAATCATGCACCCTTGCTTCTAAGACCACTCCAATCCATCAAACACACTTAAAACCATCTCTTAGGACTTACATCAAACACTTGGGCAGCCCACTTCTTCACTTCGACATCACATATCAAAATTTACATGATTTTGCACCAAAAAGTGGCAACCTCAAGAGCAAACAATCAAGACCAATGCAATACATCAAAATGCTTCAAACACACTTCATTTCCATCCCTTACACATGTAAATTTTCGAAAATAGGGCACACCAATTTCTGGAAATTCGAAATTTACTTCATGCATGCAAAATGACTTAAGCTTTCCAACACAACTCACCATTTATCAACTTAAAACTCAATCTAATGCATAAATTCGAAAATCCCACATAAAAATCTAAAATTCCAGAAATGTATCAAGTCATACATGCTAAAAATCATAGTCATTTCGAAATTTAAAAAGAAGCTAGGAGCAAATACATAATAGCTTGATTGAAAGCCCAAGAAAAGTCTACACTTGCCTTCCAATCTTTTACCAAGAGAATTCGAAAATAAAAGGGAGAAGAGGGCTGGACACAATCTAAACTCCAAGCTAAGCTCCTTGTGAAGCTTCTCCGGTGGTGTAGGCGGCGGTGGGAGGCGGCGCCGGCGGCTAGAGGTGGAAGAGAGGGGTTGGCCGAGAGGGAGCTCCAAGAAGAGAGGAAGGGGGCGGCTCTAGAGTTTAGGAGGGGATAGGGTTTTAATTTTTGTGTTATAAAATGTTTGAGTGAGAAATAATGAGAGTGAAAATGTGTGTGTAGTGTTTTAAAGTTGCTTTTGTACTATTAAAAGTACTACTTGTACTATTACAACTTTTTACCTCCAACTTTTTCACCTTTAAAAACTCCTAAGTTTAAAATTTTCAACTCTCAACATTTTTAATTAAAATTACACTAGCCCGGATTTAATAAAACCCTATTTTATGAAAAGTCTAGGAATAAATCCAAGAAAATAATAAATTTGCTTTTTGACCCCTTAAAAGTTTAAAATTTACATTTTTGGCCAAAATCCCCTTTTTCTTCTAACTTAAAATCTTTAAAAAAAAACGAAAGTCTTGATAATATACCACCGAAGCCCACCATCGTCGCCTGCCGGGACAGAAACTCACTAAACTAACAATTCAAGGCATTTTATTCAAATAAATCAAGCAATGATATCTTTAACTAAAACTTAACCAATTAACTTTATGAAATTAAAAACATACATACTGAAAATAAATTTTAGGCATGAATATTTAAATCATGGAAATTCCAGGCACTACATAAACACTAACTTAGAAATTAAAATCAACAATTTAAATATTTTGATGTCGGAACAATAATTAAGATTTTTAAATAATAAGCAGAGCGATTAAAATAATTTAAACAAACTAGACAAACGATTAAAAGTCATTTAAATAAACGCACTAACGGCATAAAAACCTTTAAAATGATTTAGACAGATAACGACTTAAAAATAATTAAGCTAAACATTTAAAATCATTT
Organism: Henckelia pumila; assembly: GCF_033568475.1. Classification (NCBI taxonomy): domain Eukaryota; kingdom Viridiplantae; phylum Streptophyta; class Magnoliopsida; order Lamiales; family Gesneriaceae; genus Henckelia; species Henckelia pumila. Next base: position 114,724,433 of record NC_133122.1, on the reverse strand, counting down.
AAATGAATAAACTAAGCAATTAAAATAATTTAAATAAGAAATCTTAAATCTTTACAATACTTAAAACAAGTAAGCTGCACGATAAAAATCATTTGAATAAAGAAACTGAAACAATAAAAACATAACTCACATAAATAATTTAAATCAATTAAAATTAAAGATAATGATCTTAATATTTATTAAATTAATGAATGCGATTTAGTAGATTGGATTACAGGTACTACACCCATTCTCTTTTAGATAGTCCAAAAACTCGGTACTCAAGTATTCTCCACCTCGATCCGATCAAAGTGCTTTAATACTTTTACCTAGCTTGTTTTCTACTTCAGCCTTGAATTCTTTGAACTTTTCAAATGCTTCAGACTTATATTTCATTAAATATAAATACCCATACCTTGAATAATCATCAGTAAAGGTAATGAAGTAGGTGTGGCCATATTGAGTCCCAACTCTAAATGGACCACAAACATCTGTATGGATCAAATCCAACAGATTTTGACTATGCTCAGGTTTCCCCTTAAAAGGAGATTTAGTCATTTTTCCTTTTAGGCAGGATTCACAAGTAGGTAGAGAGTTAATATCAGACATATCAAACATGCCCTCTCCCACTAGCTTATTCATCCTCCTTGAGGAAATATGACCTAGCCTAGCGTGCCAAAGGTTTGCCGGGTTTTGGCTATCGATTTTCCTTTTGTTTGTTGTTGCCGGTTTATCAACATAATTTATTGGAACGTCTTTTAGTTTTAAGTTGTATAGATCGTTTTCAAGTTGTCCATTTCCAATCAAACATTCATTCTTGTAAATATTGCAAATCCCATTCACAAAATTGCAAGAATAACCATCTCTATCAAGCATAGGAACAGAAATAATGTTTTTAATCAAATCCGGAACAAATAAAACATCTCTTAAAAGTAACTTAAAACCGTTCTGCAAAATTAAATAAACATCTCCCACGGCTTTTGCTTCAACTCTGGAACCATTTCCGAGCCTCAGCTGGGTCTCACCCATTCTAAGCCTGCGACTTCTTGTCATCACCTGCAAATCATTGCAAATGTGAGATCCACATCCGGTATCCAATACCCAAGAAGTAGTATTAAGTGAAACATTTATTTCAATATAGAACATACCCTTTGCAGTTCGCAACTGCTCTAGATATTCCTTGCAGTTACGCTTCCAATGACCGGGCTTCTTGCAGTAATGGCAAACATCCTTGGATTTTTCCATGTTTGAAGCCTTTGTCTTGTAATTCTTCTCGGGTTCGATTTTCTTGGGTGGGGCAGAACGTTTTTTACCCTTTGTACTTGGCCCCTTCTTAGCAGAAGAAGAGGAGCCCACCAAGAAAGCCGGTTTATCCTTCTTTAATGTGGATTCATATGTCACAAGCATATTGACCATCTCTTGAAGGGAGGCCTCTATCTTGTTCATATTGAAATTTACCACAAATCCGTCAAACGAAGAAGGAAGGGACAGAAGTAGTAAGTCCACGTTGAGTTCATGCTCCAACACCAAATCAAGGGTTACCAACTTCTGTATGAGCCAAATCACTCGTACCCCATGATCACGGACCGAAGTCCCTTCACGCATGCGACACGTCATTAGCTCCTTTACAGTAGCGAACCTTTCAGCCCTCGATTGAGCCCCAAAAAGTTCCTTGAGTTGAACGTGAATGTCAGCAGCATTCACGGTGTCCTCAAATCGCCTCTGGAGTTCATCAGACATCGAGGCTTGCACAGAGCATTTGGTCTTGATATCATGGTCCCACCATGTATCAAGCTTGGCTAACTCCTCCGGACTTACGTCAGCTGGTGCTTCCTTCGGAGGAGATTTTTCTAACACGTAGAGCATCTTCTCCGAAGTCAAGACAATCTTCAACTTACGGAACCATTCCATATAGTTTGCGCCAGTCAACTTATTTTGTTCGAAGATCGAGAAAAGTGGATTACGCGAATTCATCTTATGAAATACTGAAAAGAAACAGACAAATATCAGTGATTGTTTAAGCAATTTACTAAGACATAAAATAGGCGAAATTTATTTTATGAATCTCACTCCCACTATTTTAACGATTTCACTACCCTCTAGTGAAAACGGGAAACTGTTTTCCTTAGTGAGAACATGGAGTCCAATTGACAATCTATGGTCCCGAATAATATCAGCCAACCATAATTTTCAAAAGGTAGAGCCCAATTGCTTCCAAAGCAACCTCCATGTTTTTTACCTCATGTCCAATAAGGGCCCAATAATATGGCGTCGTTTATTGTGACATGTCAAGATGACCCATCAATATTAAGTTGTGATGGACGGTCGCCATGTGGATCCCCCAATAATATGAGCCGATCCCATGGGAGTTCCACCCAACTTACAACATGTGTAGATCCAATGTACAGCTTTCCGACGAATGGGCCCCCCCAATAATATGAGTCGGACCGTATCCGCGGGTAGCATCTCATACATTGATCGTTGATGGAAGGTAGGAACATTTAAACAAATTTAAATTTCCTTTATTTATCTTGATATCAATTTTAAATCATATTTAAAATGAGGGATTTTAATTATGAAAATTTGTCTCATCATTTTTAAAATTTTGTATGCTTGCCGGATTCACACAATTATGTCTAAAACATGCATACAACAATAATATCACATATTATATAGGATGATCGATTCCATTTCTAATCGACCCGTGGTTGCCAATCACGAGTCTTAGTCCAATCCTAGGTAATATGCAGTATGCAATGCAATCCTATTACATTGTGCTTCCAATTTACATTTCTTCGTCTTTATTGTCTGCTGGGCCCACCTCCGTCTTCAAATCTTCATCTCCCACTAAATCTAATGTATTTACAATAAATAACAATGACAAGTAGGGGATACATTTTCAAGGGGTGGGAACGGGCCATAAACCAAGCCCACTTTTATTGCATATGACATTCATATTGGGCCATAAACCAGGCCCATTAATAAAACCAACAACAATAAAACAAATGTAAATTCCTAACATACACCTACAAAATTGGTCATGGCAATCGATCATCCTTATCCAATAACATTTAATTCAAAATTAATTTATTGGATAACATGCAATGACAATTTAAATTTAAAAGGATAAAATCATATTTCATACATAAAATCTTATTTTACATACAAAATCATATTTTATCTTTTTATCAAATAAAATCATATTTTATCTATAAAATCCAATTTTATACATAAAATCATATTTTACTCAATATATCCATAAGATCATATCTTATCATCAATTGTACTAAAATAATTAATTTCAAAATTCAATTTAAGGATAAAATATTAAAATTTTCCAAAAATTCAAATTTATCCAAAAATCAATTTTAAAATTTCCGGACTCGAACAATTCGATCCGACGCCTCGTGAACCAATCAAAACAATTTTCGATCGGACCAAAAATAGAATTTTAACATATTAAAATTTAATTTAAAAATTAAAAATAATTTTTCCCGCAAGCCACCCGGGACATTCCCGGGCTGCCCGTGCCCTAATGTGGTCGGGCCGGGCAGCTCGGCTGCCCTGCGCAGCGATCAGATCAATTAGGATTGATACCCGGTGCAGCGGAAGTTTAAAATTTTTGTATGGAACGATTCCATAATAGGTATCAACCTTACGATTAAATTGTGTGTGTAAAAATTAAATAACAATTATATAATTTTTACCTTTAATCTCGAATCGAGATTTTGGACACCAACAGATTTCTCTGCTCTCGTTGTATATCCCTGGAACTGATGGACGAACTGTTCTTCAATCAGGTCCACGAACGGATATTTAATCCCTCTGATAGATTGCACTAGAAAATCTATCAGAAGTTTCTACGAAGAGATTAACGAATTTGATCCGTTAAACCAGACTGTAATTCAAAATCACAGGCTGGATTTCTTTTCGAGCAAAGGGAGAGGGGCCGGCCACCTTTTAGAAAATTAACTAGGGTTTTCGAAAATTCTTGTGACCTGTTGTGTGTAATTTCTGTACTGCAATAACTTATTTATAATGTAGGCCACTAACATCTTAGAGCCCATTTGTAGTGACCCATCTCGGATCCACTATCTAATCAGAGTTAAGAGCATAATTAAGCATGCATTAAATAAATCGCTGCGGAAGTCTTAAATATAAAAAGACCGGCGGAATACAACCGGCTAAACAAACTCGATTATACAACCCAATCGAATTTAAATAAAACCTACAGCTAATCCTGCTGTCTTCAAGGTCACTGGCTACTCCAGACTCCTGGTGCTCAATCCTGCACCTACACCTGCCCCGTCGAATAGGGTATCCAAATATACAGAAAATACTGGACATGAGCTCTAAGCTCAATACGAAAGCACGGATAAACATACAAATATGATGCATGCAAATGACAGGGTATCCATATCTGGGATAACTGTATACAAACTACTCAGACTGGCGCCTGGGATATAAGCTCGTCACATCGGGGTAGCTAACCACTGTGTGCGACCACTCATTCCCGAATCACAGACGCGGACCACGGAGTCCTTCCGGTATCAGTACCTAGGGGTACTCGATATCAAACGTCCTAACAGGGCTGAGCAACCCTAACTGGCTCATCTCGAAAGGTATACAGATGTACAGGCACAAGATGATATGCACATGCCGCATAACAATAATAACATGCAAACACATAAATGCAACATATAAGCATGCATATCCGCTGGCAATCTCAGTCAGTACTTACGTACCTTTCTAAGGTAGTCCTAGTAGTCCCACTCTAGGTTCCAAGCCTATCATCAAGTCTACAATGCAAATACCCATGCATCATTCAATAAGCTCTAAAAGCCTTAACTAAGCTATTGCATACTCCTAAATAATTTAAGGAGACCATAGCTATACCTGCGTCCGTCGTTAGCCCACTGATGGCGACTATCCCGCAACTAGGGGCACACCCCTGCTGCAGCTCCACAGCCTCGAGCACTACTCCGCTACACGAGCGCTGCTCCGCTACTCGAGCACCGCTCCGCTACTATGTCAAACACTGTCTGACTATACTAAAATATATTCCCTACTCCAACTCTAAAATAAGAGTACCCAAAGCCCTAAAATAGAGCTACTAGGCGAAGGAGAGGAACTCGGAACTGGCAAGAAATGAGGAGCTCGGACCTCATATTTATAGGCATCGATCGGAAGCTCCGTTCCTCGATCGGAAGCTCCGTTCGTTTAGATCGGAAGCTCCGTTCCCCGATCGGAAGTTCCGTTCGCTACGTGTCAATTCGGTCCACATGCAACCACACACCTGTCATCGACAGCCATCGGAAGCTCCGATCCTGATCGGACGTTCCGATCTCCCTGCTTCCGATGTGGTTCCGAACTCACCAAGATCGGAGGCTCCAATCCTGGATCGGTGGTTCCGATCCCACTCGAGTCATGAAACCCTCTAAGACATTTTCGAGTGTCCTGGATCCATTTCTGGAATCCGTTAACCCTTCTAGAATTTCCTCAATCATGTTTCACTTAATCCCGACATGATTATACGATTTAATTACTCATTACTCATTAGTTTTGGATACGGGCCACTACACTATTAGTCATAAGTTCAAGCCCGACAAGCAAAGCCCGCATGTTCAGAAATTAATATAAAATTCATCGTGACTCCGATTGATAAACCGATTTCACCAATGTGCACAGAAACCATTTCTGCACCTTTTAAAGTCAAGATAAATTTTTCTGAATCCGAATTCAGTGATTTCCCAAAATGACCATCCCTATGTCATTTTAGGAAATCTTACTCCTCTACTCTTAAATAAGAAGTCCAACTTCTTCGTTCATTAAATTTAACTCTTTAAATTTAACTATCTCAACGGGGATTAAAAATCCATTACACTGTGTGACCCTCAATGGTTCAGGGATACAGCTAGCCGTGGGCTCACAACTCCTTGTGACTCGGAACAACAATTTCCGACTTGCCCATCGAATCATGGTAAGAGCGTCTAGCAACATCGCCCCATGATTCCCTAGGTATCACTGATAGTGCCTACAAGAACCAATAGATTTTGGTTAGCGTACAGTACGGTCCCTTCATCCATATATCCCGATCGAATCAACAACCATTGGTATATCGAGAGTCGCTCGAGATTCGATAACTATGCAATACATCTTGAAGATCAAATAGTGACATCGCATGTGCTACTAAGAAACCATTTCTTAAATCACATCATGTACTCTGGCCAGAGATTCGTCACACTAATATCTCCTCAGATCGCATAGGATATCCACACTCGCAAGCATGTGGTGAATCCTTGACAACAAAGCATCGACTCCTATATGTGTTGTAACTGTACCCAATCCCGACACCTGATGACCCCAATAGAGTCGGTAAACGAGTCAAAGCACAGTACTAGCATATAGAGTCTCAATGATGTTTCAAGTAGTAAGGACTAATGGTGTACAACCAAAACCGCGGACTTTATCCACTCGATAAGTGATAACCACTTGGAAAGTCCGGATAGGGTAGTTCGATCATTCATCATATGAATATCCATTTGCATGCTTCGAACATCTGTATGTTCCTTACCAATGAAACGTGGTACTCTGCATCGCAAATGCTAGTCTCAAACTCGAGCGATCCTTATCCTTATTATCGGACGGCTCAATCGACTAGGAACAGTTTAGAATATACAGTGACTATAAGATATGTTTCATGATAGACATCTCCATGTTCTACCACATCTTACATACACTATAGTATATTCAAGGTCTTTATCAAAACAACAATAGTATATCACAATATAACAATATGAAGAAAGATAAAGTCATTGCCATTAATAAAAGTGTAAATAATATTAAACAAAAGATTGTTTATACAAAGAGTCATCAAAGCCCTTAGCCACAAGTTGGCTCACCGGGCACCCACTCTTTCACTTGCCAACTCCCGGACCAAGCCTAGGAAGGCTGGAAATTGCCCTAACACTCAAAAGTCGAGAGAAGAATTTGGAAATGGTGTGAGAAAGTGGCCCTCGGAACCCATATTTATAGGGTACAATCGGACGGTTTGATCGGCCAGATCGGACGGTATGATCTGCATGATTGGCCACATGGCGTGATCTCGTTGACATCTGTCCGCTAGCAGAACGAACTATCTGATCTCTCCATCGGAAGCTACGATCTCTGCCACGTGTCAGCTCCAACTTGCCACCTCACAGGGAGAGATCGGACGCTCCGATCCTGTCCGAGTTAATTTTCAATTTAGATCCTTAATAAATTTCTTAATCACGTTAAAGTCCCTTAATCTTGTAAATGGAACCCTGCTACTACAAGTTATGACAACACCAAGCGTAGACCATTGAATTTCGAGGCGAGAAAGCATGTTTTCCTGCGAGTATCGCCTTTTCGGAAGGTGATGAGATTCGGTCTAAAGGGCAAGGTAGCGCCTAGATTCATTGGTTCGTTCGAGATACTAGAGAAGATTGGAGATGTGGCTTACCATTTGGAGTTACCACCGTATCTCTCAGGTATTCACAATGTGTTTCACCTATCGTTACTTCGTCAGTATATTGCAGATTAGTCGCACATCCTATATCCGACAGAGGTCCAGCTAGAGAACTATTTTTCGTTCGTGGGGAGACCGCATAGAATTCTCTATAGAAAGGAAAAAGTACTTTGGAATAAACACATTCCTCTCGTTATGGTTCACTGGCAGCGCCGAGGCACAAAGAAAGCGACTTGGGAGTTAGAAAGTCGTATGCGTTCCTAGCATCCGGAGTTTTTTTGAATGTATTTTTTTTCTTGGGAAGTATTTGTATTTGAAAATGCATTACTTAATAAGGTTGTTTCAGTGATTATTTTTCTGATTATCCTAACTTGGATTTCGAGGACGAAATCTCTTAAGTTTTGGAGAATGTAGTATCCCGACTCCTAATGTAAGACCTCGGTTCTAAACATCTAATCGAAGAGTACACAATCTAGAAAGCATTAAAAGCCGAGAACAATTTTTTTTTTTTTTAAAGGGGAGGCCGCGCGGCCGCGCACGACGCTCTGGCCGACGTGCGGCCGCGCCCTAGCAAGGCACGGGCGCGCATGGTGCCCTACCGGGGATGAAACAGGCTGCGTGGCGCGCTGCTACTGCTGCTAAAAACCAATCCCACGCACGACCAAAGCTCGGGGAGTGAATCAATAATCGCTCTAAGAACAAAATCATGCATTGGTACAAAATTCCAGCAACATACAATACAAGACTAATAGAGTTGTTCAACCGCTCAACATAATAGAACATGCATCGGTACTAGCTATTACAAGCCGGATACAAAACATAACCAGTTCTGATCACAAGGAAGACAAACTCCAATCTAAGTTCGAGTTCTAAACATGCTTCAAAACATAAACTAGATTGTCATGCTGATAAGACTTCTAAATCGAGTCCCACAACTAACTCTCCCTCTTGATGCTAACCAGGTCTCCGCTGACTTGATCCTGCCCCACCTGTTGCCAAGTACACATACAAAACAAAGCAACAGCCGGATAAACCGGTGAGAAAGATACTTCCAGTAAAAGCAATATAACAAGTAATACAATTAATAAACATGCTTTCAAGGCAATACGTAAACACTATCAACGTAATGAAATGCATGTCTTTAAATCGGGATATCAATTTTGATAAATGAGGGATTGCTACTTTGCTTTTGGGATCCCGAGGATGAGATCACGTGACGACTCACCGACTCTCCAAATCGAGGTGGTGCCACGTGTCCCACTCCTCTAGACTTTGAACAAATATCATGAGCTTACTAGCACTAGGCGAGACGGCTACGACCTAGGCCACTCAGATTATAGCTCCCAAACGACTAAACAAAAAAGGCTGTTCTGCCCGCTGAAATCAAAGTTGGCTCAAGATGAATGCATCACAGAAACATAAAACGTAAGCCACATAACCAATCTCAATCAATCAACAAAATACAGTTCCACATGCTAGAACAATATTGATGCAATATGTGATTTTAAGGGAAACTCGAGAACCAACTGTCCCGAGTATGCTATCCCGCTACGATGACTGCTTTTACCTTTCAATGCAGTAGCTCCAACTCTGGAAACGCTACAATAAAAGGTTATATTAGAAACTATACAACCTAACAACAAGATCGGCTCAAGGTAATCTCTTTACCGATTCTTATTCAAACTCTAGACGATCGAATGCTGCTTCTCAGTCTCAGAAACTCCAAACGAATCTGTACGGAGACAAAAGATGATCAACAACAATGAACAAACCCAATGCCCATAGTTCTACAACTCAAACACGGTTCAAAATCCTCAAAACTCAAACCGGCGGCATAACGGCTATAAATGATCAAATCGGAAACGCAGACAGCAGTTCAATATCGATATCAATACGAATCAATGCTAATACAACAACAAAAGCTCAAACCCAACCAATCTCAAAACTCAAAATTTCGAAAATAGCTTCCAAAAATCATAACAATTCCGAACGTCGCTCTAATTCAAAACTGACAGATAATAAACGATCAGAACTCTGCCAAGAACAATATACTAAAATCTCGAACGATTCTAACAACATCCAAAAACTAGAATGCATCTGATCGTAGAAAAACTTACGGTATAACGGAGCCCTCGCTGCAGTGATCGCTAATCTGCCTTCAGAATTAATTTCCAACGGCCGGATCGAGCTCGGGAGGAAAATTGGAAGCTTGAAAACCCAAAGGGGTGGCTTCAATGGAGTCTAGCCGATGGAAGGGAAGGAGAGGAATGATAAGAGACTTAGTCAAATGAATTCTAAGTGTAGATAATATATTAAACTCAAAATTTGCGTTTTAGTCCCTGAAATTTCCAAAATTTGTAAAATAGACCTTGATCAAAATCAAGTCGGCCCGTGAACTCCGTAATCTCCGATTAACTCAAATAAACTCATATAAGATAAAAATGGGGCGTTACAATTCTCCCCCACTAAGAAGAGATTTCGTCCTCGAAATCAATAGAATTACAACTCATAAGATAGAATAAAGAACTAAAGACTATAAGAAGAACTCACGTCATCCAAATAACTCAGGAAAACGCTGTCTCATGTCGGATTCTATCTCCCAAGTCGCTTCCTCAACGCCGTGACGGCTCCACTGCACCTTCACCAATGGAATCAACTTGGTTCTAAGTTGATTCTATTTCCGATCAAGGATCTGAATAGGTCGTTCAAAATAGCTCAGAGTCTCATCTAACTCGGCTTCATCAGGCTGAAGAATATGAGAAGGATCTGGATGATACTTCCGTAGCGTAGAGATGTGAAAAACATCGTGAATACCAGATAAAGACGGAGGAAGAGCAAGTCTGTAGGCAAGATCGTCTATATTCTCGAGAATCTCGTACGGTCCGATAAATCTCGGAGATAACTTACCTCTCTTCCCAAATCTAACGGTGCCTCTGAAAGGTGAAATCTTCAGAAAGACTCGGTCTCCTTGATCAAAACTCAGAGGTTTGCGTCTGACATTAGCATACTTTGCCTGTCTATCCTGACCTGACTTCATTCTAGACTGAATGATCTTAACTTGCTCTGCCATATCTCTAAGCATATCCGGTCCCAAATCAGGTGACTCGGACAAATCATCCCAAAACAAAGGATATCGGCACTTCTTGCCGTATAAAGCCTCCAAAGGCGCCATACCGATACTCGCTTGGAAGTTGTTGTTGTAAGAGAACTCGACAAGAGGCAAGGAATCTTGCCAACTAGTGCCAAAGTCTAGCACTACCGCTCGAAGCATATCCTCTAACGTCTGGATAGTCCGCTCTGACTGTCCATCGGTCTGAGGATGATAAGCCGTACTCAGATGCAATCGAGTACCAAGTGCCTCCTGCAGACTGTGCCAGAAGTGCGAAGTGAATCTAGGGTCTCGGTCTGAAGCGATCGACTTCGGCACCCCATGCAATCTCACAACATTGCTAACATATAACTCAGTCATCTGATCATGACGATACGTCATCATGTAAGGAATAAAGCAAGCAGACTTCGTCAATCGGTCGATCACTACCCAAATAGCATCGCATCCTCGAACAGATCGCGGTAGCTTCGTGACGAAATCCATAGAAATGTGATCCCATTTCCATTCAGGAACAGATAGACTGTGCAATAGACCACCCGGTCGCTTCCGCTCTGCTTTCACTTGCTGACAGTTCAAACACCAAGATACAAACCTCGCAACATCGCTCTTCATTCTCTTCCACCAGAACTGGTTCTTCAAATCGTTGTACATCTTACAACCTCCATGATGAACACTGAACCAACTGCAATGAGCCTCTCGGAGAATACGCTGTCTCAACTCCGAAATATCATGCACAACAATACGGTTATTCACGAACAAAATGTCATCTCTAACCTGGAATTCAGACTGATGCCCAGCTCTGACTTTCTCTACTGAAACCTGAACGCTCGGATCAGACCTCTGTGCCTCTTTGATCGCAATCAACAACTCCGGATCGGCTTGAATTGCAAACACTCTGATAGTCTTCCTGTCTATTTCAAACTCTAAACCAGAAGTGCAACAATCATCGATGAACTGGGAAACACCAATAGTAGAAAGAGATAAAGAACAAAGCTTTCGGCTCAAGGCATCTGCAACTGCATTCGACTTTCCCGGATAATACTTGATTTCACAGTCGAAATCCTTCAACAGATCTAACCATCTTCTCTGTCTCATATTCAGTTCTGCCTGTGAAAACAAGTACTTAAGACTCTTATGATCAGAAAAGATCTCGAATGACTCACCGTAAAGATAGTAACGCCAGATCTTCAGAGCAAAAACAATCGTAGCTAGTTCAAGATCATGAACCGGATAACGAGTCTCGTGCGGCTTCAGCTGCCTCGATGCATACGCTATCACATGCTTATGCTGCATAAGAACACAACCCAAGCCTCGGTTAGAAGCATCACAATAGACTGTGAAACCTCCAGTACCTTTCGGAATAGAAAGAATCGGAGCACTGGTCAGTCTCCTCTTCAGATCAACAAAGCTAGCCTCGCAATCTGCAGTCCAGATAAAAGGCGCATTATTTTGAGTCAGCTGGGTAATTGGCTTGGCAATAGAGGAGAAACCCTCGATGAATCGGCGATAATAACTAGCTAAACCCATAAAGCTTCGGATCTCAGGTACTAATATCGGTCTAGGTCAATTCATAACCGCTTCAATCTTGCTGGGATCGACAGAAATCCCATCTCCAGAAATAATATGACCGAGAAAGAAAACTCGATCCAACCAGAATTCACACTTAGACAGCTTGGCAAACAACTGCTCAACTCGCAAAATCTGCAAGACGATTCTTAAGTGCTCTACATGGTCAGTACGGTTCTTTGAATAGATAAGAATATTATCGATGAAGATAATGACAAACTCATCTAAATAACGCTGAAAGATACGATTCATCAAACCCATAAAAACTGCTGGAGCGTTAGTCAAACCAAACGACATGACTATAAACTCAAAGTGACCATACCTCGTTCTGAATGCGGTCTTAGGAACATCTTCCTCTCGCACTCTCAGCTGATGATAACCTGACCTCAGATCAATCTTTGAATAGACAGAAGAACCCTGCAGCTGATCAAAAAGGTCATCTATTCGGGGTAAAGGATACCTGTTCTTGACTGTAGCTTGATTCAGTTGATGGTAGTCAATACAAAGTCGCATAGAACCATCCTTCTTCCGAACAAATAGAACAGGAGCACCCCAAGGCAATACACTAGGTCTGATGTATCCCTTGGCAATCAAATCCTCAAGCTGCTCCTTCAACTCTCTCAGTTCAATAGGTGTCATACGATAAGGAGCTTTGGAAATGGGTTGAGTACCTGGCACTAAGTCGATGCTGAATTCGATCTCTCGAATAGGCGGCAATCCAGGAACATCTTCCGGAAACACATCAACAAAATCTCTAACCACTGGTATATCAACCAATTCAGGGCCAGATTTCAGTACATCAACTGCATAAACCAAAAATCCCTATGCACCTCTCTGTAACAAACAAGTCATAGATAACACTAAAACCAAAGGAATTCTAGATCGAGAACCCTTACCAAAGAATTTCCACTTGTCTGCCATTTCAGGTCTGAATCTGACAATCTTCAGAAAACAATCGACTATTGCCCTGTACTTGGTTAAAGAATCTATACCGACTATACAATCAAAATCTGACAATCCAAGCACAATACAGTCGAACTCTAACAGATTCCCCTCAAAACAGAGTTCACAGTTCCTGACTATTCTGACAGAAACAATTCCTCCAACCAAAGGTGAAGTAACAGCTACTACAGTAGGTAACAACTCAGTAGGCAAAACATGCAATAACACAAATTTCTCAGAGATAAAGGAATGGAAAGCACCTGTATCTATCAAAACATGGGCAGAATAACTAAAAATCGAACAGTTACCTGCTATAACATCATCAGGTGCTACCTGAGCCTGATCCTCTGTCAAAGAAAAGACTCGTGCTTGTTGTCTCGGAGGCTGGTTTGCACTAGAGTTATCTCTCTGTCGGTTCTGCTGCTGAGGCTGGAAAGAGTGCACTGCAGAAGACTGCCTCTCAGGCTGAGCTGTAGGTCTAGATGAACTTCCACTCTGATCTCGATCTCTGTTACGCTGAGGGCACACCTTAGAAAAGTGTTCTGGTTGCTGACAAGTGTTGCAGTTTCAGAAGACTCCCACGAACTGATCCGGTGAGTGTCTCCCCCCACACTTGCTGCAGTACAAGGATGAAGATCCAGAACTCTGTCCTAAACCAAATTGTTTGGAACCACTGGAACTAGAAGAACTGTCCCCCTGCCTCTTGAACTGTTTCCCCCTTGCTTTGTACTGATCCCTTCTGTTTCCCCCACTGTTACCACCTTCGTACCTCTGCTGTTGGTTCTGAAACTGAGGTGGCTGATTCTGATGCTGAGATGGTTGGTTCTGAAACTGCCTCTGCTGCTGAGACACCATCTGATTACCTCTCTGCCTCCACAAGCCTGCTTCCGCTCCATTTGCGTGATTCATGGTATCCGCAAAGTTATCTGACCTAGCGGTGTTCACCAACGTGAAGATGTCGGGATTCAAGCCGTTGATAAACTGATCGGCTTTGGCTTCTTCACTGTCGGCAATGTGCGGGAAAAAATGCAACAAGCTGTCAAACTTGGCTACGTACTCAATGTTCAGATTCCCTTGCCTTAGATTGGCAAACTCGGCTCCCTTGTTCTTTCTGTAAGAGTGGGTGCCCAGTGAGCCAACTGTGTGGCTATGGGCTTTGATGACTCTTTGTATAAACAATCTTTTGTTTAATATTATTTACACTTTTATGGCAATGACTTTATATTACTTCATATTGTTATATTGTGATATACTATTGTTGTTTTGATAAAGACCTTGAATATACTATAGTGTATGTAAGATGTGGTAGAACATGGAGATGTCTATCATGAAATACATCTTATAGTCACTGTATATTCTAAAAACCGTTCCTAGTCGATTGAGCCGTCCGATAATAAGGATAAGGATCGCTCGAGTTTGAGACTAGCATTTGCGATGCGGAGTACCACGTTTCATTGGTAGGGAACATGGAGATGTTCGAAGCATGCAAATGGATATTCATAGGATGAATAATCGAACTACCCTATCCGGACTTTCCAAGTGGTTATCACTTATCGAGTGGATAAAGTCCGCGGTTTGGTTGTACACCATTAGTCCTTACGACTTGAAACATCATGGAGACTCTATATAGTGCTGTGCTTTGACTCGTTTACCGACTCTATGGGGGTCATCAGGTGTCGAGATTGGGTACAGTTACGACACATATAGGAGTCAATGCATTGTTGTCAAGGATTCACCACATACTTGCGAGTGTGGATATCCTATGCGATCTGAGGAGATATTAGTGTGACAAATCTCTGGCCAGAGTACTTGATGTGATTTAAGAAATGGTTTCTTAGTAGCACATGCGATGTCACTAATTTGATCTTCAAGATGCATTGCATAGTTATCGAATCTTGAGCGACTCTCGATATACCAATGGTTGTTGATTCGATCGGGATATATGGATGAAGGGACCGTACTGTACGCTAACCAAAATCTACTGGTTCTTGTAGGCACTATCAGTGATACCTAGGGAATCATGGGGCGATGTTGCTAGGCGCTTTACCATGATTCGTTGGGCAAGTCGGAAATTGTTGTTCCGAGTCACAAGGAGTTGTGAGCCCACGGCTAGCTGTATCCCTGAACCATTGAGGGTCACACAGTGTAATGGAGTTTTAATCCCCGTTGAGATAGTTAAATTTAAAGAGTTAAATTTAATGAATAAAGAAGTTGGACTTCTTAAATAAGAGTAAGGGAGTAGGATTTCCTAAAATGACATAGGGATGGACATTTTTGGAAACCACTGAATTCGGATTCAGGAAAATTTATCTTGACTTTAAAATGTGCAGAAATGGTTTCTGTGCACATTGGTGAAATCGGTTCATCAATCGGAGTCACGATGAATTTTATATTAATTTCTGAACGTGTGGGCTTTGCTTGTCGGGCCTCAACTTATGACTAATGGGCCCTAAGCTGTTAGTGGCCTGCATTATAAATAAGTTATTGCAGTACAGAAATTAGATACAACAGGTCATTATTTTGAGAGCAAAATTTCGAACCCTAGCCTCTCTCATAATTAAATCGGCCGAACCCTCCTTGCTCTGTCAGAGAAATTCCGGTCTGTGATTTTTGAATTGCAGCCAGGAATAACGAATCAGATTCGTTTAATCTCTTCGCAGAAAACTTCTGATAGATTTTCTAGTGCAATCTATCAGAGGGATTTAAACCCCATTCGTGGACCTGATTGAAGGAGTTCATCAGTTCCTGGGAGATACAAGAAGCGCAGAGAAATCTGTGTGGTGTCCATTAATCTCGATTCGAGATTGAAGGTAAAATTTAATTAATTGTTATTTGAATTTTACACACACAATAATTTAATCGTTGAATGGTTGATACCCACACCATGGAATTGTTCCATGATAAAATTTTTAAACTTCCGCTGCACCGGGTATCAATCGTGATTGATCTGAGAGCCCTGTTTTCCAACAGTGGTATCAGAGCCAGGTTGCTCAGATCAAACGATTAAATTAATCGATTGTACAAAATTTTTGAATCTCGGTTTTTGGAAAACAAAATAAATATTTTTAAATAAAAAAATTTTTTTCGGGGCAAAACCCGGGCAGCGATTGGATCGCTGCCCGGTGGGGCAGCAATTGTTGCTGCCCCGGGCGGCGCACGGCGCCGCCCAAAGGGGGCGCACGGCGCCGCCCAGGACGGCGACCGTCGCCGCCCAGGGCGGCGCACGGCGCTGCCCAGCGCAGCGCTGGGCGCTGCGCAGGGGCGGCGTTCGGCGCTGCCCAGGACGGCGCACGGCGCCGCCCAGGGGCGGCGCCAGGCGCCGCCAGGGCAGCGAGAGTGCTGCCCTAAGGGGGCAGCCGGGCTGCCCCCGGCCCGCGCCTCGGGTGCGGGCCGGCCCGGGAGTGTCCCGGGCGGCCCGCGGGAAAAATTTTATTTTTATTTAAAAAAAATTAATTTTAATGTGTTGAAATTTTATTTTTGGTCCGGTCAAAAATTTTTTTTGATTGGTTCACGAGATTTCGGATCGAATTGTTCGAGTCCGTAAATTTTAAAATTGATTTTTGGATAAATTTGAATTTTTGGAAAATTTTAATATTTTATCCTTAAATTGAATTTTGAAATCAATTATTTTTGGTACAATTGATGATAAGATATGATCTTATGATATATTAAGTAAAATATGATTTTATTTGTAAAATTGGATTTTATAGATAAAATATGATTTTATTTGATATAGAGATAAAATATGATTTTATATGTGAAATGAGATTTTATATATAAAATATGATTTTATCTTGTTTAAATTTGAATTGCCACTGCATGTTATCCAATAAATTAATTTTGAATTAAATGTTATTGGATAAGGATGATCGATTGCCATGACCAATTTTGTAGGTGTATGTTAGGAATTTACATTTTGTTTTTATTGTTGTTGGTTTTATTAATGGGCCTGGTTTATGGCCCGATATGAATGTCATATGTAATAAAAGTGGGCTTGGTTTATAGCCCGTTCCCACCCCTAAAAATGTATCCCCTACTTGTCATTGTTATTTATTGTAAATACATTAGATTTAGTGGGAGATCAAGATTTGAAGACGGTGGGCCCAGCAGACAATAAAGACTGAAGAAATGTAAATTGGAAGCACATGTAATAGGATTGCATTGCATACTGCATATTACCTAGGATTGGACTAAGACCCGTGATTGGCAACCACGGGTCAATTAGAAATGGAATCGATCATCCTATATAATATTTGATATTATGATTGTATGCATGTTTAGACATAAATTGCGTGAATCCGGCAAGCATGCAATAAAATGAATATGATGAGACAAATATTTTTATAATTAAAAATCCCTCATTTTAAATATGATTTAAAATTTATATCAAGATAAATAAAGGAAATTTAAATTTGTTTAAATGTTCCCACCTTCCATCAACGGTCAATGTATGTGATGCTACCCGCGGATACGGTCCGGCTCATATTATTGGGGGGGCCCGTCCGTCGGAAAGCTGTACATTGGATCGACAAATGTTGTAAGTTGGGTGGAACTCCCATGGGATCGGCTCATATTATTGGGGGATCCACATGGCGACCGTCCATCACAACTTAATATTGATGGGTCATCTTGACATGTCACTTTAAACGGCGTCATATTATTGGGCCCTTATTGGACATGAGGTAAACACATGGGGGTTGCTTTGGAAGCAATTGGGCTCTACCTTTTGAGAATTATGGTTGGCTGATATTATTCGGGACCATAAGTTTGTCAATTGGACTCCATGTTCTCACTAAGGAAAAAGTTTCCCGTTTTCACTAGAGGGTAGTGAAATCGTTAAAATAGTGGGAGTGAGATTCATAAAATTAAATTCGCCTATTTTATGTCTTAGTAAATTGTTAAACAATCATTGATATATGTCTGTTTTTCTTTTCAGTATTTCATACGATGAATTCGCGTAATCCATTATTCTCGATCCTCGAACAAAACAAGTTGACTGGCGCCAACTATACGGAATGGTTCCGGAAGTTGAAGATTGTCTTAACTTCGGAGAAAATGCTCTACGTGTTAGAGAAAGCACCTCCGAAGGAAGCACCATCTGACATAAGTCCGGAGAAATTGGCCAAACTTGATGCATGGTGTGACCATGACATCAAGACCAAATGCTATATGCAAGCCTCGATGTCTGATGAACTCCAGAGGCGATTTGAGGACACGGTGAATGCTGCTGACATTCACACGCAACTCAAGGAACTTCTGGGGCTCAGTCGAGGGCTGAAAGGTTCGCTACTGTTAAGGAGTTGATGACGTGCCGCATGCGTGAAGGGACTTCGGTCCGTGATCATGGGGTACGAGTGATTTGGCTCATACAGAAGTTGGCGACCCTAGATTTGGTGTTGGAGCATGAACTCAATGTGGATTTATTGCTTCTGTCTCTTCCTTCTTCATTTGATGGATTTGTGATAAATTTTAATATGAACAAGATAGAGGCCACCCTTGAAGAGATGGTCAATATGCTCGTTACATATGAATCCACACTTAAGAAGGATAAGCCAGCTTTCTTGGTGGGCTCCTCATCTTCTGCGAAGAAGGGGCCAAGTATGAAGGGCAAGAAACGTTCTACCCCACCCAAGAAAGTCGAGCCCGAGAAGAAGCAAAAGACAAAGGCTTCAAACAATGGAAAATCCAAGGATGTTTGCCATTACTGCAAGAAGCCGGGTCATTGGAAGCGCAACTGCAAGGAATATCTTGAGCAGTTGGGAACTGCAAAGGGTATGTTCTATATTGAAATAAACATGTCACTTAATACAACTTCTTGGGTATTGGATACCGGATGTGGATCTCACATTTGCAATGATTTGCAGGTGATGACAAGAAGTCGCAGGCTTAGAATGGGTGAGACCCAGCTGAGGCTCGGGAATGGTTCCAGAGTTGAAGCTACGGCCATTGGAGATGTTTGTTTGACTTTGCAGAACGGTTTTAAATTATTGTTAAGAGATGTTTTATTTGTGCCAGATTTAATTAAAAACATTATTTCTATTTCTATGCTTGATAGAGATGGTTATTCTTGCAATTTTGTGAATGAGATTTGCAATATTTACAAGAATGAATGTTTAATTGGAAATGGACAACTTGAAAACGATCTATACAACTTAAAACTAAAAGACGTTCCAGTGAATTATGTTGATAAACCGGCGACAACAAACAAAAGGAAAATCGATAGTCAAAACCCGGCAAACCTTTGGCATGCTAGGCTAGGTCATATTTCCTCAAGGAGGATGAACAAGCTAGTGGGAGAGGGCATGTTTGATATGTCTGATATTAATTCTCTACCTACTTGTGAATCCTGCCTAAAAGGAAAAATGACTAAATCTCCTTTTAAGGGGAAACCTGAGCGTAGTCAGAATCTGTTGGATTTGATCCATACAGATGTTTGTGGTCCATTTAGAGTAGGGACTCAACATGGCCACACCTACTTCATTACCTTTACTGATGATTATTCAAGGTATGGGTATTTATATTTAATGAAATATAAGTCTGAAGCATTTGAAAAGTTCAAAGAATTCAGGGCTGAAGTAGAAAACAAGCTAGGTAAAAGTATTAAAGCACTTCGATCGGATCGAGGTGGAGAATACTTGAGTACCGAGTTTTTGGACTATCTGAAAGAGAATGGGATTCTCTCTCAGTGGACTCCTCCTATGACACCACAGCTTAATGGTGTATCGGAGCGTCG
This sequence comes from Henckelia pumila, assembly GCF_033568475.1. Classification (NCBI taxonomy): domain Eukaryota; kingdom Viridiplantae; phylum Streptophyta; class Magnoliopsida; order Lamiales; family Gesneriaceae; genus Henckelia; species Henckelia pumila. The sequence continues at coordinate 114,704,615 of NC_133122.1, read as the reverse complement.
TAATCGAACTTTGTTGGACATGGTTCGATCTATGATGAGCTTCACTGAGCTTCCACCTTCGTTTTGGGGCTATGCGCTTGAAACGGCGGTATTGTTGTTGAACAACGTCCACACTAAAGCAGTGGACAAAACACCATACGAGTTATGGAATGGCAAAGCTCCTAAGTATTCGTACTTGAGGATTTGGGGATGTCCTGCTTACGTGAAGCGGACAGTGGGAGATAAGTTGGATAGTCGATCCAGCTTATGTTATTTTGTAGGGTATCCTAAGAATTCAATCGGATATTATTTCTATTATCCTGCTGAAACAAAGGTGTTTGTTTCTAGGAATGCCACCTTCTTGGAGAAGGAGTTCTTATTGGATAAGAAAGGCGAGATGATGGAACTCGAAGAAGTTCGAGAAGAACCCGAAATACAAAATAACGATCCTACACCTCAGGAACCATTGCTGGACACGCCTGCACCTAGAAGATCCAAAAGGACTTCTAGACCTCCAGTTCGATATGGTCTTCTTCTTGAAGGGAATCAAGATGAACCCGACATTGGATGTGATCCAAGAAACTTCAAGGAAGCAATTTCTGATGCGGATTCGAATTTATGGCTTGAAGCTATGCAGTCAGAATTGGATTCGATGCATACAAACCAAGTTTGGTCTTTAGTAGATCCTCCCGATGGAATTGTTCCAATAGGGTGTAAATGGATCTACAAGAGAAAGCTTGGGCCTGATGGTAAGGTATTGACCTACAAGGCGCGATTGGTGGCGAAAGGTTATACTCAAAGGCAAGGAGTTGACTATGATGAAACCTTTTCACCAGTTGCAATGTTCAAGTCCATAAGAATCCTGATTGCCATAGCTGCATGGTATGACTATGAGATATGGCAAATGGATGTGAAGACTGCTTTTCTTAATGGAGACATTAAGGAAGAAATCTATATGAAGCAGCCTGAGGGGTACACATCCATGGGAAGCGAGCATAAGGTATGCAAGCTTCAGAGATCAATTTATGGTCTAAAACAAGCATCAAGAAGTTGGAACCAGAAATTTGATGAAACAATTAAAGATTTTGGTTTCATCAAGAACCCGGAGGAACCTTGCGTGTACAAGAAAGTAGTTAAGGATGCGGTGACATTCTTAGGACTTTATGTTGATGACATCCTACTCATTGGGAATGATGTAGGGATGTTGCAGTCAACAAAGATATGGTTATCAGGTAGATTTTCGATGAAGGATTTGGGAGAGGCATCCTACATTCTTGGGATACAGATCTATAGAGATAGGTCTAAGAGAATGATAGGACTCACTCAATCAACCTACATCGATACCATATTGAAACGGTTTTCAATGGATGGGTCCAAAAGAGGACATCTACCCATGTGTCATGGAGTTTCTCTATCCAAGTCTATGTGTCCCAAGACTGATGAAGAGATAGAGAATATGACACATGTACCATATGCGTCAGCTATAGGTAGTATCATGTATGGGATGATATCTACCAGACCGGATGTAGCATTTGCTCTGAGTGTCACGAGCAGATATCAGTCTAATCCTGGTCAAATGCATTGGAAAGCCGTGAAGGACATTCTTAAGTACTTGCGAAGGACTAAGAATATGTTCATGGTTTATGGAGGACGAGAACTCAAATTGGAAGGCTATACCGACTCTAGCTTCCAAAGTGATGTGGATGACTCGAAGTCAACCTCTGGATTTGTGTTCATGCTCAATGGCGGTGCTGTCTCTTGGAAGAGTTCCAAGCAGGACACCACAGCGGATTCCACCACTGAGGCTGAATACATTGCAGCATCAGCTGCTGCTAAAGAGGCCGTTTGGATGAGGAAGTTCGTCCAAGAGTTGGGCGTCATTCCTGAATTTGTTGGTCCAGTCCCGGTGTACTGTGACAACACGGGTGCCGTTGCTCAAGCAAAGGAACCAAGGTCTCATCAAAGATCCAAACACGTACTGAGGAAATACCACATAATCCGGGAGATTGTGGAAAGAGGAGACATCATTGTCGAACGAGTGGCCTCTGCAGACAATATCGCTGATCCGCTTACTAAGCCCTTGCCAGGACCATTGTTTGACAAACATCGCGAAGCAATGGGTCTACGTAGTATGACTAGTTGGCTATAGGGCAAGTGGGAGATTGTAAGAGTGGGTGCCCAGTGAGCCAACTGTGTGGCTATGGGCTTTGATGACTCTTTGTATAAACAATCTTTTGTTTAATATTATTTACACTTTTATGGCAATGACTTTATATTACTTCATATTGTTATATTGTGATATACTATTGTTGTTTTGATAAAGACCTTGAATATACTATAGTGTATGTAAGATGTGGTAGAACATGGAGATGTCTATCATGAAATACATCTTATAGTCACTGTATATTCTAAAAACCGTTCCTAGTCGATTGAGCCGTCCGATAATAAGGATAAGGATCGCTCGAGTTTGAGACTAGCATTTGCGATGCGGAGTACCACGTTTCATTGGTAGGGAACATGGAGATGTTCGAAGCATGCAAATGGATATTCATAGGATGAATAATCGAACTACCCTATCCGGACTTTCCAAGTGGTTATCACTTATCGAGTGGATAAAGTCCGCGGTTTTGGTTGTACACCATTAGTCCTTACGACTTGAAACATCATGGAGACTCTATATGCTAGTGCTGTGCTTTGACTCGTTTACCGACTCTATGGGGGTCATCAGGTGTCGAGATTGGGTACAGTTACGACGCATATAGGAGTCAATGCATTGTTGTCAAGGATTCACCACATACTTGCGAGTGTGGATATCCTATGAGATCTGAGGAGATATTAGTGTGACAAATCTCTGGCCAGAGTACTTGATGTGATTTAAGAAATGGTTTCTTAGTAGCACATGCGATGTCACTAATTTGATCTTCAAGATGCATTGCATAGTTATCGAATCTTGAGCGACTCTCGATATACCAATGGTTGTTGATTCGATCGGGATATATGGATGAAGGGACCGTACTGTACGCTAACCAAAATCTACTGGTTCTTGTAGGCACTATCAGTGATACCTAGGGAATCATGGGGCGATGTTGCTAGGCGCTTTACCATGATTCGTTGGGCAAGTCGGAAATTGTTGTTCCGAGTCACAAGGAGTTGTGAGCCCACGGCTAGCTGTATCCCTGAACCATTGAGGGTCACACAGTGTAATGGAGTTTTAATCCCCGTTGAGATAGTTAAATTTAAAGAGTTAAATTTAATGAATAAAGAAGTTGGACTTCTTAAATAAGAGTAAGGGAGTAGGATTTCCTAAAATGACATAGGGATGGACATTTTTGGAAACCACTGAATTCGGATTCAGGAAAATTTATCTTGACTTTAAAATGTGCAGAAATGGTTTCTGTGCACATTGGTGAAATCGGTTCATCAATCGGAGTCACGATGAATTTTATATTAATTTCTGAACGTGTGGGCTTTGCTTGTCGGGCCTCAACTTATGACTAATGGGCCCTAAGCTGTTAGTGGCCTGCATTATAAATAAGTTATTGCAGTACAGAAATTAGATACAACAGGTCATTATTTTGAGAGCAAAATTTCGAACCCTAGCCTCTCTCATAATTAAATCGGCCGAACCCTCCTTGCTCTGTCAGAGAAATTCCGGTCTGTGATTTTTGAATTGCAGCCAGGAATAACGAATCAGATTCGTTTAATCTCTTCGCAGAAAACTTCTGATAGATTTTCTAGTGCAATCTATCAGAGGGATTTAAACCCCATTCGTGGACCTGATTGAAGGAGTTCATCAGTTCCTGGGAGATACAAGAAGCGCAGAGAAATCTATGTGGTGTCCATTAATCTCGATTCGAGATTGAAGGTAAAATTTAATTAATTGTTATTTGAATTTTACACACACAATAATTTAATCGTTGAATGGTTGATACCCACACCATGGAATTGTTCCATGATAAAATTTTTAAACTTCCGCTGCACCGGGTATCAATCGTGATTGATCTGAGAGCCCTGTTTTCCAACACTTTCGGTACGAAACAGGGAAAAATCGCTTATAAAACTCAGTTTTGAAAAGAGACCAATCAACAACTGTACCTCTGTTATCCATGGATCTCTTTGTCGTGACCCACCAGTTCTTGGCAACACCACGCAGCTGATGAATGACTAACCTGGTTCGGCGGTCATCTGTATAATCCAGGGAATCGAATAGCTGATCAATGTCATCCAACCAACTCTCACAGTCAACTGGATTCTCAGTAGCCATCAACAAAGGCGGATTAAAAGACTTAAACCTCTTCAGCAAGGTTTCCATAGGAGTCGCTGTAGCATCCAACTGATCAACTTCAGTACTAGTTTGCTCAGTCGCAGGAATAACTGGCGGTGGGTTTCTGTTTATCACTCGACGAGGACCCATCTGATAATCAAAGGTTAAGACACAAGATATCTCAATCGCTACAATTCGGTGCCCTTACAACCGCTTGGAATATCGGATACCCGTCGATAACAAAAATAGTTATATATCAAGTAGTTCATACTTTATAAATTAAATCACAACATCATGTAATTCAATTAATTCTTAAATAATAAAGCATGCTCGCATGGTATTAATTAAACAATTAAAAAACTCAAACACATGCGAGAAGCCAACACATAAGGACTCGAACTACCCCGCTCACTCTAGTTCAACCAAGAATCTTAACTCTCTGATACCACTTAATGTGAGACCTCGGTTCTAAACATCTAATCGAAGAGTAAACAATCTAGCAAGCATTAAAAGCCGAGAACATTTTTTTTTTAAAGGGGAGGCCACGCGGCCGCGCATGTTGCTCTGGCCGATGCGCGGCCATGCATGGCACCCTGGCCAACGCGCGGCCGCGCCCTTGCGAGGTGCATGCGAACATGGCGCCCTGCCCGGGATGAAACAGGCTGCGCGGCGCGCTGCTACTACTGCTAAAAACCAATCCCACGCATGACCAAAGCTCGGGGAGTGAATCAATCATCGCTCTAAGAACAAAATCATGCATTGGTACAAAATTCCAGCAACATACAATAAAAGACTAATAGAGTTGTTCAACCGCTCAACATAATAGAACATGCATCGGTACTAGCTATTACAAGCCGGATACAAAACATAACCAGTTCTAATCACAAGGAAGACAAACTCCAATCTAAGTTCGAGTTCTAAACATGCTTCAAAACATAAACTAGATTGTCATGCTGATAAGACTTCTAAACCGAGTCCCACATCTAACTCTCCCTCTTGATGCTAACCAGGCCTCCGCTGACTTGATCCTGCCCCACCTCTTGCCAAGTACACATACAAAACAAAGCAACAGCCGGATAAACCGGTGAGAAAGATACTCTCAGTAAAAGCAACATAATAAGTAATACGATTAATAAACATGCTTTCAAGGCAATACATAAACACTATCAACGTAATGAAATGCATGTCTTTAAATCGGGATATCAATTCTGATAAACGAGGGATTGCTACTTTTATTTTGGGATCCCGAGGATGAGATCACGTGACGACTCACCGACTCTCCCAATCGAGGTGGTGCCACGTGTCCCACTCCTCTAGACTTTGAACAACTATAATGAGTTTACTAGCACTAGGCGAGACTGCTACGACCTAGGCCACTCAGATTATAGCTCCCAAACTTCTAAACAAAAAGGGCTGTTTTGCCCGCTGAAATCAAAGTTGGCTCAAGATGAATGCATCACAAAAACATAAAACGTAAGCCACATAACCAATCTCAATCAATCAACAAAATACAGTTCCACATGCTAGAACAATATTGATGCAATATGTGATTTTAAGGGAAACTCGAAAACCAACTGTCCCGAGTATGCTATCCCACTACGATGACTGCTTTTACCTTTCAATGCAGTAGCTCCAACTCTGGAAACGCTACAATAAAAGGTTATATCAGAAACTATACAACCTAACAACAAGATCGGCTCAAGGTAATCTCTTTACCGATTCTTAGTCAAACTCTAGACGATCGACTGCTGCTTCTCTGTCTCGACAACTCCAAACGAATCTGTACGGAGATAAAATATGATCAACAACAACGAAAAAACCCAATGGCCATAGTTCTACAACTCAAACACGGTTCAAAATCCTCAAAACTCAAGCCGGCGGCATAACGGCTATAAGTGATCAAACCGAAAACGTAGACAACAGTTCAATATCGATATCAATACGAATCAATGCTAATACAACAACAAAAGCTCAAACCCAACCAATCACAAAACTCAAACTTTCGAAAATAGCTTCCAAATATCATAACAATTCCGAACGTCGCTCTAATTCAAAACTGGCAGATAATAAACAATCAGAACTCTGCCAAGAACAACATACTCGAATCTCGAACGATTCTAACAACATTCAAAAACTAGAATGTATCTGATCGTAGAAAAACTTACGGTATAACGGAGCCCTTGCTGCAGTGATCGCTAATCTGCCTTCAGAATTAATTTCCAACGGCCGGATCGAGCTCGGGAGGAAATCTGGAAGCTTGAAAACCCAAAGGGGCGGCTTCAATGGAGTCTAGCCGATGGAAGGGAAGGAGAGGAATGATAAGAGACTTAGTCAAATGAATTCTAAGCGTAGATAATATATTAAACTCAAAATTTGCGTTTTAGTCCCTGAAATTTCCAAAATTTGCAAAATAGACCCTGATCAAAATCAAGTCGGCCCGTGAACTCCGTAATATCCGATTAACTCAAATAAACTCATATAAGATAAAAATGGGGCGTTACACCTAATTAAGTTAATCTACCGCCTAAACATGGTCAGGGGCTCTCATTTGGGTATAAGGAGTTGGAAATCTGATTCAGAACGACCAATAATGGTTCCGAGGGTTTCATGTGTTGGGACAGTTTGGAAGATCCAAAGAGCAGTTCGGAAGCACCGAACTAGATCGGAAGCTAGTATTGTTAATCAGAAGTACCGAACGGTTCGAAAAGCACCGAACTGTAGATCGGAAGCTCCAATCTCAGGTCAATCAGATAAGGTATGGGTTTTGATGGGGTGATTAAACTTGGGGAGAGTTCTGAAGCTCCGAACTATAGTTCAGCATATCCGAACTATGTCAGCAGCAGTGTGTTGTCCAATCAGAGATACGCGTTCGATAGAGTGTGTTCGAAAGGACGATCGGATGTTTCGAAGTGAGTTCTAAAGCTCCGAACTAGGGATCGGATATTCAGATCTAGGTCTATATATAGAGACCGGTATCTTCATTTTTCTCACAGCTTTACCAAGATTCTCTCTCGTTTCTAGTCGATTTTAGGGGTTTTTGGGTGACGTATTCAATGGCTAGGCGGTGACAAAGTGCTACCGGGATCGTAGCATTGTTGTGACTTGAGATTAGGACAATCGTCATCAAAGGGCTGACTACGAACACAAGTATATCGCTAGACTTTGATTAGCTTCAGTGAGTAGTTATTATTCTAGTTAAGGCTTGTAGTAAACGTTTAGTGATACGATGATTGTCTGCTTATAGGCTTGGACTAGAGAGACAGTATCACTCGGTTCCTTATTCTGAGGTACAGACGTACTATTCGAGATATCCTGATTGAGTATGCATGTCCTATGTTTGCACGACTTGTATTGCATGATTTTATGTGAATTTATTATGTCATGATTATTATGTTGCATGCATTATCACGTTGAGCCTATACCTTGATATTACCAGTAGAGGGGTTGCTCAGCCCCAAAGTTTTTGTTGATGGATTCCATGGATTTGGGTTCGGCTGTTCTACTTATTTCATATGGTATGGGAGTACCTCCTGATGCAACGGCCCAGTGCGCTACATACCAAGGCGCCATTTGTTGAGAAATACTTTCTAATGTGATAGGTTTTCGGTTACCGTTCAATTTGCATTTAGCATTCATAGCATGTGTATACTCACACTTTCGTACTTAAAATTATTAGCTCATGTCCTCGATTTTGGTTCTAAACACCACATTCCATGGGGCATGACTTAGGTTGGACGGACAGAGAGATAGTGGTCGTTGAGTTGCAGCATGGTGGATTGTACTGTACCAGGTTTTCATTTGTGGGATTTAGTATTACTATTCGATGGGATTGTATAACAATTATCAATATTTGTTTTGGGCCGGTTGTATTCTTGCCTATAGTTTTAGTTAATTTATTTAAGTTTTCTCTAGTTTAATTGATTACTGTGTTAATGTTATTTTGCATGCTTAAGCTTTGCTTAGTTAGTGATTCCGGGACGGGTCACTACAAATGTTCATTTGATAAATTCAGTTGTCTTAGTTCAATCATATAAATATCCAGTAAATTTAGGACTGATTCTTGATTCCGACTGAACTATTTAGTTAAGTAAGAGGATGTTTGACAGAGCTTATAAGCTCTTGAAAACATCTTATAAGTTGTTTTAGAGCTTATAAGCTTTTCAAATTTGTTTGACAAATTTTTTGTCAAACAGTTTATAAGCTGTCAAAATAATTTGTATGACAACTTATAAGTTATTTTTAAAAAGTAAGGTCACCCTACTTTTTTTAAAAAAAAGATCTTATTTTGATATTTATTTCATCATATTATCCTTATATGTTTTATTAAATTTTCACCACGCCCTTTGCCAATTTTTTGTACATAATTTATTAAAATTTTTCTAATTTAAAATTATAAATATTTTATTTTTTTAATATATGTTTACACATTTATGATAAATTTAAAACTATTTTTGTATATATATATATATATATATTACTATTTACATTAGTTTTATATCATTATACCATTTTGATAATTTTGACAATAAAAAGATCTTGTAATACCAAACACATCAATATTTTAAAATTGTTTAAAATAAGTTCACCCAAACATTTTAACAACTTATTTTTATAATAAGATCTGATAGCATTTAAGTTCCTAAAACAACTTATAAGGTCCTACAACTTATAAGATGTTTTTAATAATCTTAGTCAAATACTCTCTTCTAGTTTTGCCTTTAATTAATTGTTAAACACCAAAACTTAAATTTATTCTCCATCATTAATTAAAATATATATATATTTGTAGTGTGGATACTTCGAATAGAAGATTAAGAGAAAGAAGATCAGTCTTTTTGTAAAAAATAAAAAAATAAAAAAATAACCCTCCCAGTATATTGAAATAGATTAGATAGGGCAAAATTTTAAACCAGACCCTCTTAATTAAAAGGCCCTACTTCGAACTTAGAGGCCACGCACTAATAAGTCAAGTTGCTTGGAAATTTGTCAATAATCACCATAATAAATACACCCCAAGGATTTCATGCTTAATTTAATGATGACTTGCAGTAAGATTTGACGTAGGGAAACAAAGGCATTAAATATATATCATATTATAAAATAATAATTGGATTAAGTAACAACAAGGGAATGATAATGTGTACACTCAATCAGCTATGTTTTTTTTACTTTTTATAGAAAAAATTATTTTTATATATAAAAATTTAATTATTATTTTTTTATCGCAACATATAACATCATTTTCTCATTAATAATTTTAGAGACCATCCTGAACTTTTTTGTAGTTTGATAAAGTTTATTTAATGAAAAAATATTGGTGAAATCTCCCCAGATGAAATGAGAAACGGTCGATGCTATAATATTGATTACTTTCAAGCGTGTTTTAATTGCGTGCATTTAGTACAAATAGTATTTGGTGACAAAGTCACTGAAATGAGCTGACTAATGACATGATTAGCATCTCTTCTTCTTCGCAACATTTAATACACTGCAATAATTGCAATTTATAACTGTAAATTAAATTTCTAATTATAACTATGCATAAGTTGGATTGGTTCCACAAGTGATTAGTTGCGATTCATCATACTTAAAAAAAAATCTATTTACTATTCAGTAAGCCATAACTTGATTTTAAAATTGAAATTCACACAAAATTTTTTGATATGATGGATTTAATTTGTTTTCAATGTATTTGAAGATTTGTTTGATTCTTTTTTAAATGTACATATTATAAAAATTGATGTAATATGGTTTTTTAAGGGTATATATATAATATGGTTTCGAAGTGACAAACTAGTAAAACAAGGATGGACCAACTAGTCGAATGTTACAAGTTAGAAGGATTTTATCATGTGAAAAAATAAATTATTGTTTCTAACTTTATAATTTACACTCTATTATTGGAGTTCTATCCAAAATACTTTATTATGAAAAAATAGAACATAAAATTTTAAAGAAATGGAGATGACATCAAACATCACCGCAATAAAATAAAAAATTCATGAAATTAATTTTATAACACTTGAAAAGAATTTGCACTGTGAATATTCTCGTTTCCTCTTATCATCCCAGCATTCAGACACTTGATCAAACTTCTCCTTCTCTCTCCAACTGTGTGTGCTCGTGTGTGTGAGAGAGAGAGAGAGTGAGAGTGAGAGTGCAAATGGGATGGTTTCCCTGCGCAGGACAATCAAAGCTGGACTCGAAGAACAAGGGGAAGAAGAATCAGTCTCTTGATTTAATCCGACCCGTTTCAGGTTTGGTTTCTTGATTTAAAGGGATTGATTCGTTTTTTTGAAGTAGAAATTTCTTTGTACAGAGCAGTTAATCTTTTTCTTGAATAAAAATGCTGTCTTTCTGGAAGTATCTGAAAAGTTTGATTCGTTTTGTGGGCTTTTGCCCTTTGGTCCTATGCCTGATTGTGTCTGAGTGAGTTGAAATTTTGCTTTTTGTTTTTGTTTTTGTTTTTGTTTTTGTTGCTTTTAAGATCTCTATTGTGAATTTAAGGTTTCTTTAAAATCTTGTTATGATGATTGCTTAGTTGTAATCCGAACAAACTTTATTTGGTTCAAGTCTTTTTGGTTTGAGCCAAGGATTGGAGGATTTGGTATAGATTCCAATGATTAAAGCTTGTAATAAAAGGATTTATTCACAGAAAGAACTAAGGATGCAACCTCAGGGCATTTGTTTTCTGGGCTGCCCTTCTGGGAGAGGCATCGATGGCATTGTAATATATTTTTAATGGGATTTTCAGATTGGATGAACTTTGATGGGGTTTTGGATGTTTAGCAAGCAAACTATTGTATCAGGGGACGAATTCTCTTGTATACACCTCATATTTATGAATAATTTACTCTTGACATTTCTGTATTGATGTATAAATACTAAATGTAGTTTGGTGAGATTTTCTATATTCTTCTCCTATGGGTTTGAGGAATGAATATCTCTTGTCTTTCTCGACTTTGGTAGTTATTCTGTTAGTATATAATATGTCATTTGTGTTCAGGTAAATTTGACGATGCCCCGAAAGATGGATCGTCCAGTAAAATTGCAGCCAAGATTTTCACTTTTCGCGAGATGGCAGCTGCTACAAGAAATTTTCGTGGTGAGTGTCTTCTTGGGGAGGGAGGCTTTGGTAGAGTGTACAAAGGACAGCTGGAAAGCTCAAATCAAGTATGTGGATTAGATTACTAATCTCATTGTTTACTTTGGTGAAATCTATTTCGCTTTTGCTTTCGTGTCTTGGGTTGTTGCTGGATAAGAACTAACATGTTTCTGATAAAACCTGTCATGTTCATTTTAGGTTGTTGCAATCAAGCAGCTTGATCGAAATGGGCTTCAGGGAAACAGAGAGTTTCTGGTCGAGGTGTTGATGTTAAGTCTGTTAGATCACCCAAACCTCGTAAATTTAATTGGCTACTGTGCTGATGGAGACCAGAGGCTTCTGGTTTATGAATACATGCCCCTGGGATCTTTGGATGAACATTTAAATGGTATATTACATCATTAATGTTTTTTCGTCAATACTTTATCCTAAAATGATGCTATAAATAGTCAAGACTTGCGAATTTTGTTATACAGATCCAGTGCCGGGTAGGACACAGCTTGATTGGAACACAAGGATGAGAATAGCAGCTGGAGCAGCAAAAGGGTTGGAGTATTTACATAACAAAGCTAGCCCTCCTGTTATATACCGTGACTTGAAATGCTCAAATATTTTGCTTGGTGAAGGGTACCATCCGAAGCTATCCGACTTTGGGTTAGCCAAGCTTGGCCCAGTTGGGGATAACACGCATGTATCCACAAGGGTTATGGGTACATATGGATACTGTGCTCCTGAGTATGCGATGACAGGACAGCTGACTCTGAAATCGGACGTCTATAGTTTTGGTGTTGTTCTTCTTGAGATTATTTCAGGCAGGAAAGCTGTTGACAATTCAAAAACTGGTGGAGAACACAATCTGGTTGCATGGGTGAGTTCCCTTTTTAACAGGAACATAAGTGCGAGAAACCATAGTCATTTGTGAGCTCATATAAAGCTCCACTCGAGTACTTTTTACTCTGGAGGCTCAGTATTTATAAAGGCCTAACGACGTTTTAGTCATTGAGTCAGTGAACATTAAACTTGAATTCGATTGATAGTTGGGTAAAAGTTCACGCTTTTCGAACTTGAGTAACTAGATATAAATAATTTGTGCTCAAGCTTGAATTTCACTGCTGATCAGAGTTCTTTGTTTTTCGAGGTTGACTTGAGTTGATTGTACTAACCACTTGATACAATTTTATATTTTACTTTTTGACATTTTGATGAGAGAGTTTATAATCGAGTTCAAGAAATATACCGTTGTCAATGCTCTAGAACATTTACATTTCTCTTGTTTTTACCAGGCGAGACCTCTATTCAAGGATAGGAGAAAATTCTCACAGATAGCTGATCCAGCACTCCAAGGTCAGTATCCAGCTAGGGGACTGTACCAAGCTCTTGCTGTCGCAGCAATGTGTGTTCAGGAGCAACCTAATTTACGACCCATGATCGCCGACGTCGTCACAGCTCTGACATATCTTGCTTCACATAAATATGACCCCGAAATGCATTCAATCCAGAACTCGCGCTGGGGTCAACCTTGTACTCCACCTAGAGCCAAAGGAAATGGCGAAAGGAAACTTAGCAGCAGCAGATCGGGAAGAGAACGGACCCAACGAATATGATAAGGCCTTTATCAGTGATATTCGTCTGTATCAGTTTCTGGGAATTCCCCTGCCGCAACCATTCTTGAAAAGGCCACCTAGAAGTTAGCCTTGTGCTGAGTTGGTTTGATAATGGTCATCTTTTTTGTGTATGGGTTTCTATATTAGACGAAAGGCTTATCTCGGATCGTACCACTGCGTAGTTCTTGTACATTTATAGAATGTACTTTAGTTGTTTGAGTTTGTATTGATTAAACAGCAGAAATTGAGAGTGGGGATAGGTGTTGATGATTTGTAATCAAGACTGTGATGGAAGTGTTGTAAATATTAGTTTGCATTTTAACCAATGCGTTTTTATTGATATATTTTTGCTCCACTTTGGCCTATGTGGCTCTCTCTATATAATTGCGGATGGGGTACACATTGGGTGTGTAACGTAATATATGAAGCATACGAACCGGTGTATAGAATAATGCACAAGTAAATCGATAACTTATATAATAAAAATTTTGAATTTTTTTTACATAAGTTAGCATCGTAAGAAAAACGCACCTAAAATCAAATTATATTCAATTGAAATTCATATTTAAAAAAAACATCAACATACAATAGAAAAACCGACGTAGCTAAAAAATTAGATACGGGTCATACATCATATAAACAACCCTAGAAGAAAAATACCCACTTCAAATATATATCCCATATATACATGTTGAAGGAGATGAAACACTGGACTTCAACAACCTTTTTTCATCAACTAATGAGAGTGTATATCAAGCATTTGTAAAGGCATAAGAAGTCCATGAACCAGGAAGAGCGTATCCCAAGCATTCGTGAAGGCGTAGGAGAAACATAGATCAATTTTGAACCTGGTCGTTGGGGATTCAAAAGTTTGCTTCAATAAATTGATGTTGATTATGCAAATGACCCCTATATTGTTCTGGATCGAAACAAATTCAAATAATAATTTTTTTGAGTTCGAAAATAAAAAATGCAAACAATCTTGATTTTGATGATAACAAAACTTGTTATTGTGTTTCTAACATAGTTACTCAAGTGTGTAGTTAGTAGATAAAAAGTTGAAAATTTTGAGTAATTAGAACTCAAATTGTGTCAGCCTGGAATTCTAGCGTTGTTGATTGTTTTGGACATATCTCATAACTCGGTGATTCAAATGACTAGAAGTCAAAACAGTTGAAAAGATAACTCAAATATACAAGTCATATTTCATACCAGATCAGTTAGTTCGAAACTTATCTAAGCGAAATGGTAGTCACAATTCAAGCTCGATGCAATTGATATAGCAACTAGATAAAAAAAAATGACCAGCTCTGTTATTTTGGTTATATCTTCCAGACCGGTTATCCAAATGGAACGATTCAGTATGAGTTACGAAGAAAACGAAATACAAATCATCTTGACAAGTTTAAGTCGGAATCGAAGCTTAAGAATCTGATAAATCGCGAAGAAGTTTTTGATTCTGCACAGGATGAAGAAAGAGTTCAAATCTGTATACAGTCTTGTATTACGAACATATCTCTCTCGTACGAACTCGAAATCCAGTGATTATTAATTCCATGGAAATCCAAAATAAAAGGCTAAAACTTTTGTGTTCATCATGATCATATTGCCGAGAAATCAGTGAATCAAGAGCTATATTCAAGTGAACAGATCAGATCAATTTGGACCAGACCAAACCATCTTGAATTGGACCAGCTCAACTATAGACCAGAGCAGTTCGAATGGACCATATCAGTTTAAGCATACTAGATTGAAATTTGACCAGACCAGATCTGAAACGACCCTAAGATTATACTTTAAATAAACTTAAATAAAAATGCGGATTTTTTTAAAAAAATTTTGGCATAACCCATCTGTATATTTTAAAACCCACCTGACACAGACAACAAACAACAAAAGAAACGACAATACAGATAAACTAGACCAAAATAAATGAAAGAGAAACTAGGGGAAAATGTGCAACATCACAAACATCAAAATATTACAATTTAATCCTTACAGACCAAGAAAAAAATCTTAAGAATCATTTCATTTACATTTGCCAAATAAACAAAATTAATATTTCATAACATTTAAGTTTGAATAAACTTCTGCGGAAGAATAGCATAGGTCGGAGGGATGTGTCGTGCCCGCATCACAGTCCACTCAAGAGTCATGCCCCTCGATCTAAAAAAAGTACAACCTGCACCAAGCATAGTAGTGAGCCTAAAAGCTCAGCAAGATTTAAATAATACAGCAAGGGTTCAAAATAATGCATCGTACTAAAAGTAGTACTAAGTATACAATGAAATTCACACGAAGGAAGAGCGTCATAACATGCCCGATGTAGAAACAATAGCAATATGCGATGAAAAAAAACATTCATGAGTCAGTTATCATTTACATTTACTTTTGAAATTAGATCCTCGATTGTGACTATGATTTTGATCGATCAATGACTATAGTATACAATGCCGGCAAGGAAGCCAAGATTTCTCCGGACCCCACATTTCCCTTTAATTGGTAGGGAAATCGAGATTGCTCCCAACCTCGTACTACATGTCCATTTGGTAGGGAAATCGAGACTGCTCCCGACCTCGTACTACACGTCTATTTGGTAGGAAAACCGAGATGTCTCTCGACCTCGTACTACATGTCATTTGGAAAGTGAACCAGGTCATCCCTCGACCCATCATTGCACGTCCAAGTCACAACCAACTCAATTCATTCTTTAACTTTCCTTTCATTAACAATTTCTCATTTCAAATTTTACCTTCATAAGCATTCTTTAATATAAGACTTTGGGACTAGATCTTTAATTAACCTTGAAGTCACACACACGAATAAATGGCATTGAATAATTTAAATGAAATGAAACTCAAGAGATAGTGTGAAAATAACATATGTGGATGATTGGAGTGTAGGTGAGCACCCACGGCTTAAGGGCTTTCTACTTAAACTTAAGTTTACGCTCAATAAGGTCTACCTCGAGCGGTTAACCCGTATGATCATTAATTTATCCTATCTTAATTAAAAAGGTTTTTCATTTGAACCGGCACCTCAAACACACCTTAAAGTATGCCTAGGACCAGTAATAAACCTTAAATGATAACGCAAACCACCCATATGATTTAAATTTCCGGACAGCCCCTAAGTAATAGAAAAATCTTCTCACGATACCCCAACTTAAAACGCCCTTAACCTAATTTATTATTATCCGAAATAAGCCCAATTTGAACCGACTGTTGGAAAACGTGGCGATCAGATCAATCAGAATTGATACCCGGTGCAGCGGAAGTTTAAAAATTTTATATGGAACGATTCCATAATGGGTATCAAAACTTAACGATTAAATTGTGTGTGTAAAAATTAAATAACAATTATAAATTTTTACCTCCAATCTCGAAGCGAGATTATGGACACCAACAGATTGCTCTGCTCTTGTTGTATATCCCTGGAACTGATGGACGAACTGTTCTTCAATCAGGTCCACGAACGGATAATTAATCCCTCTGATAGATTGCACTAGAAAATCTATCAGAAGTTTCTACGAAGAGAATTAATGAATTTGATCCGTTAAACCAGACTGTAATTCAAAATTCACAGGCTGGATTTTCCTGAGCAGAGGGGAGGGGCGCGGCCACTGTTAGAGAAAATTACTAGGGTTTTCGAAAAATTGTGACCTGTTGTGTGTAATTTCTGTACTGCAATAACTTATTTATAATGTAGGCCGCTAACAGCTTAGGGCCCATTAGTCATAAGTTCAAGCCCGACAAGCAAAGCCCGCATGTTCAGAAATTAATATAAAATTCATCATGACTCCGATTGATAAACCGATTTCACCAATGTGTACAGAAACCATTTCTGCACCTTTTAAAGTCAAGATAAATTTTTCTGAATCCGAATTCAGTGGTTTCCAAAAATGCCCATCCCTATGTCATTTTAGAAAATCTTACTCCTCTACTCTTAAATAAGAAGTCCAACTTCTTCGTTCATTAAATTTAACTCTTTAAATTTAACTATCTCAACGGGGATTAAAAATCCATTACTCTGTGTGACCCTCAATGGTTCAGGGATACAGCTAGCCGTGGGCTCACAACTCCTTGTGACTCGGAACAACAATTTCCGACTTGCCCATCGAATCATGGTAAGAGCGCCTAGCAACATCGCCCCATGATTTCCTAGGTATCACTGATAGTGCCTGCAAGAACCAATAGATTTTGGTTAGCGTACAGTACGGTCCCTTCATCCATATATCCCGATCGAATCAACAACCATTGGTAAATCGAGAGTCGTTCGAGATTCGATAACTATGCAATACATCTTGAAGATCAAATAGTGACATCACATGTGTTACTAAGAAACCATTTCTTAAAACACATCATGTACTCTGGCCAGAGATTCGTCACACTAATATCTCCTCAGATCGCATAGGATATCCACACTCGCAAGTATGTGGTGAATCCTTGACAACAAAGCATCGACTCCTATATGTGTTGTAACTGTACCCAATCCTGACACCTGATGACCCCAATAGAGTCGGTAAACGAGTCAAAGCACAGTACTAGCATATAGAGTCTCAATGATGTTTCAAGTAGTAAGGACTAATGGTGTACAACCAAAACCGCGGACTTTATCCACTCGATAAGTGATAACCACTTGGAAAGTCCGGATAGGGTAGTTCGATCATTCATCGTATGAATATCCATTTGCATGCTTCGAACATCTCTATGTTCCTTACCAATGAAACATGGTACTCTGCATCGCAAATGCTAGTCTCAAACTCGAGCGATCTTTATCCTTATTATCGGACGGCTCAATCGACTAGGAACAGTTTAGAATACACAGTGACTATAAGATGTGTTTCATGATAGACATCTCCATGTTCTACCACATCTTACATACACTATAGTATATTCAAGGTCTTTATCAAAACAACAATAGTATATCACAATATAACAATATGAAGAAAGATAAAGTCATTGCCATTAATAAAAGTATAAATTATATTAAACAAAAGATTTTTATACAAAGAGTCATCAAAGCCCTTAGCCACAAGTTGGCTCACCGGGCACCTACTCTTTCAATCTCCCACTTGCCCTAAAGCCAACTAGTCATACTACGTAGACCCATTGCTTCGCGATGTTTGTCAAATAATGGTCCTGGCAAGGGCTTAGTAAGTGGATCAGCGATATTGTCTGCAGAGGCCACTCTTTCGACAGTGATGTCTCCTCTTTCCACAATCTCCCGGATGATGTGGTATATCCTCAGTACGTGTTTGGATCTTTGATGAGACCTTGGTTCCTTTGCCTGAGCAACGACACCCGTGTTGTCACAGTACACCGGGACTGGACCAACAACTTCAGGAATGATGCCCAACTCTTGGACGAAATTCCTCATCCAAACGGCCTCTTTAGCAGCAGCTGATGCTGCAATGTATTCTGCCTCAGTGGTGGAATCCGCTGTGGTGTCCTGCTTGGAACTCTTCCAAGAGACAGCACCGCCATTGAGCATGAACACAAATCCAGAGGTTGACTTCGAGTCATCCACGTCACTTTGGAAGCTAGAGTCGGTATAGCCTTCCAATTTTAGTTCTCTTCCTCCATATACCATGAACATATTCTTAGTCCTTCGTAAGTACTTAAGAATGTCCTTCACGGGATTAGCTTGATATCTGCTCGTGACACTCAGAGCAAATGCTACATCCGGTCTGGTAGATATCATCCCATACATGATACTACCTATGGCTGACGCATATGTTACATGTGTCATTTTCTCTATCTCTTCATCCGTCTTGGGACACATAGACTTGGATAGAGAAACTCCATGACACATGGGTAGATGTCCTCTCTTGGACCCATCCATTGAAAACCGTTTCAATATGGTGTCGATGTAGGTTGATTGAGTGAGTCCTATCATTCTCTTAGATCTATCTCTATAGATCTGTATCCCTAGAATATAGGATGCCTCACCCAAATCCTTCATCGAGAATCTACCTGATAACCATATCTTTGTTGACTGCAACATCCCTACGTCATTCCCAATGAGTAGGATGTCATCAACATAAAGTACTAAGAATGCCACAGCATCCTTAACTACTTTCTTGTACACGCATGGTTCCTCCGGGTTCTTGATGAAACCAAAATCCTTTATTGTTTCATCAAATTTCTGGTTCCAACTTCTTGATGCTTGTTTTAGACCATAAATTGATCTCTGAAGTTTGCATACCTTATGCTCGCTTCCCATGGATGTGTACCCCTCAGGCTGCTTCATATAGATTTCTTCCTTAATGTCTCCATTAAGAAAAGCAGTCTTCACATCCATTTGCCATATCTCATAGTCATACCAAGCAGCTATGGCAATAAGGATTCTTATGGACTTGAACATTGCAACTGGTGAAAAGGTTTCATCATAGTCAACTCCTTGTCTTTGAGTATAACCTTTCGCCATCAATCGTGCCTTGTAGGTCAATACCTTACCATCAGGCCCAAGCTTTCTCTTGTAGATCCATTTACACCCTATTAGAACAATTCCATCGGGAGGATCTACTAAAGACCAAACTTGGTTTGTATGCATCGAATCTATTTCCGACTGCATAGCTTCAAGCCATAAATTTGAATTCGCATCATAAATTGCTTCCTTGAAGTTTCTTGGATCACATCCAACATCGGGTTCATCTTGATCCCCTTCAAGAAGAAGACCATATCGAATAGGAGGTCTAGAAGTCCTCTCGGATCTTCTAGGTACAGGCGTGTCTATCAATGATTCCTGAGGTGTAGGATCGTTATTTTGTATTTCGGGTTCTTCGCGAATTTCTTCGAGTTCCATCATCTCGCCTTTATTATCCAATAAGAACTCCTTCTCCAAGAAGGTGGCATTCCTTGAAACAAACACCTTTGTTTCAGCAGGATAATAGAAATAATATCCGATTGAATTCTTCGGATACCCTACAAAATAACATAAGGTGGATTGACTATCCAACTTATCTCCCACTGTCTGCTTCACGTAAGCAGGACATCCCCAAATCCTCAAGTACGAATACTTAGGAGCTTTGCCATTCCATAACTCGTATGGTGTTTTGTCCACTGCTTTAGTGTGGACGTTGTTCAACAACAATACCGCCGTTTCAAGCGCATAGCCCCAAAACGAAGGTGGAAGCTCAGTGAAGCTCATCATGGATCGAACCATGTCCAACAAAGTTCGATTACGACGCTCCGATACACCATTCAGCTGTGGTGTCATAGGAGGAGTCCACTGAGAGAGAATTCCATTCTCTTTCAGATAGTCCAAAAACTCGGTACTTAAGTATTCTCCACCTCGATCCGATCGAAGTGCTTTAATACTTTTACCTAGCTTGTTTTCTACTTCAGCCTTGAATTCTTTGAACTTTTCAAATGCTTCAGACTTATATTTCATTAAATATAAATACCCATACCTAGAATAATCATCAGTAAAGGTAATGAAGTAGGTGTGGCCATATTGAGTACCAACTCTAAATGGACCACAAACATCTGTATGGATCAAATCCAACAGATTTTGACTACGCTCAGGTTTTCCCTTAAAAGGAGATTTAGTCATTTTTCCTTTCAGGCAGGATTCACAAGTAGGTAGAGAGTTAATATCAGACATATCAAACATGCCCTCTCCCACTAGCTTGTTCATCCTCCTTGAGGAAATATGACCTAGCCTAGCATGCCAAAGGTTTGCCGGGTTTTGGCTATCGATTTTCCTTTTGTTTGTTGTTGCCGGTTTATCAACATAATTTATTGGAACGTCTTTTAGTTTTAAGTTATATAGATCATTTTCAAGTTGTCCATTTCCAATCAAACATTCATTCTTGTAAATATTGCAAATCCCATTCACAAAATTGCAAGAATAACCATCTCTATCAAGCATAGAAACAGAAATAATGTTTTTAATCAAATCCGGAACAAATAAAACATCTCTCAAAAGTAACTTAAAATCGTTCTGCAAAATTAAATAAATATCTCCCACAGCTTTAGCTTCAACTCTGGAACCATTTCCGAGCCTCAGCTGGGTCTCACCCATTCTAAGCCTGCGACTTCTTGTCATCACCTGCAAATCATTGCAAATGTGAGATCCACATCCGGTATCCAATACCCAAGAAGTAGTATTAAGTGAAACATTTATTTCAATATAGAACATACCCTTCGCAGTTCGCAACTGCTCTAGATATTCCTTGCAGTTACGCTTCCAATGACCGGGCTTCTTGCAGTAATGGCAAACATCCTTGGACTTTTCCATGTTTGAAGCCTTTGTCTTGTACTTCTTCTCTGGTTCGATTTTCTTGGGTGGGGCAGAACGTTTCTTACCCTTTGTACTTGGCCCCTTCTTAGCTGAAGAAGAGGAGCCCACCAAGAAAGCCGGTTTATCCTTCTTTAAAGTGGATTCATATGTCACAAGCATATTGACCATCTCTTCAAGGGAGGCCTCTATCTTGTTCATATTGAAATTCACCACAAATCCGTCAAACGAAGAAGGAAGAGATAGAAGTAGTAAGTCCATGTTGAGTTCATGCTCCAACACCAAATCAAGGGTTACTAACTTCTGTATGATCCAAATCACTCGTACCCCATGATCACGGACCGAAGTCCCTTCACGCATGCGACACGTCATTAGCTCCTTTACAGTAGCGAACCTTTCAGCCCTCGATTGAGCCCCAAAAAGTTCCTTGAGTTGTACGTGAATGTCAGCAGCATTCACGGTGTCCTCAAATCGCCTCTGGAGTTCATCAGACATCGAGGCTTGCATATATCATTTGGCCTTGATATCATGGTCCCACCATGTATCAAGCTTGGCTAACTCTTCCGGACTTATGTCAGCTGGTGCTTCCTTCGGAGGAGATTTTTCTAACACGTAGAGCATCTTCTCCGAAGTCAAGACAATCTTCAACTTACGGAACCATTCCGTATAGTTTGCGCCAGTCAATTTATTTTGTTCGAGGATCGAGAAAAGTGGATTACGCGAATTCATCTTTATGAAATACTGAAAAGAAACAGACAAATATCAGTGATTGTTTAAGTAATTTACTAAGACATAAAATAGGCGAAATTTATTTTATGAATCTCACTCCCACTATTTTAACGATTTCACTACCCTCTAGTGAAAATGGGAAACTGTTTTCCTTAGTGAGAACATGGAGTCCAATTGACAAACTATGGTCCCGAATAATATCAGCCAACCATAATTTTCAAAAGGTAGAGCCCAATTGCTTCCAAAGCAACCTCCACGTTTTTACCTCATGTCCAATAAGGGCCCAATAATATGACGCCGTTTATCGTGACATGTCAAGATGACCCATCAATATTAAGTTGTGATGGACGGTCGCCATGTGGATCCCCCAATAATATGAGCCGATCCCATGGGAGTTCCACCCAACTTACAACATGTGTCGATCCAATGTACAGCTTTCCGACGAACGGGCCCCCCCAATAATATGAGCCGGACCGTATCCGCGGGTAGCATCTCATACATTGATCGTTGATGGAAGGTAGGAACATTTAAACAATTTTAAATTTCCTTTATTTATCTTGATATCAATTTTAAATCATATTTAAAATGAGGGATTTTAATTTTGAAAATTTGTCTCATCATTTTTAAAATTTTGTATGTTTGCCGGATTCACACAATTTTGTCTAAAACATGCATACAACAATAATATCACATATTATATAGGATGATCGATTCCATTTCTAATCGACCCGTGGTTGCCAATCACGAGTCTTAGTCCAATCCTAGGTAATATGCAGTATGCAATGCAATCCTATTACATTGTGCTTCCAATTTACATTTCTTCTGTCTTTATTGTCTGCTGGGCCCACCTCCGTCTTCAAATCTTCCATCTCCCACTAAATCTAATGTATTTACAATAAATAACAATGACAAGTAGGGGATACATTTTTAAGGGGTGGGAACGGGCCATAAACCAAGCCCACTTTTATTACATATGACAATTCATATTGGGCCATAAACCAGGCCCATTAATAAATCCAACAACAATAAAAACAAATGTAAATTCCTAACATACACCTACAAAATTGGTCATGGCAATCGATCATCCTTATCCAATAACATTTAATTCAAAATTAATTTATTGGATAACATGCAATGGCAATTTAAATTTAAAAGGATAAAATCATATATCATATATAAAATCTTATTTTACATACAAAATCATATTTTATCTTTTTATCAAATAAAATCATATTTTATCTATAAAATCCAATTTTATACATAAAATCATATTTTACTCAATATATCCATAAGATCATATCTTATCATCAATTGTACCAAAAATAATTAATTTCAAAATTCAATTTAACGGATAAAATATTTAAATTTTCAAAAAATTCAAATTTATCCAAAACTCAATTTTAAAATTTTCGGACTCGAATAATTCGATCCGACGCCTCGTGGACCAATCAAAAACAATTTTCGATCGGACCAAAAATAGAATTTTAACATATTAGAATTTTAATTTAAAAAATTAAAATAATTTTTCGCGGGCCGCTTGGGACACTCCCGGGCTGCCCGCGCCCCAAAGGGGCTCGGGCCGGGCAGCGACGATTGCTGCCCTGGGCAGCGCCGTGCGCTGCCCGTGGCAGCGACCATCGCTGCCCCCTCCCCCCCGGGCAGCGATCCAATCGCTGCCCGGGTTTTGCCCGAAAATTTTTTTTTATTTTTAAAATATTTATTTTGTTTCAAAAACCGAGGCTTAAAAATTTTTGTACAATCGATTAATTTAATCGCTTGATCTGAGCAACCTGGCTTTGATACCACTGTTGGAAAACGCGGCGATCAGATCAATCAGAATTGATACCTGGTGCAGCGGAAGTTTAAAAATTTTATATGGAACGATTCCATAATGGGTATCAAAACTTAACGATTAAATTGTGGGTGTAAAAATTAAATAACAATTATAAATTTTTACCTCCAATCTCGAAGCGAGATTATGGACACCAACAGATTGCTCTGCTTGTAGTGGCCCGTATCCAAAACTAATGAGTAATGAGTAATTAAATCGTATAATCATGTCGGGATTAAGTGAAACATGATTAAGGAAATTCCAGAAGGGTTAACGGATTCCAGAAATGGATCCAGGACACTCAAAAATGGCTTAGAGGGTTTCATGACTCGAGTGAGATCGGAACCACCGATCCAGGATCGGAGCCTCCGATCTTGGTGAGTTCGGAACCACATCGGAAGCAGGGAGATCGGAACGTCCGATCAGGATCGGAGCTTCCGATGGCTGTCGATGACAGGTGTGTGGTTGCATGTGGACCGAATTGACACGTAGCGAACGGAACTTCCGATCGGGAACGGAGCTTCCGATCTAAACGAACGGAGCTTCCGATCGAGGAACGGAGCTTCCGATCGATGCCTATAAATATGAGGTCCGAGCTCCTCATTTCTTGCCAGTTCCGAGTTCCTCTCCTTCGCCTAGTTGCTCTATTTTAGGGCTTTGGGTACTCTTATTTTAGAGTTGGAGTAGGGAATATATTTTACTATAGTCAGACAGTGTTTGACATAGTAGCGGAGCGGTGCTCGAGTAGCGGAGCAGCGCTCGTGTAGCGGAGTAGTGCTCGAGGCTGTGGAGCTGCAGCAGGGGTGTGCCCCTAGTTGCGGGATAGTCGCCATCAGTGGGCTAACGACGGACGCAGGTATAGCTATGGTCTCCTTAAATTATTTAGGAGTATGCAATAGCTTAGTTAAGGCTTTTAGAGCTTATTGAATGATGCATGGGTATTTGCATTGTAGACTTGATGATAGGCTTGGAACCTAGAGTGGGACTACTAGGACTACCTTAGAAAGGTACGTAAGTACTGACTGAGATTGCCAGCGGATATGCATGCTTATATGTTGCATTTATGTGTTTGCATGTTATTATTGTTATGCGGCATGTGCATATCATCTTGTGCCTGTACATCTGTATACCTTTCGAGATGAGCCAGTTAGGTTGCTCAGCCCTGTTAGGACGTTTGATATCGAGTACCCCTAGGTACTGATACCGGAAGGACTCCGTGGTCCGCGTCTGTGATTCGGGAATGAGTGGTCGCACACAGTGGTTAGCTACCCCGATGTGACGAGCTTATATCCCAGGCGCCAGTCTGAGTAGTTTGTATACAGTTATCCCAGATATGGATACCCTGTCATTTGCATGCATCATATTTGTATGTTTATCCGTGCTTTCGTATTGAGCTTAGAGCTCATGTCCAGTATTTTCTGTATATTTGGATACCCTATTCGACGGGGCAGGTGTAGGTGCAGGATTGAGCACCAGGAGTCTGGAGTAGCCAGTGACCTTGAAGACATCAGGATTAGCTGTAGGTTTTATTTAAATTCGATTGGGTTGTATAATCGAGTTTGTTTAGCCGGTTGTATTCCGCCGGTCTTTTTGTATTTAAGACTTCCGCAGCGATTTATTTAATGCAAGCTTAATTATGCTCTTAACTCTGATTAGATAGTGGATCCGGGATGGGTCACTACACTGCTCTTGTTGTATATCCCTGGAACTAATGGACGAACTGTTCTTCAATCAGGTCCACGAACGGATAATTAATCCCTCTGATAGATTGCACTAGAAAATCTATCAGAAGTTTCTACGAAGAGAATTAACGAATTTGATCCGTTAAACCAGACTGTAATTCAAAATTCACAGGCTGGATTTTCCTGAGCAGAGGGGAGGGGCGTGGCCACTGTTAGAGAAAATTACTAGGGTTTTCGAAAAATTGTGACCTGTTGTGTGTAATTTCTGTACTGCAATAACTTATTTATAATGTAGGCCGCTAACAGCTTAGGGCCCATTAGTCATAAGTTCAAGCCCGACAAGCAAAGCCCGCATGTTCAGAAATTAATATAAAATTCATCATGACTCCGATTGATAAACCGATTTCACCAATGTGTACAGAAACCATTTCTGCACCTTTTAAAGTCAAGATAAATTTTTCTGAATCCGAATTCAGTGGTTTCCAAAAATGCCCGTCCCTATGTCATTTTAGGAAATCTTACTCCTCTACTCTTAAATAAGAAGTCCAACTTCTTCGTTCATTAAATTTAACTCTTTAAATTTAACTATCTCAACGGGGATTAAAAATCCATTACTCTGTGTGACCCTCAATGGTTCAGGGATACAGCTAGCCATGGGCTCACAACTCCTTGTGACTCGGAACAACAATTTCCGACTTGCCCATCGAATCATGGTAAGAGCGCCTAGCAACATCGCCCCATGATTCCCTAGGTATCACTGATAGTGCCTGCAAGAACCAATAGATTTTGGTTATCATACAGTACGGTCCCTTCATCCATATATCCCGATCGAATCAACAACCATTGGTAAATCGAGAGTCGTTCGAGATTCGATAACTATGCAATACATCTTGAAGATCAAATAGTGACATCGCATGTGTTACTAAGAAACCATTTCTTAAAACACATCATGTACTCTGGCCAGAGATTCGTCACACTAATATCTCCTCAGATCGCATAGGATATCCACACTCGCAAGTATGTGGTGAATCCTTGACAACAAAGCATCGACTCCTATATGTGTTGTAACTGTACCCAATCCCGACACCTGATGACCCCAATAGAGTCGGTAAATGAGTCAAAGCACAGTACTAGCATATAGAGTCTCAATGATGTTTCAAGTAGTAAGGACTAATGGTGTACAACCAAAACCGTGGACTTTATCCACTCGATAAGTGATAACCACTTGGAAAGTCCGGATAGGGTAGTTCGATCATTCATCGTATGAATATCCATTTGCATGCTTCGAACATCTCTATGTTCTTTACTAATGAAACGTGGTACTCTGCATCGCAAATGCTAGTCTCAAACTCGAGCGATCCTTATCCTTATTATCGGACGGCTCAATCGACTAGGAACAGTTTAGAATACACAGTGACTATAAGATGTGTTTCATGATAGACATCTCCATGTTCTACCACATCTTACATACACTATAGTATATTCAAGGTCTTTATCAAAACAACAATAGTATATCACAATATAACAATATGAAGAAAGATAAAGTCATTGCCATTAATAAAAGTGTAAATTATATTAAACAAAAGATTGTTTATACAAAGAGTCATCAAAGCCTTTAGCCACAAGTTGGCTCACCGGGCACCTACTCTTTCACTGACACGATCCTAACATTCCATACATTCAGAATATTAGGGGTAGCCCCTGCCTAGACCTCATAAACCAATCCAACTAGCCCTGTTTTCCCGAGACTAGACGAAGTGACAAAAATTCTGTTTTGGTCATCTTACAACTATGACTACCCAAACTCATCCCTCAGATATTAAACCTCAAAAACCCTCAAGAACAACTATTACACATGACCATACCACCAGCTAGGGCCCTTGGACAAGGCTCTAGCTCAACGCTACCTTACTTCTCCCTTTTTGCCCAAAACGTTAGCCCGACGCCTACAAAACTCCACTGGGCGACCATCCAACCTATTTTCCCCATGACCAGCCCTATAACTCATCTCTAACACATCCAAATATACATGTTTAACCCCATGAATATCACATGGCAGCCCCTCAACTCCATTCATCCATTCACACAAAAATTTCAATTCAAACGCCGCAACTCAATTCGATTTAAGACATTTCGAAGCACATGCATTAAATAACTTGACCAACATCATGTGGGGCTTAAAACCTGTTGGAACACATTTCAGATCAGTGTGATCTAATACCCGAAGCAGCGGAAGTTTAAAAATTTTATTTTCTTATATGGAACGATTCCATATCATGGGTATCAAATCGTAACGATTAAAATCAACATGTAAAATAATAATAACAATTAATATTTTACCTCTTCAGTCTATGGCTTGATTATGACACCAACAGATTAATCTACTTTTGTTGTAAATTACAGGAACTGATGACTCGCTCGATCAATCTCTTGAATTAGGTCGACGAACAGAAAACAGAAACCCTCTGATTGATTGCACTAGAAATCAATCAGATGTTTATCGAAGAGATTAAACAGATTTGATCTGTCAATTCAGAATGTAATTTTTCAGAAAAATCATAGACTGAATTCTCTCAAAAAAGGAAGAAGGAATTCGAAAATTCCAACTTAGAGTAATATGATATTTTCGAAAATTGCAAGGTTGGAATGAATTGTATTTTCGAAAATTACATATATATATATATATATATATATATAATTCTTGGACTGGATTAAGTTATATGTCTATTAGGACACTAACTCCTTAGGGCCCATAATCCATAACTTAAGCCCAACAAGCCAAGCCTGTTATTAAAAAAATTAATATAAAATTCATCATGACTTCGATTGATAAACTGATTTCACCAATGTGCACAGAAACCATTTCTGCATCTTTTAAAGTCAAGATAATTTTTCTGAATCCGAATTCAGTGATTTCCAAAAATGTCCATCCCTATATCATTTTAGGAAATTTCACTCCCTTTAGTTAAGAAGTCCAACTTCTCTTTCGCTAAATTCAACTCTTTAAATTTAACTATCTCAACGGAGATTAGTAATCCATTACTTGTGTGACCCTCAATGCTTCAGGGATACAGCTAGCCGTGGGCTCACAACTCCTTGTGACTCGGAACAACAATTTCCGACTTACCCATCGAATCATGGTAAGAGCGCCTAGAAACATCGCCCCATGATTCCCTAGGTATCACTGATAGTTCCTGCAAGAACCAGTAGGTTTTGGTTAGCGTACAGTACGGTCCCTTCATCCATATATCCCGATCGAATCAACAACCATTGGTACATCGAGAGTCGTTCGAGATTCGATAACTATGCAATGCATCTTGAAGATCAAATAGTGACATCGCATGTGCTACTAGCAAACCAAGTAACCTAAAGCACATCATGTACACTGGCCAGAGATTTGTCACACTAATATCTTCTCAGATCGAATAGGATATCCACACTCGCAAGCGTGTGGTGAATCCTTGACAACAAAGCATCGACTCCTATATGTGTCGTAACTGTACCCAATCTCGACACCTGATGTAGCACCAAGAACTTCTAAAATTTGAAAATCATGCCTGAAATTATTTTCAGTATTTATATTTTAATTTCTTGAAGTTAATTGTTTAAGTTTTAGTTAAAGATAGAATTGTTCGATTTATTTGGATTAAATGCCTTGAATTGTTTGGTCTAGTAAGTTTCTGTCCCGGCAGGCGACAATGGTGGGCTTCGGTGGCATATTTTCAAGACTTTCACTTTTAAGATTTTTAAGTTAGAGGAAAAAGGGGGGTTTGGCCGGAAATGTAAATTTCGAACTTTTTGGGGGTCGGAAAGCAATTTTATTATTTCCTTGAGTTTATATCCTAAACTTTTCATAAGATAGGATTTTATTAAATCCGGGCTAGTTTAATTTCAATTAAAATGATTAGAGTTGAAATTTTAAACTTAGAAGTTTTAGAGGTGCAAGTTTTGAGGTGAAGAGCTACTTTAGTGCAAGTAGCACTTTTATTTGTCTTTTAGCACTTTTATAGTACAAGATTCTCACACACACACACACCAAAACCCTACACTCTCATTATTTTTCCCACTTAAAATTTTCACTCCCATTATTTTTTTCCCTCTAGATATAAATCATTCAACACAATTAAAAACCCTAGCCCCTTCTAAACCCTAGTAGCCGCCCACCCCCCTTCTCCCTTGAAGCTCCCTCTCGGCCAAGTGCCTTCCGCCGCCCCAAGCCGCCGCTGTCGCCGTCCACCGCCATCCCCACTGCCGGAGGAGCTCCACAAGAAGCTTAGCTTGGTGTTAGCTTGAAGTTTCAGCTCTCCTTTCCTTTTATTTTCGAATTTTTGGGTAGTCAAGGTTGAAGGCAAGTGTAACTTTTTCTTGGGCACTCATTCAAGCAATATATGCTCCTCCCCCTTTAGTTTTCTTTTGAAAAATCAAAATTCATGAGGTTATGAGTATGTATGTGTTCGGTTTTAGCCTACTAAGGTAGAGGTAGGGCTGTTTTTTTTTATTATTGCATTTGGATTGTGTTTATGTGGTTAAATGATGAATTTAGAAGCTATGGCATGGATTTCTATGAGGTTATATGCAATAATTCGAAAATTTCAGAAGTAAGGTGCCCTAAATTTCGAGATTTTGCATGTGTAAGGGCTGAAAGTGTAATGATGTTGAGGCATTTAATTGATGTGCATTGGTCTTGTTCGATCATCCATTAAAATGAGACTTTTGATGCTTAAAGGTTGATGTTTTTGAAATGTGAAGTGAAAGTGTGGTTGAGTGTTGCCCAAGTGCTTGGGAAAAGTCCTAAGTGATGATATTTGAGGTGTATTGATGTTTGGTATGGAGAAAAGTTAAGGAAAGAGGGTGAGAGGGGTTGAATTCTTGAGTTAGAAGTATGTTGAATGTTATGAGTGTGCAGGGCAGCACTGTTCACGGGGCAGGGCAGGGTCGTGGCTGAGGTCTGGGCAGGGTTAGGCTATTCCATGGTAAAGTTCATGATGTTGTGATCGTGTCGGTATAAAATGGGCCCGAATCGGATAAGTATTGAGTAAGTTATGAGTCTTTTAAGTTTGTGGTGTAAGTGCAGAATTTTTAGAGGCTAAAGGGCTGTCCGGGAATGCTTATGGTTTGGGATGCTTGGGAGGTCCTTGGAGGTTACAACCTGGTCCTAGAGGTATTTTGAAGTGTTTATTAAGTGTCGGTTCAAGTGGGACGGGTTTTGGTTAAGACATGATAGAGTTAAGGGTTTTACGGTTTGTTTGCTCGAATTGAGTCAAGTTTGAGGAAAGTGTTGAGTGAATTGTTTCTTTTGACTTAGGGGCAACCACTCATCCACCTTACACCCACATTTTTGAGATGAGTCTCATGTCTTAAAGGTTGCCTATTCGTGTGCATATGACATGTTCTTGAGTTTCATAAAGTGAAAGAAAGTTTTCTTGTTTTGCATGCTATAAAGAGGTGTGAGTCGAGTCTTAATGAATGAAAAGGAAAATAAAGTAAATGTTTTTGAATGAAGTGATTTTTTTGTGACAAAGAGGGGTGTTGCTAGGCCAGGGGATGCCTCGGTCTACTCACCAAGAGGTTATAGAGGTTTAGGTAGGGAGCAAGAGACATCTTGTTTATCCTTGCCACAGAGGGCAATGTGGGATCGGGAGTAATCTCGGTCTCCTTGCCACAGAGGGGCAATGTGGGATCGGGAGTTATCTCGGTCTCCTTGCCACAGAGGGGTTAAGTTCGTCGGGAGAAATCTCGTCGTCTTGCCGGCATAGTACACTGCAGCCATGATCATGATCGAAACAGAGGGTCACAAATCAAGGATCTGATTTCTAGAGGAAAAAGTAAAAGAAAAGAAAAGTTAAAGTTTCAAAGTGTCAGTTGACTCGTCTTACGTTTATGTCAGTCAATCAGTTATGCATGAGGTTAAGTTTAATGTTATAAAAGTTGAAAGTCTATCATAGCGTGAGTTCATCATTGAATGCTATATTACTCTTGTATTTTCATGCATATTTACAGTTAAAGTTCAAAGTATACTATGTACCATAGTTTGAAGTATCGCATCACGTATTTTAAACCCTTGTTATTACACTGTTTATACTTGTTGAGTCTTTAGACTCACTATGCTTGAATGTTTGCAGGTGAGGAGACTGTTGTTGAGATGGAGGGGCATGATCTACTGGGATGAGGCCATCGGTGGTGCAAGGCCCAGTGACCGTTGCTTCTTTATGTTTACGTTTTCCGCACATTTCTCTGTTATGTAATAATGAAGAGTTATTTGAGTATTTTTAGTATTTATAGCCAGGATGTGCATCCCCTGTGCTACAGTTTACGATTTGAAGTACGTTTTCCGCTTATGCATGTTTATGATTATCGTTGGAGATTTTAAATACCTTAGTTTACTTTATACTGTAACCGGGAGGTGGTTACTAGGATTGCATGTTTATGATTAGCGCACTTGAGTTTTTATGTCAGTATTCCTTTCCTTATTTGAATTGCAGACTGAGTCTTGTTGGCTTGTTTGTTTTACGAATAGGTCATGGCAAAATTTTAAAAAAAAAAATCCGTAATTTTCCTTTATTTTAATTATAGTCTAGTAGTGAGGGTCGTTTCACCTGATGACCCTCATAGAGTCGGTAAACGAGTCAAAGTACAGTACTAGCATATAGAGTCTCCATGATGTTTCAAGTAGTAAGGACTAATGGTGTACAGCCAAAACCGCGGACTTATCCACTCAATTAATGATAACCACTTGGAAAGTCCAGATAGGGTAGTTCGATTATTCATCATATGAATATCCATTTGCATGCTTTGAACATCTCTATGTTCCATACCAATGAAACGTGGTACTTGATATCGCAAATGCTAGTTTCAATCTCGAGCGATCCTTATCCTTATTTGCGGACGGCTCAATTGACTAGGAACTGTTTAGAATATACAGTGATTATAAGATGTGTTTCATGATAGTCATCCCAATGTACTATCACATCTTACATACACTCTAGTATATTCAAGGTCTTCATCTAAACATCGTATAATATTTCACAATATAATAATATGATAAAAGATAAAGTAAATGCCATTATAAAAGTTTAAATTATATTAAACAAAAATTATTTACATATAGAGTCATCAAAGCCCTTAGCCACAAGTTGGCAAATTGGGCACCCATTCTTTCAATCTCCCACTTGCCCTAAAGCCAACTAGTCATACTACGTAGTCCCATTGCTTCGCGATGTTTGTCAAACAATGGTCTTGGAAAGTGCTTAGTAAGTGGATCATCGATATTGTCTGTAGATGTCACTCTCTCGACAGTGATGTCTCCTCTTTCCACGATCTCCCGAATGATGTGGTATTTCCTCAGTATGTGTTTGGATCTTTGATGAGACCTTGGTTCCTTTGCCTGAGCAACGGCAACAGTGTTGTCACAGTACACCGGGACTGGACCAACAACTTCAGGAATTACGCCCAACTCTTGGACGAAATTCCTCATCCAAACGGCCTCTTTAGCAGCAGCTGATGCTGCAATGTATTCTGCCTCAGTGGGGGAATCCGTTGTGGTGTCCTTCTTGGAACTCTTCCAAGAGACAGCACCGCCATTGAGCATGAATACAAATCCAGAGGTTGACTTCGAGTCATCCACGTCACTTTGGAAGCTAGAGTCGGTGTAGCCTTCCAATTTCAATTCTCTTCCTCCATAAACCATGAATACATTCTTAGTCCTTCTTAAGTACTTAAGAATATCCTTCACGGCTTTCCAATGCATTTGACCGGGATTGGCTTGATATATGCTCGTGACACTCAAAGCAAAGGCCACATCCGGTCTGGTAGATATCATCCCATACATGATACTCCCTATGGCTGACGCATATGGTATGTGTGTCATTTTCTCTATCTCTTCGTCAGTCTTGGGAGACATAGACTTGGATAGAGAAACTCCATGACACATAGGTAGATGTCCTCTCTTGGAATCATCCGTAGAGAACCTTTTCAATATGGTGTCGATGTAGGTTGCTTGAGTGAGTCCTATCATTCTCTTAGATCTATCTCTATAGATCTGTATCCCTAGAATATAGGACGCCTCACCCAAGTCCTTCATCGAGAATCTACCTGATAACCATATCTTTGTTGCCTGCAACATCCCTACATCATTCCCAATGAGTAGGAGTCATCAACATAAAGCACTAAGAACGTCACAGCATCCTTAACTACTTTCTTGTACACGCACGGTTCCTCCGGGTTCTTGATGAAACCAAAGTCCTTTATTGTTTCATCAAATTTCTGGTTTCAACTTCTTGATGCTTGTTTGAGACCATAAATTGATCTCTGAAGCTTGCATACCTTATGCTCGCTTCCCATAGATGTGAATCCCTCGGGCTGCATCATATAGATCTCTTCTTTAATGTTTCCATTAAGAAATGCAGTCTTCACATCCATTTGCCATATCTCATAGTCATACCAAGCTGCTATGGCAATAAGAATTCTTATGGACTTGAACATTACGACTGGCCGTGAAAAGGTTTCATCATAGTCAACTCCTTGTCTTTGAGTATAACCTTTTGCTACCAATCGTGCCTTGTAGGTCAGTACCTTACCATCAGGCCCAAGTTTTCTCTTGTAGATCCATTTACACCCTATTGGAACAATTCCATCTGAAGGATCTACTAAAGACCAAACTTGGTTTGTATGCATCGAGTCTATTTCCGACTGTATAGCTTCAAGCCATAAATTCGAATCCGCATCAGAAATTGCTTCCTTGAAGTTTCTTGGATCACATCCAATGTCGGGTTCATTTTGATCCCCTTCAAGAAGTAGACCATATCGAATAGGAGGTCTAGAAGTCCTCTTGTATCTTCTAGGAATAGGCGTGTCATCTAATGGTTCCTGAGGTGTAGGATCGTTATTTTGTATCTCGGGTTCTTTTCAAATTTCTTCGAGTTCCATCATCTTGCTTTTTTTATCAAGTAAGAACTCCTTCTCCATGAAGGTGGCATTCCTCGAAAAAAACACTTTTATTTCAGTAAGATGATAGAAATAATATCCTATTGAATTCTTCGGATACCCTACAAAATAACATAAGGTGGATCGACTATCCAACTTATCTCCCACTGTCTGCTTCACGTAAGTAGGACATCCCCAAATCCTCATGTACGAATACTTAGGAGCTTTGCCATTCCATAACTCGTATGGAGTTTTATTCACTGCTTTGGTGTGGACATTGTTCAACAACAATACCGCCGTTTCAAGTGCATAGCCCCAAAATGAAGGTGGGAGCTCAGTGAAGCTCATCATAGATCGAACCATGTCCAACAATGTTTGATTGCGACGCTCCGAAACACCATTTAGTTGAGGTGTCATAGGAGGATTCCACTGAGAGAGAATCCCATTCTCTTTTAGATAGCTTAAAAACTCGGTACTTAAGTATTCTCCACCTCGATCCGATCGAAGTGCTTTAATACTCTTACCTAGTTTGTTTTCTACTTCAGCCTTGAATTCTTTGAACTTTTCAAATGATTCAGACTTATATTTCATCAAATATAAATACCCGTACATAGAATAATCATCAGTAAAGGTAATGAAGTAGGTGTGACCAAATTTAGTACCAATACTAAATGGGCCGCAAACATCTGTATGGATAAAATCCAACAGATTTTGACTATGCTCAGGTTTTCCTTTTAAAGGAGATTTAGTCATTTTTCCTTTTAGGCAGGACTCACAAGTAGGTAGAGAGTTAATATCAGACATATCAAACATGTCTTCTCCCACTAGCTTATTCTTCCTCCATGAGGAAATATGACCTAGCCTAGCATGCCAAAGGTTTGCCGGGTTTTGACTATCGTTTTTTCTTTTAATTGTTGTTGTCGGTTTATCAACATAATTAACTGGAACGTCTTTTAATTTTAAGTTATATAGATCGTTTTCAAGTTGTCCATTTCCAATCAAACATTCATTCTTGTAAATATTGCAAATTCCATTCACAAAATTGCAAGAAAAACCATCTCTATCAAGCATAGAAACAGAAATAATGTTTTTAACCAAATCTGGCACAAATAAAACATCTCTCAAAAATAACTTAAAATCGTTCTGCAAAACTAAATAAACGTCTTCCACAGCTTTGACTTCAACTCTAGAACCATTTCCGAGCCTTAGCTAGGTCTCACCCATCCTAAGCTTACGACTTCTTGTCATCACCTGCAAATCATTGCAAATGTGAGATCCACATCCGGTATCCAATACCCAAGAAGTAGTATTAAGTGAAACATTTATTTCAATGTAAAACATACCCTTTGCAGTTCTCAACTGCTCTAGGTATTCTTTGCAGTTACGTTTCCAATGACCGGGTTTCTTGCAGTAATGAGAAGCATCTTCATTTTTTTCCCGTTTGAAACATTTGTCTTGCTCTTCTTATTCGGTACAATTTTCTTGCGTGGAGCAGAACGTTTCTTACCCTTTCCACTTGGCCCCTTCTTAGAGTTAGAAGAAGAGCCAACCAAGAGTACCGGTTTATCATTCTTTAGTGTGGCCTCATATGTGACAAGCATATTGACCATCTCTTCAAGGGTGGCCTCTATCTTGTTCATATTGAAGTTCATCACAAAACCGTCTAACGATGAAGGAAGAGAAAGAAGTATCAAGTCCGCATTGAGTTCGTGCTCCAATGTCAAATCGAGTGTTACCAACTTTTCAATGAGTCAAATCATGTGTACCCCATGCTCACGAACCGAAGTTCCATCTCGCATGCGGCAAGTCATGAGCTCTTTGACAGTGGCATACCACTCCAATCTTGACTGAGCTCCAAAAAGTTCCTTAAGAGTATCGTGAATGTCAGCAGCATTCATTGCATTCTCAAATCGCCTCTGAAGTTCATCAGACATCGAAGCCTGCATGTAGCATTTAGCCTTGATATTATGGTCCCACCATTTATCAAGTTTGGCTAACTCTTTCGGACTTGTAGCTGTTGGAACATTTTTTCAGATCATAGATCTGATACCCGGTGCAGCGGAAGTTTAAAAAAATTTTATATGGAACGATTCCATATCATGAGTATCAAATCCTAACGATTAAATTATGCAAGTAAAATAATAATCACAATTAAATATTTTACCTCTTCAAGCTATGGCTTGATTATGGACTCCAACAGATTAATCTGCTCTTGTTGTAAATCCCAGGAACTGATGACTTGCTCGATCAATCTCCATAATTAGGTCCACGAACAGAAAACTAAAACCCTCTGATTGATTGCACTAGAAAATCAATCAGATGTTTATCGAAGAGATTAAACAGATTTGATCTGTCAATTCAGAATGTAATTTTTCATAAAAATCACGAACTGAATTCTCTCAAAAGGGGTAGAGGAATTCGAAAATTCCCCTTGAAATATTATGAGTGATTTTCGAAAAACACAAGGTTGGAAAATAATCATATTTTCGAAAATCACATGCATATTTATATATAATTTCTAGACTAGATTAAGTTATAAGTGTATTAGGACACTAATTTCTTAGGGCCCATAATCCATAACTTAAACCCAACAAGGCAAGCCCGTTATTATAGAAATTAATATTAAATTCATCATGACTCCGATTGATAAACTGATTTCACCAATGTGCACAGAAACCATTTCTGCACCTTTTAAAGTCAAGATAATTTTTCTGAATCCGAATTCAGTGATTTCCAAAAATTCCCATCCCTATGTCATTTTAGGAAATTCCACTCCCTTTAGTTTAGAAGTCCAACTTCTCTTTCATTAAATTTAACTCTTTAAATTTAACTATATCAAAGGGGGATTAGTAATCCATTACTTGTGTGACCCTCAATGGTTCAGGGATACAGCTAGCCGTGGGCTCATAACTCCTTGAGACTCGGAACAACAATTTCCGACTTACCCATCGAATCATGGTAAGAGCGCCTAGCAACATCGCCCCATAATTCCCTAGGTATCACTGATAGTGCCTGCAAGAACCATTAGGTTTTGGTTAGCGTACAGTACAGTCTCTTCATCCAAATATCCCGATCGAATCAACAACCATTGGTACATCGAGAGTCGTTCGAGATTTGATAACTATGCAATGCATCTTGAAGATGAAATAGTGACATCGCATGTGCTACTAGGAAACCAAGTAACCTAAATCACATCGAGTACTCTGGCCAGAGATTTGTCACACTAATATCTCCTCAGATCGCATAGGATATCCACACTCGCAAGCGTGTGGTGAATCCTTGAAAACAAAGCATCGACTCCTATATGTGTCGTAACTGTACCCAATCCCGACACCTGATGACCCCAATAGAGTCAGTAAACGAGTCAAAGTACAGTACTAACATACAGAGTCTCCATGATGTTTCAAGTAATAAGGACTAATGGTGTACAACCAAAACCGCGGACTTATCCACTTAATTAATAATAACCACTTGGAAAGTCCGAATAGGATAGTTCGATCATTCATCATATGAATATCCATTCGCATGCTTTGAACATCTCTATGTTCCATACCAATGAAACATGGTACTTGGCATCGCAAATGCTAGTCTCGATCTCGAGCGATCCTTATCCTTATTTGCGGACGACTCAATTGACTAGGAACTGTTTAGAATATACAGTGCTTATAAGATGTGTCTCATGATAGTGATCTGTCTTTATTCACTATCTCATCTTACTTATACTATAGTATATTCAAGGTTTTTATCAAAACAACAATAGTATATCACAATATAACATTATGAAGAAAGATAAAGAAAATGCCATTAATGAATGTAAATTATATTAAACAAAGATTGTTTACAATAAGAGACTCTCAAAGCCCTTAGCCACAACTTGGCTAGCGGGGCATCAACTCTTTCAATCTCCCACTTGCACTATAGCCAACTAGTCATACTACGTAGTCCCATTGCTTCGCGATGTTTGTCAAACAATGGTCCTGGCAAGGGCTTAGTAAGTGGATCAGCGATATTGTCTGCAGAGGCCACTCTCTCGACAGTGATGTTTCCTCTTTCCACGATCTCCCGGATGATGTGGTATTTCCTCAGTATGTGTTTGGATCTTTGATGAAACCTTGGTTCCTTTTCAGAGCAACGTCACCAGTGTTGTCGCAGTACATCGGGACTAGACCAACAACTTTAGGAATTACGCCCAACTCTTGGACAAAATTCCTCATCCAAACGGCCTCTTTAGCAGCAGCTGATGCTGCAATGTATTCTGCCTTAGTGGTGGAATCTGCTGTGGTATCCTTCTTGGAACTCTTCCAAGAGACAGCACCGCCATTGAGCATGAATACAAATCCAGAGGTTGACTTCGAGTCATCCACGTCACTTTGGAAGCTAGAGTCGGTATAGCCTTCCAATTTCAATTCTCTTCCTCCATAAACCATGAATATATTCTTAGTCCTTCTCAAGTACTTTAGAATATCCTTCACAGCTTTCCAATGCATTTGACCGGGATTGGCCTGATATCTGCTCGTGACACTCAAAGCAAAGGCTACATCCAGTCTGGTAGATATCATCCCATACATAATACTACCTATGGCTGATGCATATTGTATGTGTGTCATTTTCTCTATCTCTTCGTCAGTCTTGGGAGACATAGACTTGGATAGAGAAACTCCATGACACATAGGTAGATGTCCTCTCTTGGACTCATCCATAGAAAACCTTTTGAATATGGTGTTGATGTAGGTTGCTTGAGTGAGTCCTATCATTCTCTTAGATCTATCTCTATAGATCTGTATTCCTAGAATATAGGACGCCTCACCCAAATCCTTCATCGAGAATTTACCTGATAACCACATCTTTGTTGACTGCAACATCCCTACATCATTTCCAATGAGTAGGATGTCATCAACATAAAGTACTAAGAATGTCACATCATCCTTAACTACTTTCTTGTACACGCATGGTTCCTACGGGTTCTTGATGAAACCAAAATCCTTTATTGTTTCATCAAATTTCTGGTTCCAACTTCTTGATGCCTGTTTGAGACCATAAATTGATCTCTGAAGCTTGCATACCTTATGCTCGCTTCCCTTGGATGTGAATCCCTTGGGCTTCATCATATAGATTTTTTCCTTAATGTTCCCATTAAGAAATGCAGTCTTCACATTCATTTGCCATATATCATAGTCATACCAAGCTGCTATGGCAATAAGGATTCTTATGGACTTGAACATTGTGACTGGTGAAAAGGTTTCATCATAGTCAACTCCTTGTCTTTGATTATAACCTTTTGCTACCAATCGTGCCTTGTATGTCAATACCTTACCATCAGGCCCAAGTTTTCTCTTGTAGATCCATTTACACCCTATTGGAACAATTCCATCAGGAGGATCTGCTAAAGACCAAACTTGGTTTGTATGCATCGAGTCTATTTCCGACTACATAGCTTCAAGCCATAAATTCGAATCCGCATCAGAAAATTGCTTCCTTGAAGTTTCTTGGATCACATCCAATGTCGGTTCATTTTGATCCCCTTCAAGAAGTAGACCATATCGAATAGGAGGTCTAGAAGTCCTCTCGGATCTTCTATAAGGAGGCGTGTCGTTTAATGGTTCCTGAGGTATGGGATCGTTATTTTGTATCTAGGGTTCTTATCGAATTTCTTCAAGTTCCATCATCTTGCCTTTCTTATCAAGTATGAACTCCTTCTCCATGAAGGTGGCATTTCTCGAAACAAACACTTTTGTTTCAGTAGGATGATAGAAATAATATCCGATTGAATTCTTCGGATACCCTACAAAATAACATAAGGTGGATCGACTATCCAACTTATCTCCCACTGTCCGCTTCACGTAAGCAGGACATCCCCAAATCCTTAAGTACTAATACTTAGGAGCTTTGTCATTCCATAACTCGTATGGAGTTTTATCCACTGCTTTAGTGTGGACATTGTTCAACAACAATACCGTCGTTTCAAGCGCATAGCCCCAAAACGAAGGTGGGAGCTCAGTGAAGCTCATCATGGATCGAACTATGTCCAACAAAGTTCGATTGCGACCCTCCAAAACACCATTAAGCTGAGGTGTCATAGGAGGAGTCCACTGAGAGAGAATCCCATAGTACCAATACTAAATGAGCCGCAAACATCTGTATGGATCAAATCCAATAGATTTTGACTACGCTCAGGTTTTCCTCTGAAAGGAGATTTAGTCATTTTTCCTTTTAGGCAGGACTCACAAGTAGGTAGAGAGTTAATATCAGACATATCAAACATGCCCTCTCCCACTAGCTTGTTCATCTTATGACCTAGCCTAGCATGCAAAAGGTTTGCCAGGTTTTGACTATCATTTTCCTTTTATTTGTTGTTGCCGGTTTATCAACATAAT
The DNA here is from genome assembly GCF_033568475.1 of Henckelia pumila. NCBI lineage: Eukaryota > Viridiplantae > Streptophyta > Magnoliopsida > Lamiales > Gesneriaceae > Henckelia > Henckelia pumila. The sequence continues at coordinate 114,663,881 of NC_133122.1, read as the reverse complement.
TAATTGGAACGTCTTTTAATTTTAAGTTATATAGATCATTTTTAAATTGTCCATTTCAAATAAAAAATTCATTCTTGTAAATCTTGCAAATTCCATTCGCAAAATTGCAAGAAAAATCTTCTCTATCAAGAATAGAAATAGAAATAATGTTTTAATGAAATCTTGGCACAAATAAAAAACATCTCTCTCAAAATATAGCTTAAAATTGTTTTGCAAAATCAAACAAATGGTTCCCATAGCTTTAGATTCAACTCTGGAATCATTCCTGAGCTTTTTTTGGTCTCACCCATCCTTCCTATTACTACTTTCATCATCCGCAACTCATTGCCAAATGTGAGATCTACATCTGGTATCCAATACCCAAGAAGTAGTATTAAGTGAAACATTTATTTCATTATAAAAATATATCCTTAGCAGTTCGTAACTACTTGATATTATTATTCTTTGCAGTTGCGCTTCCAATAACCGAGTTTCTTGCAGTGATGGCAAACTTATTTAGACTTGTCCATCTTTGCATGTAACATTTGGCCTTGAGATCATGGTCCTACCATTTCTCTAGTTCGGCCAACCTTTCCGAAGTTACATCAGTCGGGGCTGTTTTCGGAGGAGCCTTTTCTAGCACGTAGAAAATCTTCTCCGAACTCAGGACAATCTTTTAACTTACGGAACCATTCCGGATAGTTTGCACCAGTCAGTTTGTTTTGTTCGAAAATTGAGACATGTGGATTACAACATTGTCAATCCATTGTACAGCTTTCCGACGAA